>NC_082396.1:17631556-17946556 GCF_031168955.1 Gadus macrocephalus | reverse complement strand
GGGTTGGGGGCTGTGAGAATATGAATGGGGGGGGCAAATGTAACCAATATGAAGGCGGAAAGATGGGACGGGAGGCGAGTGTTATTGCGTAGAAGACATGACTAAATAATATGGATGGTAACTGGAGAGGAGGGATGGAGAGAGGAGAGGAAACAACCAGAACAAGAGAGGAGGGGATGAGAGAGAGGGGGGGGGGGGGGGGAGTGAGGGGCGAGCAGGGGTGAAGACGCGTGTGAGAGAGAGGATCGAGGCTAGGTGAGGACGCCCCTCCACATCTACAGTCCTGTCAGATAATGAAGAGGAGCAGGTGGGGGAATAGATTCTGTCACAGTCTAACAGATATGAGGGCTCGGCAACGTGTACAAATGTGGGCTCACACATGCATGCACATGCGTGCACATACACATACATACACATACATACACACACTTACACACACTTACACACGTTGTGCGCCAGCAGAGCTGCCAGCGTTGTGACATCACTAATTCTGAGGATTGAACATTGTGTGGGGGTCTTTTTTAATGGGGTGTGTGTGTGTATGGTGTGTGTGTGTGTGTGTGTGTGTGTGTGTGTGTGTGTGTGTGTGTGTGTGTGTGTGTGTGTGTGTGTGTGTGTGTGTGTGTGTGTGTGTGTGTGTGTGTGTGTGTGTGCGTGCGTGCGTGTGTGTGTGTGTGTTCTTCAGAAAGTGTTCTAGGTAATTATCTTCCAAACAGTGTGCCAAGTACAAAACTCTTTTACTCATATGAGAGAGCGAGAGAGAAAGAGAGAGAGAGCGAACAAAGAAAGTGAGTGCATTTAAAGGGTGACTGAGTCCAGGGAGGCGAGAAGGTTCTCAGGTTTTAAGGTTATTCTTTTTTAAAAACTATTCCTCGTTTGAAGTTTTTTTTTTCATTCCCCTACTTTACTTCTTTATTCTCCACTCTTTTAAGTCATCCTAGGTGACTATCTCCCTCATTCTCCTCCCTACATTTGTCAGTTTCCATTTCTTGACTTCTCTCCCTCCTCTCCCTCTCTCTCTCTCTCTCTCTCTCTCTCTCCCTCGGTTTCCATCTATTCTCTCGAGTTAAAGAGCTGACCTGATGGATGGAAGGCAAACGTCAGCCAGCTCTCCACCGTTGCACTCCTTTTCTCCCCTCCGTCTCTCTTTTCTCCCCTCTGTCTCTCTCTCTCTTCTCCCCTCCTCTGTGGCTTTTCTCCAACACAACAGAGAGCCAGCCGGTTGAAGGCTGTGTTTTTGCACGCATGAACTCCAAAGAGCATACTTTAAGCTCCTGTGAGACAAAAGTTGGGAGAATGCGTGAAGGACAGAACACATTCAATCGGACCAAAAAAAAGCTGTTAATTAATTTGAGGGCAGAATGAAAAATGTGAGATATTTCTCTTAAATTAATCACAATTAATCTCCATAGTCAATTAACCCCATTTACATGCACACAATAATCCAATTATCTTCCGACTTTGATTGTTAAAATAATGTTATCGGCAGCTAATATGCGGTTCTCAGAGTGATTCTAATATTTCTGTTCGTGCAATTTTAATAAAAGTGCTGATTGTTTCAATTCAGGTTCAGCTATATAGGCTAAAACTCCTTGGTCATATACACATATTTAATGCTGAATAATGGAATTATTACATGAGTCATTCAAATAAAACAATTTTAAATATAAAACATTGAATGTCTCTCATCCCCTGCAGCAACTGTTGTGTGCATCAAACTGTTGCGTGCATCAAATGTCAAAACAATAAGTGCTCGGGGCATTCATTGAGCATGACTTCCAAGCCATCAGTTCCTAACGTGTATGAGTGGAAACCGAGGTTTCAAAAAGGTTAGTAGGAGTTTTATTTAAGCAAATAATAAAACATAACAGTCACGCCTGGCTATAGAGCAGCGCTGGATAATGAATGAAAAAACGAACCGCTGAGTGGTACCACTCCAACATGAAGCACAATGGACTGGTGGACCGGGTGAAGTTCCTCCTCATGGTGTTGGCCTTCTAGGAGCCATGCTTTATTTCTACATCCTATTTTGACACATTCTATAGTAGCCCTGCTCTGAAAATACAAAACTGAAAGCATTTCTGAACGTGGAGTCAGGGGGTTCGGTCCTCCTTTGATTGACGATTTCTGAGGAGTCCTAGCTTGGCAGAACTGCTTTAGTGGGGGAAATCATGCATGCCAGCAGACCTTTGGTGGTATCTGTTATGGAAGCACAACAAAGATGTAGTTAAAAAAAAAGGGCCATGTTCCCTAAGCCTTTTCTTTAGAGCCTAGGATTGAACGGTTTACACGGTCTGTGGACTTTTGTGCAAACATTCTGCGGTGGTCCATTCATTTATTGCTTTTTATTGTATTTTAGGGAGGTTTAAAGGGCAAGTCACATAGCTTCTCATCTTCTCAGTCTGATCTTTTAAGTTCCTCTTAATATGGTCTGGAATTTTATTTTCGCCCATTGATGACATTGGAGTGGAGAAGTTACAATGAGTGTCTCGCCGTCTGTCAGTTTGTCTGTCTGTCACACACTGAATAGTTTTTACCTTACATAAATTGTCTTCTTGTGAATTTACAATGCAATTATGTATAGAGCCAGTAAAGCCACTGTTTCAACAGGAATACTAACACTATGAGGTTTAGGGTTAGATTTGGTTTTGAGAATTTTAGGAAAGAGGAGGGCGCGTTAACCGTGTGGTTATGACCCATGCAAATTCTGTAATACATTTTTCATGTCCGTTTTGATTCATTTTCTTGGCGTAGCTCTACTGTAGGACTCTAGCGCTTCAGTTTAAATTACATTTGTATTCTTTTAGGTTACATTTATATTCATTTTAAAAAGTAATAATTTTTCTTGTGCTAGTGCATGAATTTGTGTATAAAATAAATAGTAAAGGAGATAAAACACATCCTTGTGGAGAGCCTGTGGATGTTGTCATCGCATCAGACAGAAATTAGCCCACAATGACCCGGTGGAATCTACTGTTAAGAAAGTTCATGATCCAATAAATAATGCCTGTATTAATATTGAATTCACTGTCTTAAATGTCTGCAAGGATTTTAGGTTGCATGGTGGAATGTTGCTTGGTGGCTACGTTGGGACTTGCCTGCAAACGTGACAAGTTTGCAGAACATACTGCAATAAACTAATACAGTTACAAACATTGCATTGTGCCCCTCACCTTATCTCCCTCTCTTCTTCTGTCCCTTACATCTTTTCCTTATGCCTTTTCCTTTTTTGTTCCCTTATCTTCTATTGTTCTTTTCTGATCCTCTCTCTGTTTCTCCACTCCTCCTCATCTGTGGAGGACTTCAGGGGAGACTTGAGCGGAGTTGGTCTTGACAGTTGTCAAGGCCACCTGAGTAACCTCTAGTTACTCAACCTCTCCTGAGTAACCTCTAGTGCTCCCACTGATATCAGAAACACTCAAATACAAAGAGGTTGCACTTTGCAAAGGGGTGTGCACCCCAAACGGACGGCCCCCCTGTCCTGTGATGAAACTCTCTTTGAGCTGTGCCCTCTTCTTATTGATGAACGTTGTTCATCAATGCTTCTGCTCATGCTCCTGTAGATGCGTATGATGCAGCTGAACCATATACTCTCAAAATATTCAAAGTACATTTGACGTTTGCAGGCGGAAATTATTTTCTTATGAGTGCAGACCGCCGCAAGTCCTCATGTTTCTAACTACCAACCTAACCCTAATTAATAAATCAAGTCATGATTTCAACAAGGCACATTCATTTGACACAATTCAATGATGGATCTTATTCATATGACACATCTAAAGGAAATATATCCAAACCTGTAGCCTCAAGCTCTAATCTTTGACTTATTCAGTCGCAACCGAGCGGCACAGAACAGAGCTGTCTATTCTCTGTATCTCCCTGGGGGGCGCGGCCCATGACCCCTCCTGAGTTAGACAACTTCACCAGCTTTATGTGACACTTAAATGTGCATTCTAAATTACATGCACTTAAGTGGAATAAAGAAATGTCGTTCCACCAGGCTGTTCGATTCCTGTCATTCAGCTGCAAGGGAATAGTAATGGCAAGCTGCATATGTATGAGGAATAGAGAACAAGATGGCAGTTCTTCCCTTCATGAAGATGGAATGTTGATTCTACTTAAATGATCAGTCGTACTATTGAGTGTGTGAGTAGTGGGAAGAGTCTAGTATGCTTTTAAATTACGCTACATTTTCAACGTAGGCTACCAGAAAAGTTTGACTGTATTAACACTTTATGATGACTTATTATAGTCCATAGGTTTTGTCCAGCAGCGCAGGGGGGAATCGACACTGTCTTGAGACATCTTGTTGACTGAAATAGAAAGGAGAAGTAGATAAAGGGGAGAGGAGGAGAGTTAGAATAGATGAGAGGGAAGAGATTAGAGAGAAGAGTATTGAGATAATGGGAGGGGAGAAGGAGATCAGGGAACAGGAGGAGAGTCAGATTGGAGAGGATATGAAATTAAGAGAAAAGGAGAGAAGAGGAGAAGAAGCGATGGTGGTAAGGGGAGATGTGAGGTTTTGTGCACGTTTCAATGTACGTAACATTATATTTTTATCTCTGGCAATGTCACGTCTTTTGTGCTTACAATTATTTTTTCTGATTATTCAACTTGGTTCCTGAAATATTCTGACTATATTCTTGGCATATTAAGATTTTCTTCACAATATATTGTAAGATTAGACTTCTCTTCCCAAAATACTTTTTTCTCTCAATATTAAAGACATAATTCTCATAATATTATGACATTATTCTTGAATTTACGACTTTATTATCATAATATTATGACTTTCTTCTATTTACACTAGCCATGAAACACTGTAGTAGCTTCTTGCTAAATCTAATGTGATATTCATGTATATTCATGGATTGAAACATGTTTGCTTTTTCATGTTGTTTTTAGGCCTACTTTCTCCTCTAGCAGGGTCCAATCGATTTCAGATAAGTTTTATATACACGTAGATGCTTCATGGTAATGGAACATTAATTCACTATGACCCGCTGTGCATCAAGTACCTTTGCATCACAGCCAAATAAACACAGTACTTCATTCGCATCCACCGCCACAGGGCAGCTTAATGCCATCTATCACTGGATTTTATTTAGCCAATCTTAATGCTTGGGTAAGTAACATGTCTGGGTAACCTCCTTGATATCAGACCTTGTTGTTAATGTCATCATTACATCATAGGTTATAGTTCACCACAGTGTTTATTATGTAAAATCAGATTAAAATCAGGACTGGATTAAAATCCATCACGGATTTGTGGGGAAAACCAACAGAGTCGAGGAAGTGTCTGCATCCCTCCCAACTTCAACGAATGCTTTGTGGATAACAACCCTGCTGTGGAGGTACAAATAAACCAGGACCCCTGTCACTGGAAACATCTATAACAGAGGTGTGTCAGTCGTTCAAAAGGGTTAATCCACAAAAAGCTCCTTGCCTTGTACCCTGGCACAGTACTCAAGCGTGTGTAGACCAGCTGGACATCTTCAAGCTATCCCTGCTCCACCCTCGACCAATATCACCTCTTCACTACCGGACACCATGGAGTTTGCAGTTTGCAGTTCTACTATCGGCTAAGCATGTCTACAGAGAACACCCTCGCTCTCTATACTGCCCTCTCCCACACCAGAGGAACACGTATGTTTGCATGCTGTCCATTGACTATAGTCTAGTGTTCAACACTATTGTGCCCTCTAAGGCCATCATTAAACTCAGGGACCTAGGCTCAACACAGCCCTGTGTAGCTGGATCCTGGACTTCCTGGCAGGCAGTGGCAGGCTGTGGGGATGGGCATCACCTCCTCTTCCACACTGACTCACAGCACTGAAGACCCCTAGGGCTATGTGCTCAGCCCCCTCCTACAGTCCCTGTTCAAGCAAGGGTGCATGGTCACTCATAGCTCCAGCACGTCATACAATTTGTTAACGAGATCACGATCATTGGCCTGATAACCATTAACAATGGGACGGCCTACACAGAGGAGGTGTGAGCCCTGACATCATGTGCCAGGACAACTTCGATCTCAATGGTTACAAAAGAAAGGAGCTCATTGTCGACTACAGGAAGCTGCAGGAAGGAGAACACAGCTGATTCAAATCAATGGGGCCCGCAGTCGAGAGAGTCTGCAATTTCAGATTCCTTGGGAAGAACATCAGCAGGACAAAAACCTGTACTAAAGCAATGACCTGAGATTGTCACTACACAGCGAGACATCGGCTCTCTTTCCACCGCAGGTGGAAGAGGTGAGAGTCAGGATGGACTACAAGGTTCTCAGCAACTTCTGTCCATGGACCATAGAGGGTATCCTGACAGCCACGCAGGACTTGTACACTCAGAGGCTGAGGAGGAAGTCCCAAAGTAAAACGGTACGAGAACATTCCCGCCTACACCACTAGGTTCAAGGATGGCTTTTTCAATTGAACCACAAGACTCCTGAACAAAATTTACCAGTATACTGCTGCACTGTTCAATCCTATTACTATATCACTATATCACTTTATTGACAAATATCCATTTCACTGACTAAATTGTTGCTGACACCATACCGGTCTAACATATTAAGTTATTAAAGTAACTTAGAGTACCATATTAAGCGCTATATAAATTTCATTTATTACTATTATTATTATTACCATACTATGTATATTGTCCATTCTATCTATATTTAGCTTTTATTTAGACCTAAGGCTGAATTTAGACTTTAATACTTTTTTTTGTGCATTGAACAAATAAAAATAACTTTAGCGTCAGACCACAAACAATGTCATGTTCACTTAACGTTAATAATTTTGTGAAAATACACTACTGAATAATCATTTGAAAATTCCCTACATTGGTCATGTGTGACCACAGTCCGACTTATTTGACAATATAGGAATCATCCCAGTCTAACACATGGAGGTTTGGTCCCTGGCTAACACATGGAAGTTTGGTCCCAGTCTAACAAATGGAGGTTTGGTCCCAGTCTAACACATGGAGAGATGGGTCAATTATCCTCGGAGCGAATGAACCTAGACATTGCTCTCTTACCGGGGCAACACCGAAACACACAGCGCCCCTGAAAATGATCTGCACCATGTGCTTGAAAAGATCCACTATCAAATATATCTGGGGGTCGCATTCCTGTTTTGTTACCCTCTCATAGATTAGATAGTATTTACAACACATAGCCTCGCAGATTCTTGTGTTCACTCAAATATCCATATTAGTTTGAAAATGGAGGCATACAAATAAAGTCTAGAATCACAACCATGCTGTAGATATTTTGTAATCATCTGCGATCAAAAAAGCACCATTTGAAAACTTCTATTCAATTGGGTTGGACAGCCCTCTTGTTTACCAAATAATGTTAACACTTCCAAGTCATTCCTGCGATTGGCCAGGTGAGTGTTATAGAATATTCACTGAAGATATTTAGTATTTTGCGATTATATTGGAATATAATGACATTTCAATCCGGAGGGACTAGCTTGAAGCTATGTTTGAACACGATAATTGATAGACAATACTAATTTTGGTGATGAGACCCTATAGTGAATGCTTATCCTACCTGTGGTATGAAGAAGTTGGAAATCAGCAGAGAGCTGAGGTAGGTGGACTAGGAGGGGAAGGGGAAGAGTCCCAATGAAGATCACAGTGAACCAGGAGCCTGGATGTGGGGGTTTAAAGGGGTGTGGTCTGCCCTGACAAATGAAAATGTTTGACAAGTTGGATGGTGATGGAACAGTGGAGAGGTAGTCCACCTGCTTCAACATTAGCCGTATCTTCATGTGTTAAAAGTCCATTTAGTTTTGGACGTAGATAAACGTTAACATTTTGAATTACGTTTTTCAGCCTACATAGGCCTGGTAAGGCCAGCAAAGCTGCATTTCTATTTTGCGGCTAGTCAGCGTGGGTTCCCTGTAAGTATCAACCATGACAAGCCATTGCCAGCTGGGACGAGACCAAGCCCCCCTTTGACCCTGACCAGGAGGAAGCAGGTACAGAGATGGATGGTTGGTATCCTGACCAGTCCAGAAAATAAATCTCAGCCTGAGAAATGAAGACGCCAACATGGTATCACCTTCAAATGGTGCTGTCCATTAAGATTAAGAAGCATTGCAGAGAATTCATTTCTGCCGGCTCAGCACCCCTCCTGTAGACTCAAACCTTCACATGCAACTCTCTTCTGCATTCATAAGTCGACTTTCCCCTCCCAAGATCAATAGCCATGAGAAGAGCATGTCGACAGCATGATGCACAGGACTTAATGGATCTGTCTACACGCTCCAAGGACAAGATTAGATGCATGGACGTTTCTTCCAATGTAATTTTCTGTTGAAAGTGTCAGACTTCAGATTTGAGTCAACTCTGCTGCCATAGTTACGAGGAGATAGAAACACAAGAGCTTAGCAGTTTTGAGATGCACATATCTATACCGCTAGCTAAGTACTCTGTGCAGTGAATTGGAAGAGACGTGTTGCCTTGTGCCTCCTAGAGCAGGTATATTCGTAAGTTCCATGCTTTGTTAAACTCAACGGGAATAGCCTTGGACAGCTGTGGGGCTGGGGGCTGGGCAGATGAGGAGAACGAGAGAATGCACTGTGGAGGAAGTATAGAAATACTGAATCTAAACCAAACGTATACATGGCAGCAGGTGGTAGCTGCAGTTGAAGCTGATGACGTCTGATGATGAAGTGTGATATTTACAAGGCCAAACAAGCCTCTAGCAACTGTCCAGAGATAACCCCCTTACCTCAGGCCCATCACTATGTTGTTACCCACATTTTAGTGAGAAAGGAGAGCTATTGTAAACACAACCATTAGAAATGAAATTTCTAATTTTCTCAATTTCGAGAGCTGGAGATCTTTCATATTGAAAGGATTTAAAGTTTGGGAAAAGTTCTGACACTTATTTATATGTTTCCATTTCCTTTAGTTTCCTTAGTTTCCTAGTTGACTGTGTGTGTGTGTGTGTGTGTGTGTGTGTGTGTGTGTGTGTGTGTGTGTGTGTGTGTTTGTGTGTGTGTGTGTGTGTGTGTGTGTGTGTGTGTGTGTGTGTGTGTGTGTGTGTGTGTGTGTGTGTGTGTGTGTGTGTGTGTGTGTGTGTGTGTGGCTATGTGTGTGTGTGTGTGTGTGTGTGTGTGTGTGTGTGTGTGTGATTCATTAGACAGAAATTAAAGTCGAGTATGAATAGCTGTTAAACAGTTAAATTATCCTTTCTATAGAGAGTTTATTTCCCCACCTTACTTGGGTATGACAAGATAGGGAGAAGAGAGTAATGGTGGGGGCCTGACTGGCATTGGCAAGCCCTCCAAAGGGCCACAGAGTCAGGTGGCTCTGAGGGGGGCCGGGGGATCACTGGAGATAGGGCTGGGGACAGGGCCGAGAGGAAATGAATCCAAGATGGGACTTGAGTGCTCTGCTGGTGTGGAACTCAAGGCGTGGTTTAAAAGGAAGGCAGTGGGAGAGGCAGAAGGGGGAGGAGGGAGGGGATAAAAACACAACAACAAACAAACCAATAAGAAAGGAGTGCAAGGAGTCAAATGAAAAACACAGTATGTGTGTGTGTCCGTGTGTGAGCTAAATGTAATATTCCTAACAGCCCCCACACGCACGCACGCACGCACGCACACACACACACACACACACACACACACACACACACACACACACACACACACACACACACACACACACACACACACACACACACTCAGACACCTCCCCACCAGCTGCCCTGTTGTCGACGTCTTATCTGTTATCTGTTACTCGCTTCAAATCTTCTCGGCTGCTCTTTTACCCACTCTCACTCATTTGTGGTGTTGATATTCAAAGCCCATGGTGAATCGTGTGTGTGTGTGTGTGTAGGAGGATTCGGAACGGGATTGACTGTCTAATGTCCGACCCTACTGTCTAGAGAGAGGGTCTCCGACCTTTCTTGTATATGATATTTTAATTTTTTCCAACAGCATTTCTACAACGACAAATTACTTCAAGGTTTACTTGTTGCCTTCGAAGATATTGGCCATTGGCTTTGAGTTTAATCCATGCTCCCTTTTTTTATTGTCTCCCTTGTATAGCGGATAGGGTTTGAATATGTTCTTTAGTGCATGTCCACCACGATATCACATTGTAATGCAATGAAATGTTCACTGTCACAGTTATACATTTCTTACAGTGAATAAACAGATGTAGAACATTTCCAAGAGTCTTGTCAATGTGAAAACAAGTGATACATAGATACGTACTGATAGTCGGATTAGTGCTATGTTATTCTAGGTATTTAGGTTCCTTCATTGTGGATCATTATGTTCCTCCTGGAGACTTGAATAAATGTTCACTTAACAACGTTAAGATGCAGCACACAATATAATCCAAACCATCTGATCCTCTTAAGACGGTGATCTGGATAGACGAGGAAGCCTTGCTTTGCATTTTTTATTTAGCCGCAGAATAATACAGCATTGTTAAAGCTCACAATTTCTCTTGCATAGATCTATATGTAATCCAAAGGAGCATGCAATAAATGCAGCCAATACACAACACCCAAAGGATGGAGACACGACAGACGGACGGACGGACGGACGGACGGACGGACGGACGGACGGACGGACGGACGGACGGACGGACGGACGGACGGACGGACGGACGGACGGACGGACGGACGGACGGACGGACGGACAGACAGACAGACAGACAGACAGACAGACAGACAGACAGACAGTAGTGAGGCACAGAACAACGGCAAGCCAGACTGGAGTGGATAGTCCTATTTTATCAGGCATTCTGCCATTTTGGCCAGGACGCAGGAAGAGCATCTCTCTGTGGTCAAGGCTGCCGCTGCAGTCCCACGGGAACACAGGAGGATGAGAGACGACTTTATTTACACGCCTGTGGATGATTCGCATGAGCCTAGGATAGACAGGCGATAATCAGTACAGGCTCATGGGCTGGACAGCCTCTCTCTCTCTTTCTTTCTCATTTCACCCCCTTAGTCTCTCTTGTACGCACGCCATTTCCCTCTATATCTCACTTTCTGCTTCCCTCTGTCTTTCTTTATGTCTCCCTTGTCTCTCTCTTTCCATATCTCTCGTTCTCCTTGCGCCGTCTATTTCTTTTCCACTGCCTCTCCTTCCTCTGTCCTCAGCGGCTCGGCTTCGTGTGTCATCCTTGCTTCGTCTCCCTTCCTCTCTCATGATGGTGCAGACACTGAATCAGGCCCGGTCATGTCATATTACCCTTTATTAGATATGCAATGTGGGTAGGTACATTTGTTTTTACATTTGCAGCACAATTGGCTGCACCTTAAAGTGTAAGTGAACCCCCTGTTTGAGCTCAAATTGATTACCAAAGGCATTTCGGGCAGAGAGTTTTGGAAGGAGGGGATGTTACCCCCATGGTAACGGTTCACAGCGACATTGTGATACTTTTCTTTTACGCAACTCCACGCTGTTGAATATGATGGTTACAATGAGGGATTGAGAGTGTAATGCGCCACACACCTTGGCATCATGTGTCCTTGACTCCTAAACCTCTCTTGGAGGCAGCCGGCAGCATTAACTGCTATAGTAATAATAACTAGAAAATGCATCTACTGCAGAAAGTGCAAAGTGAGGTTGAAAATATGTTTTAGTAAATCCTTAAAGTCCCATGGCATGCTACTTCATGGATGCTTTAATATAGATATTAGTGGGCCCCTAACTCATTGTTTGAAGACGTTCCCGAAATTTAGCCGTGGTGCAGAATTACAGCCAATACGAGCCAGTCGCACTTGAGCTTTCCCCTAACGCGCCATTTCGTTGTCTGTATTTTCACTGCAAATGAGGAAGAGAGAGGTGGGTCAAGGAGGAGGGTGAGGGTGTGGCCCTTGGTAGCGTGCGGCCACGGTACCATGCGCTCTGTTTACAATGGATGTTTCGCAATGGCGAGGCGCACACAGCCTTTGGCCGTGTTCTATAAATATTCTAGAACACCCCGGGTGCTCCGGCGGGAGTCCTGGAGCTCTATATCTAAATAATATCATATTATGCAGTGATATATATATCATATAATATATATTATCAAGGAAAAAAGCTGTGTGCACCTCCAGACGATATTATGAATCTCAAACGACTGCGTCGGGTTCTCCAACGTCGCTGGTCCTTCCACGTCCACATCAATCTGAAGTAGACTGAACCACGACATTGAGGAGAAAGGGATTGTTGCCCGCGATTGTTGACCGCGATTGTCTCCCGCCAGAGTCTTGCTGCCCGCTGCCGAGGGACCACCGCCTCGGCAGCGGGCAGCGCCGAGGCATAGGGATGGGAATTGATAAGAATTTCACGATTCCGATTCCTATTCCGATTCTGCTTATCGATCCGATTCCTTATCGATTCTCTTATCGATTCTCATTGGGTGAGAAAATAAGTAGAAATGTGTTTGTTTGTATTAAATCTCTTTAATATCTGATCTGAAGTGCGTCTAGTATTAGGAAATTGTACATTTTCAAATCAATTGGTCTAGACAAAAAAATATATGTTTGGCTTTTTAAGCCCAAATGCCATCATTATGTGCCATAAAACTAAAAACACAGACTGAAAACAGTCAAGTAAGAGCTTGCGCCTTTTGATCGTCAACAATCAAATCATTCTGGACTGCCTCAGGTGATGGGCAGTTGTCCAAGTGCTGACGTCTGCCAGACATTCGGATACGCGTGTTTTTCTATCAGGGCTTTGTCAGATGAGGGGAAAGAGAGTAATAGCTGAGTGTCATCAGCGTAGCAGTGATAGGAAATGTTGTGTGATGTATGGAGGAGAAAGTGATTGTTGCCGTTTGCGACTCCCGGGGCTCTATATATAATAGTATATAATATAATATAATTGTATATATAATATCACGGCCAACAGCTCTGTGCACCTCCGGATGGCCGTAGCGTGGGGAGCTCTCATAGGGATTGGGCTTCTCGGGGTTTGTTTACCGGCGTTGCTATGGTTTCCGCTCTTGTGTGTTCCAACGGTTTATTAGGTAGGCCCATCTAATAAATCTCTGTCTAATCAATACTTAATTTTGTTTATGTCAGTTGAATTTTGTTACAAGTTGAATGCAAATGAGCACTGTTAGTATTCCAAAAGGCGCAAGCTCTTACTTGACTGTTTTCAGTCTGTGTTTTTAGTTTTATGGCACATAATGATGGCATTTGGGTTTAAAAAGCCAAACATATTTCTTTTTGTCTAGACCAATTGATTTGAAAATGTAAAATTTCCTAATACTAGACGCACTTCAGATCAGATATTAAAGAGATTTAATACATGCAGATATTAAAGAGATTTAATACTATGCCTCGGCGCTGCCCGCTGCCGAGGCGGTGGTCCCTCGGCAGCGGGCAGCAAGGCTCTGGCGGGAGACAATCGCGGTCAACAATCGCGGGCAACAATCCCTTTCTCCTCAATGTCGTGGTTCAGTCTACTTCAGATTGATGTGGACGTGGAAGGACCAGAGACGTTGGAGAACCCGACGCAGTCGTTTGAGATTCATAATATCGTCTGGAGGTGCACACAGCTTTTTTCCTTGATAATATATATTATATGATATATATATCACTGCATAATATGATATTATTTAGATATAGAGCTCCAGGACTCCCGCCGGAGCACCCGGGGTGTTCTAGAATATTTATAGAACACGGCCAAAGGCTGTGTGCGCCTCGCCATTGCGAAACATCCATTGTAAACAGAGCGCATGGTACCGTGGCCGCACGCTACCAAGGGCCACACCCTGACCCTCCTCCTTGACCCACCTCTCTCTTCCTCATTTGCATTGAAAATACAGACAACGAAATGGCGCGTTCATAATTACAGAGCCCAGAGATCTGGTAGAGGGAGAACAGAAGAGGCCCCAGTACAGAGCCTTGATGGACACCAGTTTCAAGCGTGCAAGGTTTGGACAAGAAGCCATTCCATGTTACCTGATAAGTGCGATTCGTCAGGTAGGATGTGAACCAGGAAAGGGCAGATTCAGCAATGCCAAGTTCGGCGAGAGTGGCAAGGAGAATGCTGCGGACAGGTCAAGGAGAATGAGAACCGATGAGAGGAACGAGGCTCTGGCAGCACAGAGGGACTCAGTCACCACAAGGAGAGCCATCTCAGTGGAGTGTGCCTTCTTGAAGCCTGACTGTTGAGGGTCAAGCAGGTTGTTAGATGAGAGATAGGAGGACAGTTCCAGTGTTTTAGAGAGGAATGAAAGGAGAGATACCGGTCTAGTAGTTCTGGATGCAGGTGGTATCAAGGGTGAGTTTTTTGAGGAGAGGCTTTATTCTGGCAGTCTTGAAAGACACTGGAACAATGCCTGAAGTGAGGGAGGAGTTGATGAGCGCGGAGAGAAATGGCAGGATGTCGCTCAAGACAGCCTGGAGGAGAGAGGAAGGGATAGTGTCAAGGGGGCAGGTGGTGGTATGGCTAGATGTTATTATTCTGTTGACCTCGTCTGAGGTGAGAGGGATTAATTGGGTAAAGACAGAGGGGGGGATGTGAGGAGAGAGGATGGTGGGAGGGATAAAAGAGGAGCTAATGTCCTTTACCTTCTGTGTAGGTAATGAAGTCATCAGCAGTGAGGCAGTGTTACGACCCCTACTCGTTCAGGGGGAAAAAGGGAAGTAACACACACACAACCCGGTGGATTGGGGTTGTAATTATAGTATTTATTATAACTCAACAAAGGAATAGAATGTAACAATCATCAGAAATGGGCCGCTAGGTGCTGTCAAAGCAAAGAAACAAATATAACCAAAAGAGAACTCCTTAAAATAAAATGGAGCTACCTGTCTAATAACTAAATACGAATGGTCCTAAAACAAACCCTAACTGGCTACTCTAGCATAACGAAAACAGAAATACAAATGACCAGAACCCCCTAAACCTAGTGTGGCTAAACAGTGACAAACCTAAATGAGAGTGCAAATGAACAACATCAGTACAGAGGGATTCTTCTTACCCTGGCCCAAATCTGGGAACGCACAAACGTAAACTCTTGCTCTCAAACGAATGCGACTACGCGGCTAGATTCCCTACAGGTGTCTGCCCCGCTTGCAAGGCGCATCAGGCTTTTATACGCCTCCACGGCGCCGTCGCTCTCTGGTTGGTTCCGGGGACGGAAGGACCCGCCCACTTGCTTTGGGGAAAAACAGGAGGCGTAGCGCATGCAGAGGGAGGGGAGACAATGCGGTCGGCTCACGGCCGTAACAGGCAGGAAGGAGTTGGAGGGGAGGGAGGGTTGAGGAGGGAAGAGAACATGGAAAACAGTTTCCTGGGGTTTGAGGCGGAGGAGTTGATTTTGGTCTGGTAGAAGGCATATTTGGCTGTTTTGACACAGTTGAGGTGAAATCAGAGAGAAGGAAAAGATAGTGAGATAGATCATTAGGACAGTCTGATCTCTTCCATTTCCTCTCAGCTGCCCGCAGCTCTGCTCTATAAGTCTGCATTCGGACAGACAAGGAGGGGGGGGGGCGGGAGGATCGCGCAGGTCTGGCGGAAGGGGGGGGGGGGGGGGGGGGGGAGTCCAAAAAGAAGGAGAAGGAGGATAGCAGAGTGTCCTCAATGGATAGTTGAGAATATCGTTCAACAGAAGGTAGAGAAGATAGAACAGTTGAGGCAAGCGTAGAGGGAGATTGAGATTTGAGGTTACGGCGGTTGGTGACAATGTGGGGACTAGAGAGGATGGGGAGAGGACTTCAAGGGGAGAGAAAAAGCAACAAAGTGATGGTCAGACACCGGGAGCGGGGTAACAGAGAGAGCAGAGGTGCCGCAGGACCTTGTGAATATCAGGTCAAGTAGGTTCCCGGCCCTGTGTGTTGGAGGGGATAGTGTTAAGTCAAAGGTGGAGAAAAAGTTGGTTAATTCAGGTGAGTGCAACTTCTCTGGTAGGATGTTGAAATTGCCAAGGATAATGAGTGGTGTGCCATTTTCAGGAAAGCAGCTGAGAAGGGCATCCATCTGATCGTAGAAGTCCCGAAGGGGACCTGGAGGACGGTAGATCACCACAATGAAGAGCTTGATGGGAAGGCTGACAGTGACAGTGTGGAGTTCAAATGCAGATCTGGCCATGTGTTCTAGTGGAAGGACCTGGTAGGACCACTTCAGCGAGATGAGGAGTCCGGTCCCTCCTCCTCGCCCTGATGGTCTTAGGGTGTGTGAGAATGAGTAGACGGTGGAGAGGGCCGCAGGAGTAGCAGAGTTATCTGGAATATCTATGATGGCGTCGTCTATGAGGGGAAATCCTGACGATGAGTGAAGTACGACACATAGCTACAAACAGGGTGGCTTCCCTGGTCTTCCTTTGAGGGACTTCCACAGAGAGTCTTCTTAAATACTGGGTACGAAGCCTTGTTTGTTTCCATGGTATTACCATGTTCTTACTAAATCATTTGTAATAGATAATTCCTTTGTCCATACAGTTAACTGGAACGAGGCTCTTACCATATAAGTTGTAACTGGTTATTCCCTTTTCCATGCAATCAACACAAACTTGTACCATAAATGTTCTGCAACGTTACTAAGTAAAACATGACAATTTACCCAGTAAGCAAAGCTAAAACTGTACTGTAAAAGGAAGACTTGTTTGTTTCCATGGTATCACCAGGCTCTTACCATATAAGTTGTAGGTTATTCCCTTTTCCATGCAATCAACAGAAACTTGTACTATATATGTTCTGCAACGTTGCTAAGTAAAACACGACATTTACCCACCAAGTAAGCTGAAACTGTACCGTAAAAGGAAGCCTTGTTTGTTTTCATGGTATTACCAGGCTCTTACCATATAATTTGTTACTGGTTATTCCCTTTTCCATGCAATCAACACAAACTTGTACCATATAGGTTCTGCAACGTCGTTCACCAGTAGTTAAGCACTTTAATTTTAGTTTTAAAACCCAAAACCACTGTTGATGAAAGGCATATTAAAATTAAACAAAATCAAAGGCATATCTTTCAAACAATGCATATCTCACAAACAGGCACTGAACACTGAAAATATCGGATAAAAAAAGAGCCGTCCACATCAACTCAATTTAAATGTAACTGATGGTATTTTGATTAAATACATGACAGTGTTATGGCAAGTGACCAAAATGCAGGCTGCTTCAACCTCTACAATTTGAATATGAGGCAAATGCCATGCAGCAATCTGCCTATGTGGTCATTCGCAAACCAATGAGTCCACTTGATGAATGAGAGATGGCTCTTTAGTGTCCTCTCTGTGCGGTTTCCCTGCAGTCTCCACACCGGGGATTTGTAGGCTGACCAAGCCCTGACCAGGTACCTCAAAATCTCCCCTTCAATACTGTAATAAAATCAGAAGACAAGAAAATATACATTAGGACTGTTAGTTAATGAACATTTCTAGAACATGTAAAACTCACAAGATTATTTTGTTTGCCAGTTAAGAAAGGATGCTGGTCCTCTGGCCATTGTGTTTGGTCCTATTAAAAAGAAAAAAAGGCATAGCCATAAATACAGTTAATACGACTTGAGGGGACAGGCTGTTAGCTCCAGTTAGCACTTCAGCATCGAGCTAGCGGAGCTTCTGTCATTCAAACAGCTCGGACATGTTGTTTAAAACCCATAAACAACGCAACAACGTCATCTACGTTCTTGCTGCAGATGGCTGTCAGATGGGGGCTAGGATGGATTGAAGAGTGGAGGGGGGGGGCTGATGGGTGAGGAAAGTATAGAGGAAAGTGTGGAGGGGAAGGTCAAGGGGAGGTGGCAGGGATGAAGGTGCTTATGGGTAGGGGAGGTCATAGGCTTGGGAAAATAGGTAGGTTTTTAGACGGGATTTGAATGTGGGAAGCGAGGGAGAGTCGCGGACAGGTTGGAGGAAAGAGTTCCATCGTCTGGGTGCTGTTCTGGAGAAGGCACTGTCACCAAAGGTTTTTAGTTTGGATGGTCGTACGGTCAATGTGAGAGAGGAGGAGGATCGGAGGGCTCGGGAGGGGGGATGAGGAGGTCAGACAGGTAGGGCGGGTCCAGGTGGTGGAGAGCTTGGAAAGTCAGGAGGAGTATTTTCAAATGTATACGTTGTTTAGCTAGTTTAACATGATAGCATAGGCTAAACGTTAGCTCAAATATAGCACGCAAAAGCCTCTGAAAGAAAGTAATGTAAGCCAAAAGAGTTTGCTAGCAAACAGCTAGCTAGCTAGTAGGCCTACCAGTTACCGTTACTATAGCATTACATTCTTAAACTTACCAGATTCATCCTGAAGTTCGGACCTCTTCCTCTTATTGTATTCTGTGTAGGGATGGGTCAGAATATTCGATTATTCGATTATTCGTTCCCAAGGGTCAAAGTCGATTTTTATCATTTGGACCGTTACATTTTTTTCCCATTCAAAAAACAAGAATTAACGGACGGAACTAATGTTGGACAGGTGTCCAAGGGTATTATCCCGCTTATACCATGGTCACTTGCCTTAGAAAATAAATGAAGACCATTCATTTATAGGGGGATTATTTGTTTATCCACACGGCGGATGTGCGCACAGAATATATTTTTAAGAATTATTATTATTACGTTTGACCGGTTGCGATGGTTATCTCCGTGTGGTTAATTTGCAGTTGTGGTGTTAACTAGCTATGTTGTCAGCTTACTGTTACATTCAACTGTAATCAGAAAACGCGGTTATATGCTATAGACCAGGGGTACTCAAGTAGAAATGATGAGGGGCCACCAAAAAAAATTTCAGTGACTCAAGGGGCCATTTATTGGGACCGTGTACGTCCGATAACGTATCATAACATAACGTATGTATAACATTTACAACATTTTATAACATTTCCTTTTTATTAAAAACAAAAATATTTCCTAAAATAAAAATATAATTTTAATTTGGGCATATATTAAAAAAAATAACTAAATAAAACCAAACATAACCCTGTTCAAGATAAAAAAAACAAAAAGCCTTCAGACAGCCCATTTTTGTGCTTTGTTTAACAAACTATTTCACATTTCTAAATAAAACCAAACATAACCCTGTTCAAGATAAAAAAACTAAAAAAACAAAAAGCCTTCAGACAGCCCATTTTTGTGCTTTGTTTAACAAACTATTTCACATTTCTCACATGTCCCCTTTAATGGGAGAATTGGCCTCTGCTTTCTTTGGCCAATGCTTCAAACCTGGGCTGATATGGTGTGATTGCCAGGGAGACACACTGATGCACGTGCTCGTTGGTTAGGCGATTCCGGTACTGATTTTTGATGAAGTTCATTTATGAGAATGCAGATTCACATCTGTATGTGGATCCAAACATTGTAAGGATGTGCACTGCCATCCTATTCAGCAGGGGGAAATTGGCCGCAGTTGACATATTAAGCACAGAGGGCGAGTGCTGGACGGTGGTAGAAAGAACGCAAACCTTTCTGTCCACTCTGGTTGGAACTGGCGGTTTTCGCTGTCCAGTTTTCTTTTTGGGGCAAATTTGGAGCATGCCATTACGGCTCCGGTCGGTATACGTGTGACTGACTGCTGCTGAGATGGACTGTCTTTCTCGAGTTTGGGAGGGCTGGAGCGCTCTGTGGGCTGGAGTGCTATCTGTTTATCGTTGCAACCCCCAGCCTCGTATTGAGATCGCGGCGCGCGGTTTCAAAATAAGAGCGCCCAGCACGATTTTTTTTTAATTTTTTTTATTTTTTTTATAATTAAAAAAACTTTTCAAAACAGCTCGAGGGCCATTATAGGCCGTAAGGTGAACACGGTTTTCGTTTCAGCCCGTTCCACTCACTGGCATCTACACAATCTTTAGCTTATAAAAAAGAACGAGTCGTGGTTAGTTACCAAAAAAAAGTTTCTCGCTGATTTTCCAGTCGATTGTCTATATGGCTTTGTTTTATGCAGAACTAGAGACTTCAGAGCGTAATAAGATTTTTGTCGGGAGCCGTGCCACGGATCGACACGTGATCATGCTACACCAATGAGAAGGCTGCTTTTTGACAACAGAATGGAAAAATGGCGGCTCCCGTGTGGTTCGAAACAACGTTAATGATAGAGGAAAACACCCGAACATCCTCAAAAGTGGGCTAAATTAATTCTAATTAGTGCTGTATACATAGCCGCGTCCAAGAATAACAATGAGGCAAATATACGATAATGTTATTTTTATGTTAAGTCATTTACATCAAGTTTGACATACATGGGAATACACATTACTGACGATCTTACATGGACTGTGAACACCCAGCACACCGTAGAAATCAAGGCAAAGACTGTACTTCCTACATCAGCTGAGGCAGTATGTAGGAAGGCATAAATAAAAGGCAGTAATTGTACTTATACCAATGACCATCTGTTTGTTCATTCATTCATTCATTCTTCCACAAATGAAAACAACACTATTGAACCATAAAAACACTTTATGAAACATGAAATATGATATATAAAACTGTACAAAACTGAATAAGAAATAACAGATTAGGGACACTCAGTCCTCACTGTCAGTGTCAGTGTCAGGACAGTTATCTTCCAGTTCCTCAGATTCTTTTGTGTTGGCACAACTACGGCAACGACATAGGTCTGTGCAACACAATCCTGCAGAAAAACAGGAACATCTGTCTGTCTCACAGGCACCTTTGCAGCCACAGTGTATCACATGCAAAACACTGTCAGGGGCCGGATTTCTAGTCATCCAGGTGACGTGCAAGTTCCCATCCTCTATTTGCCAACCATATCCAGCAGGTGATGGAGCACTTATATTTAGTTTGAGACAGGACCTCATTATTGCAGCCTGGTAGTTGGCCCTTTTGCAGTGCTGATGGAGGGCATCAGTGGTAGGGGGAATGGATAATTCTGGCAAGGCTGATGATGTCATACAGAAAGCCTTGTACCTAGCTTCATTTACATTATCAGCAGCTGGCTGATCATATAAGTGGCATACATACTGGCAAAGAAATGCAAATGTTGACTGCTCCAAGTTAAAGTTAGTACCTAAACTTTTAAAAGCCTTTAGGTACTCATCTTTCTCACATGCAACAGAAAAGGTCTTTCTTTTTCCTTTGCCATAAAAGGCACTTGTGGTGTCACACCCAGATAATGTGTGAATTTCTTATCAAGGCTGAGCACACACTGGTTCCAAGAGCTGATGACACCTTGGTAATGTCAATGATACGTGTCCTGTTGCCAGTCCCTGTGAAAACATATAAAGTGCATGGCAAATCTGTCTGCACACTTACAGCAATGACTGCCACATCAGTGTCAGAGCTCTTGATAATTACAGCTTTATGCTCCCGTGCAGCATGTTGTGCATGTAAAAACACCCTTGTGTCACATTCTTCATGATCACACTGCAGGTCTTCAACAACACAAACAGACTGTACACCCTCCTTAACAGTCACACAGTGACACTGATTTTGATGTGCTATGTACAAGCAGATGTTTTTGCACAATTTTGTAAGGTCTGCATTTTTCCATGCAACATACAGGAATTCTGCAAGTGCTTCCTTATTTGTTCCTTCGGAGAGAAACTTTTTCCATTGGGTTGGGGTCTTCTGAGTTGGGCCAAAGATTTGCATGCGTTGTGAACCTGCATCAGCTCTACGTGACCGTTCTAGGTTTTTGATACTGATGAGTGGATACTGGTCAGTGACAAAGTCAATGCGTGTACACTTGTGCTGAAAAGCGAGTTGCAGTGTGTTCTGAAGGATGGTCTCTGCAAGCTCTCCAAATGTACCTGGGCTGGATCGCATGGCCTGTATGACTGCCATACCATCAAAAAGAATGGCACCATCCACTGGAACTTGGTCAACCAAGCAGTCTCCACCTTTGTTCTCTAATAGATCCATGAGAGCTGATTTATTTGTTTTGGCAAGTAAACCATCAGCACTTGCTAATGGATAGGACACAGTTCCCAAGGAATATGACAGAATTTCCCTCATTTCAACTTTTCTGCTCTGACCAAGGATGAGGAGCCTGGAAAATAACTTTTTGTCAGCACGTAAAATCACTTCCTTGCCTGCTGCAGATTTTTTTGTTTGCTTAACCTGGTCTTTGAAGGTCTTGAGTTTTTGTGATTTTATGGGGGCAAATATGTCAACAGATTTTGATAACAGTCTCTGGTCAATAAATTATTGTGCGGCATTTTCACCCTTTTCTGAGGCAACAAGCAAATCCTTCACGATTTCTTCTGTTGCTACTCTTCCAGAGCTAAGACACACAATGCCGTCTTGGTATACATCAAAAGGGTTGAGCATGGAATCAATGGTGGAAATAATTCTGCTCACAGCTTTTTTCATCAGCATAGATTCGTGTGGTGTCAAGGTCTTTTCGAGTTCTCAGCTCAGGAGATATCCCTGCCATTGATTCACACTGTCTTGCTATAGCGGCTCGTTCATGCTGTGACAGTATCCAGCGATACACTGCAGACCGATTTTGTGTCATCCCTGTCCAACCACCTTTTGTCTTGGCATCTCTGTTCAGTGTTTGCTCAATAGCCTGGTCGCAAGCAATGGAGGCAAATCCATGAACACTTTGTCGCTGGACAGTCCATTGGCCTTTCACATTCATCTCACTGTGGCAAGAGCGATGTGTGAGGGTTAAATTCACCATTTCCAGCCAGTAGGCAGGTAAATATCGAGCATAATTGACTCGATCGTAAGCAAAAAACCATGGCATCATTAATCGGATTGTCCAGGTGAAGTTGCCATCTTGACTCTCGCGTTGCTCTCACAAACAGGAGGAGTAGCTGCATCATGTCTATGTACGAGCTCCAGAAAGCAAATGTTGCATTCTCTGTACTTTTCCTCTGCACAAAGTCAGCGTATTTGGAACACGTACTGTCAAACCTCTTATCTCCACTCAAAACATCCATCAATCCGTCTGGAAAGGCACATTCCATGTTAGCGATGACATCCATGCACACAGCACTCTCATGTGGTGGCAATGAGTCCAAGAAGCTGATGAACCTCATGCGCTGCAGACTCTCATAGAGAAGTTTATGAGCCCTCATGCTGCGATTGTAGTGATGCCCATTTATTACCCCATTGATGGATCCTGGGGCAACAACTTCTGACTCAATGAGGATGTCTTGCAGTCCTGCATCTCCAAACCTTTTGCCTAAAATACTCAGGTAGGACATGCATGTGTGGAATTCGCCTAATCTAACCACTAAACGTTTTGTGAAGTCATCATTCTTCCAGCGTATTTGCTGTGCCTTAGCATATATAGCCTGGTCAAACACTAAAACTATATGATCCAGTTCTAGCTGATCAGCAATCTGGACACTTCGCTTCAGAATAGTGTTCACTGTTGACATCTCTGTTGGTGAAGCCTCAATTACTGGCAGATAATACAATGCTGACTTCTGCAGAGTATTTTCACCTTGAAGCAGTGTATGGAACCCTGTCCAGCTTGGGATTGGACAGCTATCCGTATATGTGGCCTTCACAAAAACATAAGCCAATTCAGCTTTTGAAACATGGTCGGTGTGCATTCTGCATAATGCTGTTGACTGTTGGTGACGCAAGTTCTCTGGCCCATGCCTTTTGGACTGATGGTACGGTGCTATAGGCATTTTGGGGGGGGGGGGTTGAATGAGGAAACTCCCTTCCTTAGTGGCTGTCTGGTTTCTGTGGACATAGGCTCGATGGCAAAACTCTGGAGCATGATTCCATTGGTATGGTGAGTAGTTCCACGACCTGATAGAGTCTCCTCCCCAAAGTCAATGTTATCCCACACAAGCGTTGTGGGTGCCCTCTTTGAGAATCCTTTTGGAATTTTGTCTCTGCCTTCTACTAGAGTCAGTTGGGCAAGGCTAGTATCTAGACTCAAAACTGTGTCCCATGATGCACAATGTCCCAGTTTGTTAAGCAGTGACACAAGGCGAGATGATCCAGTTAAATGCCGGACAGTCAAACCTAAAGTCAAGGACTTAGGTGTCTGCTTACGGCCCTTGGAAGCAAGGTACACAATGTCTTGACAAACAGACAGCACTTTCAAATGCAAGTCATCAGCAATGTTGACAAAATTATCCAGTGTTGGCTCCTCAGAGGCGCCTATAATCCAGTTTACTAGATTGTAAAGCGCAAGGGGAACAACAGTTTGTGCTTCAGTGACATTCAAATTTTCAGAGGTTGGAGGCCATGGGCATGACATGCCAGGAGTGTCACTAAGATGTCTTTTCAAGATCAACGCTGCTGTATATAGTGTCCTTCCGTCCTCTTGGGTTGTTTGCCATTTTGTTGTCAATTTTTCAGTCTCACTGTCTTCCTGGCTCTCACTAGACTGTGTGGTTTCCACACCTGATGGAGAAGGTAGCATGTCCACGAGTGTACCGGTTGACAGGGTCTCTGCAAAAACCAGCTCGCAGATGTTGAGCTTGGTGGGAATATGAAACACCAGCTGGGGGAACTCACGAGTCAGCCTCCTCTTCAACATATCCTGTCTGCAATACAACAAAACATTGACAATTAAGAGTCACAGGAGTATCATGAAAAGCAGAGAGTGGTGGAGGTGGTACAAGACATTACAGGCTAGAACCTATCTGCCATACAGCACATTTAACAGCAAAGATGCCCAAGAAAGGCACACAAGATCACAAACCACACCACACACACACATCAGCTGTTCTCTTGGTTGCCAACTGGCACATGTATGTGCAACAGCAGACTTAAAAACAGTTTCTCATGCCTGTCACACACAGGTTGTGTAAAGCTGGACTTGCACATGACAAATAATAAGACTTGAAGAAAAATGCATTGCAGTTACCTGTAGTTTGAAGCATCAAGACCTTCATTTGCTTTCACCAGTTCAATGAAGGCCTTCCTCAGCTGGTCCATTCTGAGCACCTCTTGGTTGACAAGCAGCCTTTGGCGAATGATCCGCTCACAAAATATCTTAAAGCTGACATCGAACATGGGCTCATTCCTAAAACACATATGAATGAGAAGTAAAGAAATGAATAAGTTTTGTGATTGTGTGCACATACAACAGAATGCAGATGAAATGTTTACTTATATAATGTTAAGTTAGTAGCTCCTTGAAATGCAATATAAAAAAAAACGTACTGTTCTTTCCCCGGTTTTTCAGGCTTCGTCAAAAACCTGGTGTACCGATTGTAACAGCCTCTGTGGTACTGCACCTCCAGAGCCACACAATCTTTTATATGCAAAAGAATACTTTGGTCTTCCTTCAACTCGGCAGCTTTCTGCAATTGGCCTTAATGAAACAAAAAGGATGGCTCAATGAGTTTGTTGACATATCTCACATATAATTGAACCTTTCAGTCACTCAACCACAGTGTGTGTGTGTGTGTGCGTGTGTGTGTGTGTGTGTGTGTGTTTACCTGCTGTTAATGTTTCAGCCATGGACAAAGGATCCCTTTTTCGATGTCCTCCTCGGTAGATAAACTTGTTCTCCTTTTTTTTTACAAATTATGCACAGGGCAGGAAGGACGGGCCCTGAGCCTGCGATTGGCAGCCCTGACCTGGATCGCAGTTTCTTTGTTGGACTCCTGCTGCTAGAAGTCGATGGAATGGCCTCGTGGTCTTCTGTGTCCTCGGGGTCTTCCGTAGCTTTTTGTCTCTCACGTGCAAGACGTCTTTCCACCTTTGCGATGGCCTTTTTGTCCGTAAATCTACGGTAGCACGTGTGATGGAATCCAGCTTCCTCGGGAATATTGTCAAACTCGACATCAACACAGTGTTTAAAGTTCTCAGCCAGGTCCCGAGACTCACCCTCCAAACCGAGCCACTTCTGTAGGCTTGTCCTGTATGCATTCCATCGTGCAGTGGTGAAACAATTTACATTCTCGTACTGGTTCGAAGTAATATGCATATAACATGTATATTTTTGTTTGCTTTTCAATGTTTTTATGAGTTTTTTATAACTCTTTGGTTCATTATCTTTGTCGTCCGTAGTGCTCGACGAATGCATGGTGACTGTTCGAGTGTTTTCCTCTATTATATATATATTATATATATATATCGTTCACGTTGGATCTAACCACACGGGAGCCGCCATTTTTCCATTCTGTTGTCAAAAAGCAGCCTTCTCATTGGTGTAGCATGATCACGTGTCGAATCGTGGCACGGCTCCCAACAAAAATCTTATTACGCTCTGAAGTCTCTAGTTCTGCATAAAACAAAGCCATATAGACAATCGACTGGAAAATCAGCGACAAACTTTTTTTTGGTAACTAACCACGACTCGTTCTTTTTTATAAGCTAAAGATTGTGTAGATGCCAGTGAGTGGAACGGGATTCATTTTCTAAAGGACTTTTCGTGCTTCACCTTGCGTGCCTATTAATAGACACCCCGCGGGCCACAAAAGGCCCGCGGGCCGCTACTTGAGTATGACTGCTATAGACCCTATAGTATCTGTGGTATAAAGGCTGGGAAGAATTTCAAAATTATAAATGCGTACTCTTTATGTTGAAAGTATAGACCTTCGCGATTCAGCCTTTATACCACAGATACTATAGGGACTATAGCATATAACCGCATTTTGGATTACAGTTAAATGCATTTCTCACAATTTACCGGCTCTCGTTTTGAGGGACTGGCTTCCGGGTGCCGGGGGCTGCGGGAGGACCCGACGTGAAGTCCGGAAGAACATTTGTGCGGTGTGGGGGTGACGTCAGACGGGCGAGATCAAGTGTGTGGGAGGAGAGGGGTGTGTTGGGGTACTTGGCGAATATTTAAGGTGTCAGGGAAATAGGGGGTAAGAATGGGTTTTA
This sequence comes from Gadus macrocephalus, assembly GCF_031168955.1. Lineage (NCBI taxonomy): Eukaryota > Metazoa > Chordata > Actinopteri > Gadiformes > Gadidae > Gadus > Gadus macrocephalus. The sequence goes on along the minus strand of NC_082396.1, from coordinate 17,919,874 downwards.
GACAAATAGGTCTGGAGTAAGGTGTGTAACTAGGGGTAAGAGCGAGAACGATCGGTAAATCGGAAATGTGTAGGGGAGGGTTGATTGAATTAAAAGTGGTATGGGTCGGGCCATGTAGGATATATTCAGGTCCAAATCATGTAGGTGGGGCAGAAGGGTATGAGGTGAGCGAGTGACAACACCTGGCTCTTAGACCAGCCAAGGGCTTAATTAGTGCCGAGGGGAGGACTGTTGTTTTTAGATTATTGAAAGTTTAGATTATTGAAAGTTATTTTGAATTATTGATTTTTATTTATTTTTTTAATTTTATTTTTTTTGCCTCCTGAAGGACATTTTTGTACCTGAATAAATTCTTGCCAACGGCCTTGCTCACATCGGTCGTACTGCCTCCAATCCTTCTGTCGCAAGGCCAGCCTGGTAACAGTCATCAACGTGGTTGTAAAGTAGTAACTTCGGGCCCATCTGTTAAAATGAAGTTTTTTGCTTCTGACGTGTATACAATCTTTATTCATTCATTTGGTACTTCCACAACAAAGACTCGTAGTGGGGGTTATCTCGGCCATGGTGGAGAAGGAATTGGGGGAAAGGAACTTTTGGCTTTGACTCCCTGAAGTCCAGATTGGAACTCTACATGGAGGAGAAAGGGATTGTTGCCGTATGCGGGACAGGCAGCGGTCAGTTCATTTTGGGTCCATGTCATTTCTCAGACGCTCCATTGTTCCGAGCTCTCGGTCGTATGCGGACTCCTCTTGCTGGACTCCTCCGGGTGCTCCGCCGCTGGAGGAGTCCACATACGACGAGAGGTCGGAACAATGGATCGTCGGAGAAATGACATGGTCCCGAAGTGAACTGTCAGCTGTCTACTGAAAACATCTTTCTCGAATGCCGCCTGAGTTTGTTGTTGCTGGGATGGAGAGGTCAACCGGAAGTGGCTCTATTACCACTTGTTGAAAGGGCTACAGCGCCACCTAGGGTAGCAGATTCAGCCATGCTCCGGCCATTATCCGATCCCTTAAAGGCCATGTACGTACAGATAATTGACACGGTCCGTTCGAGTAGCAAAATCGGTATAAGGCTTAATCCGATCTAGTAAGACTCAATAAATGGTTTTGTAATGCTTTTATTAGCAACAATAAGACTCATAAGACTATTATTAATGTTATTAAGCAATCAATAAATAGATAACAAGTTACTTGTAATTGCTTGTAAAAGTCTTATAATCTCACAAAACATGTTTCTTATGTTATTATAAACATTCATAGATAGTCTTATTAACACCAATTAATATAATAAGCATATAATAAGAGTGTTATTACCTATTAACAAAGGGTTATGACAAGGACCTTAATATAAAGCCTTACCAAAGAAATTATCTAAAACAAATGGATATTGTAAGAGCCAGGTAATACCATGGAAACAATAAAGGCAAGGCAAGGCAAGGCACTTTTATTTATGTAGCACATTTCATGCCAATGGCAACCCAAAGTGCTTTACACAAATACAATGAAGTGTTTTCCATAATAAAAGGAAGACAAGACAAAATATAAAAATTAAAATGTATAAAATCAGATAAAAAACATAAATAAAGTGAATAAAGGGTTATGCATAAGGGAGAGCATATAAAACAGAAAATTAGTCTAAGAAAAGGCAACAGAAAATAGATGGGTCTTGATACTGGTTTTAAAACTGTCAATAGAGGGTGCAGTTCTAATTGAAATTGGCAGCTGGTTCCACAGCTGAGTAGCATAAAAACTAAAGGCAGCTTCGCCACTTTTGGTTCTCACAGTTGGTTTTGTTAAAAACAGTTGGTCTTGAGATCTAAGAGGTCTAGTGGGGGTGTGGTATTGGAGGAGGTCTACGAGATAAGTGGGCCCCATTCCAGTTAGTGATTTAAAAACAAGCAACAATACTTTAAAATCTATTCTTTGACTGACAGGGAGCCAGTGTAAAGTTTTTAGTAGGGGTGTAATGTGGTCTGACCTCTTAGCTTTCATAAGGACCCTAGCAGCTGCATTCTGGATCAGCATCTGGATCAGCATTCTGGATCAGCTGCCTGATATTTTTTTTGGGTAGGCCTGTGAGGAGACCGTTACAGTAGTCAAGCTTGCTAGAAATAAAGGCATGAATGAGCTTCTCCAGATCTGATTTTGTCATGAGATTTCTTAATTTTGAAATGTTTTTTAAATGATAGAAAGCTGATTTAGAAACTGACTTGATATGGCTGTTAAAAGTGAGGTCACTGTCAATTTGGACTCCAAGGTTTTTTACAGTGGTCTTAACCTGTAGTCCTTTGTTTGAAAGTAGTGACGTTAGTTCAAGCCTGACCTTTTTGTTGCCAAATAAAATCACTTCAGTTTTCTCGTTGTTAAGCTGGAGAAAATTCTGACACATCCATATGTCGACATCTGCAAGACACTGATATAGGACTTGAAGTGGGGTTGGGTCATTGCGTGACAGAGATAGATAAATTTGTGTATCATCTGCATAACTATTGTATGAAATCTGGTACTTTTCGAATAATCTGTCCAAGTGGCAGCATGTACAGATTAAAGAGTAGAGGACCCAGGATGGACCCTTGGGGGACACCACATGTTAGTGGAGTGGAAGATGAGGACCAGTTACCAATAGTCACAGTGAAACTTCTATCTTCAAGGTATGACTTAAGCCAGTTTAAAACTGTGCCTGATAGCCCAACCCAGTGTTCCAGTCTATGGAGAAGAATGGCATGGTCCACTGTGTCAAACGCTGCGCTAAGGTCGAGTAAGACTACCACTGATGCTCTCTGTGAGTCTGAGTTAAGGCGAATATCATTTAAAACTTTAATAAGAGCCGTCTCTGTGCTATGATATGACCTAAAGCCAGATTGAAAAGGATCAAGGCAGTGGTTATTTGACAGGAACTCACTCAGTTGAATAAAAACTATTTTTTCAATTATTTTTCCAATAAAAGGAAGGTTGGAAATGGGTCTGTAGTTATTAAGAACTGAGGTGTCTAGATTTCTCTTCTTAAGAAGGGGTTTCACAATGGCCATCTTTAATAACTTAGGAAAAGATCCTGACTGCAGAGAAGTGTTTATGATCAGGAGTAGATCAGATGATAAAAGATGAGAAACAGTTTTTAAGAATTTGGTAGGGAGAGTATCAAGTAAACAGGTGGAGGAATTTAGGTTATGTATGGTCTTAAGAAGAGTTTCAGAATCAATAGAGGAGAAGTCAGACATTGAGGTGGGTTGGAATATTTGAGGGAGTTCCAGGTTATGACTGCTACATGTTTGAGAAGAAATGTTGGCCCTAATTCTAGAAAATGTTTCAGTAAAGAAAGAGGCGAAGTCATTACATGCTTTTGCTGAATGCAAATCGAGGGGGAGTTGACATGGAGGAGATGTCAGCTTTTCAACAGTGGAGAATAGCACCCGAGAGTTGTTAAGATTCTGGTTGATTATATTGGAGAAGTAGGACTGTCTTGCCCTGCAGATTGCATCATTATATACACAGAGCTTTCCTCTAAAAATGTCACAGTCTATCTGGAGTTTTGATTTCCGCCATTTCCTTTCAGACTTTCCACAATCCCTTTTAAGGGATTTGACGGAGGGACTAGATAACCAAGGTGTTCTGTTTTTATTTCTAAGTGTTTTAGGTTTTATAGGAGCAATGTTGTCCATAAGGTTTGTCATCCTTGAGTTGAAAGAATCAAACAGAGCATCAGCAGACCCAGTTGATTGTTCAGGAGAGCAGAAAGGTGACTGAGAGGATGAAGATACTAGTGCCTGTGTAAAGAGAGTACTAGTGTGGTCGTTGATGATACGTTTCTTTACAGTAATACTACTATTTTGTGGTTGAGTAGCAATGGTCACTTCAAAGAATATGCAGAAATGATCTGAGAGGGCCAGATCCTTTACCTCCATTGAGACAGCGAGACCCTTGGTAATAACTAGGTCAAGAGTATGACCGAGGGAGTGTGTGGGTTCTGTTGCATGTTGAGTTAGAATGAAAGTGTCAAGTAAGGTTGCAAAGTCCTTAGTATGGCTATTCTCTGAAATATCGGCATGTATATTTAGATCACCACATATAATTAGGCAGTCAAACTCAATACAGATAATGGAAAATAAATCACTGAGTTCCTCAAGAAAGAGTGTGAGTGACTGTTTAGGAGGTCTATATATGGTCACTAGCAAAATCTGAGGGGGGCCCTTAATGATGGTGCATAGGTACTCAAATGATGAGAAATCGCCAAATGACGACGGCTTACACTGAAAGGATGTTCTAAATAGGGTGGCAATGCCACCCCCTCTCTTGTTAGTTCTAGAGGCATGCATGAAGTCAAAGTTAGGGGGGGTTGCTTCAATAAGAGTACAGTTGCTGTTGGCTGGGTTTAGCCATGTTTCAGTTAGCAGCATGAAGTCAAGACAGAATCTGGATATAAGATCATTAATTAAAAATGACTTGTTAGAGAGGGACCTAACATTTAGGAGGGCCATCTTGGCAGTTGACATGAGTGTCATAGCGTGGGTGGCAGGGGGGTGAAGACGTGATACAGGTCGGAGGTTTCTTTTGTTTGTCTTATGGGTGTAAGGCACACAATTTTTTCTAGGCCTGATCAGTGTGGGAATTTTTGATTCCAAGGGAGGACCAGATATGCCAGCAGGACCCTCATGAGTTTCATATGGTTCATGGACAGACAGAGTAAGAGCTGGTGGAGGGTCAAGCTGTGCAGGAAGTCAGAGACAGCCAAAAGCAATACAATTCAAAAAATTAAAAGTTAATTTTCTGACTCCATTCCTATTTGGATGAAAAAGGTCATTATCAAATAAATCCTTTCTAGACCAGAAGGAGTCAAAATGACTAATAAAATTAAAGCCAGCAGCTATGCAGAAATTGCGCAGCCATTGGTGAAAACCGTAAAGACGGCTAAAGTACTCAGACCCCCTTAAGAGAGATGGAATGGGACCGGATAGAAGGCACCGTTTCCCTAGTGACTCAACCTTAAGACACAGTTCTTCGGTTTTGCAGAGGATCTGTCCATGACATCATTTGTCCCAAAATGTAAAATCACAATAGTGACAGTGGGGTGAAGACCAATAAGTTTGGGGAGGAGAGAGATAAAATCAGCAGCTTTACCATCATTAAGGCAATATGTTATACAATAAAGGTATTGTTGGTAACACTATATAATAAGGTGCCATAATAAATAGCAAATTAGTCATTACCTAACCTTTTGTTAATATTTGTTGCTAAAATATTTATTTGGCACAAGTTAATAGTTTATTCATCATTAATTAAATATTAGTTGTTTGCATAACCCTAACACAACCCTAACACATGACCCTAACCCTAACACACGGCCCTAACCCTAACCATAACACATGGCCCTAACCCTAACACACGACCCTAACCCTAACCCTAACCAGCGACACTCTGTGGTCAGTGAAAAAAACTATTACCTTGTGCCAAATAGATATTTTAGTAACAATTACCAAATATTAACAAAGGGTTAGGTAATGACTATTTTGCAATTTATTATGGCACCTTATTATAAAGTGTTAACGTATTGTTTGACAGTGCAACATACGTGGTAAATGTTTGTTTACTGCATGGAAAAGAACAGTATATGGTAGGAGCCTTGTAATACCTTTGAAACAAACTTTGCTTCCTTTTCCGATTTCAGCTCATTAACTGAGTAAATTGGGATGTTGTACTATGTTGTGGAGCATATTTGTAAAAGTTTGCTTAACTTAATTGAGCAAAGTACTAAATTATGCAAGGAAATTGTACAAACATTTGCAAGAAGGTACCCAGTATTTGCTATGTACCATGACCCTTGAGGAAAACTGTTCCTGTGGAGTTTGTTAGCAGGTAAGTATTGATTTAATTCTTAACTGAAATAGTTTCTAAGGTAAATCTAATAAACCTTAATTAATAGGTGGTGCCATAAACATAAACATCAACTTTGGTGCCTAAGACCAATTAATTTATTTTGAAAGTTTTTATATTTAACAATTATTCGCCGAAGGCTTCGTGAAGCCTGTGAAGCTCCCTGAAGTGATGAATAGCCCACAAGACCAAAGGTCGATTCACGGAGCCTGAGGTGAATAATTGAATAAATAACAAAAAAAATAAAGTTTTTGTTTTTATTATATATTATATATTAGCGTGACGAGATGACCATCACGCGATGAAAGCAATATCCCGCGTTTGAGATCACAATCATGGGATATTGCCCAATATCCTGAGATAGCGAGCCAATCAAATTGCGCCATCTTAGAAGCTTCACGTGTAACATATACTAATTCCAGATAGCACATAATTAAACGTGGGCTGTTACCAACATACACTTTCCTACAATCGGTTTCCTACTTTCCAAGGAAGTAAACAATTATATCATCATTACAACATAAATTCTAAAAAAACACATTCAATTCAATAGGGGTATTTTTGGAATTCAAGCTATAGTTTCTCATTATTTACCTCGTATTTACCAGATATATAATTATAATTGACCATACATTGACTGTGTAAATACTCTGTAATTGGGGGACTATAAAAGGAAGGGTGACCAACTCATATTACATTGGAATTGACTAGTAAACCATCTATTCCATTGGCTTTTGCTTTACTTTGCCACTAGCAGTTCTTGTATTGTCAACAGACAGGATCTGTGTTAGCTTGTGGTGAAACCTGCATTAATGTATCATCAAGAATTCAGCAACATAACTGTTCTGTATAGCTTTTCTCTCTCTCTCTCTCTCTCTCTCTCTCTCTCTCTCTCTCTCTCTCTCTCTCTCTCTCTCTCTCTCTCTCTCTCTCTCTCTCTCTCTCTCTCTCTCTCTCTCTCTCTCGTTCTTGCTCTCTCTGGTTCTCTACCATGAACTCCTCTATTTGTTTTTTTTCAATCTTCCCAACACTGTGGCAAAGATTCAAACTTTTTAATCTCAATTTGTTCGACCCCATTGGCTGCCTGGAGAGGAACACAAACATTACCCATTTGGTGGAATAAAATGTGTGCGTAAATGTGTGCTCTCTCAGTGACTGTTTACAATATATACCCACTCAACAATTAGGGTGAGAGAACAGGGGGAAAGTAAAGGCCAAAAGGTGGTGGAACAAAACAAATTACCCATCATAAAATTAAACGATAAACAAAAGCCTCACTGCTCTATTTAAAAATAACAAAAGTACACCTGGTGGCACAGGCAACTTGATGTGTTTAACAGTCAACAATCTACATGATGCAAGATGGAAAGGGTTCCAGGACTTCCATAGAGGGAGGACGTACTTGGACAGGCCTATAAGCGCTATGTGTAATCTTTAGTTTCAATCAATGCTTTGGTTAGTAGCTGGGACTCATCTGGAACCAGGCATACAGCTCCTAAAGGAGAACCGTGAAATTATACATCCCATGCGGTATGGGGCCCATGATGCAATCATGTTCCACATGGAAGGCTGGGAAAGGGAAATATCTTGAAGCTGATCACAGAAAAGGCCACAGTGATGGAGTTGTCGACACAGCATCAACAGAATTGAATTGAATTGGCGGGCAGTTGACTTATCAGTTAAAGGAATAATACAGGCTAACGCACTTTGACATTGGTATACTACATACCATCGACCATCGATTTACTGTTCATTCCAGGCTTTATTTTGTCACTGGCTGACATGTCAGGCTTCCCACAACCTGCTGCAGGATACTTTTCTCCTGTTAGAATGCCTTTAGCCACGTCCTTTCAATATCATTGGCAACATGGTACGTGATTTGAATAAATTAATAAAATGTATTAAAACTGTATGCATATCATGCTTTATGGTTAATTTTTCATAATCATTTGACATGTTAGTTATTTGGCAGTATGCTGCCTTGATACAATATGCAACATGGGCGATCAGATTTGAACCGTCCTACTGTGACAACAGTGGTGCGATTAGAGATCTGGTAGCTCAGCTGCGAGGGCTAGCTTTGGAACGCTTATGTATGTTTGCTTATCAAGTGGTGCGTTCTGGAACACTTAGGGCCCTATCTTGCATCCGGCGCAAGTGACTTAGTCACTGGCGCATGTGTCGTTGCTAGTTTCCAACTGGCGCAGAGCGCTCTTTTGCCACCTGTGCCACTCGCCGGTAAATTAGGGAATGATCTTGCGCCCCAAGGGGCGGTTCGGCGGAAGGAGGAGGCGTGTTCTGGCGCAAACGGTATTTTGACGTTTCTGAAAACCATTGCGCTACTGACCAGGAAATACCTGGTTTAAAGTCAGTGGCGCGTTGTTCAGATGCTATTTTAAGGGCGGATGCATACATGCGCATGCGATGCATACGGATTGCTTGTGCACCTCGCGCATACACTTTGCTTCTCTCATCTACCTAGCCGCACATTCTTGGTAAATTATTTGGGAAAGAACAGCTGATGCAGCGGTAATAAGTTGTACTTTTAAATCAATGCATCTGCAAACACCGTACAGCAAAAACATATTTTCTTGACACAGACATCGTGTAGGCCTACATGCCCATAACTTTTAGGATTGATGAGTATTTGATCGTGAAAAACATTGTTTTACCGCGAGTGAGTGTTAAAAAGAATGAATGAATGCGGACGCGCGTGTGTGCTCTGTTTAAACACACGCAAACTAAACACGTAACGCATAATACAATCAATGGCAATGTCTATTACCGCGGGGACACATGCATATTAGGATAGCATACAATACTGATAAGAAACAATGTTTATAATGTATTGCGTATATCATTAACCCTCATAGGGTGTTCGTGTTTTTGTTACACAGGAGGTGCTGCTGGGTCTGGTGGACCCATTGCCTTTTAATTCAACATACTCAAGCTTTTTTTTTTTAAATACTCACCAGATGGTTACTTCATCCCAATTGCAAGTAATATAAACAACACATATGTTAAATTTGTTCACTTTACCTTTGTTAAATCAAATTTATGAATAGAGGTGCCACTCGTTTTTGTTTCTTTTTGCATTAAAATGCAACAAAATAAGGAAATGCCTCATAAAACAGGCATAACTGGGAAATAATCAACATCATTAGAAATTGAAACATACTCAATAACATCTGTCTGAACAACACATTAAAGCCTTTGAACACGGCTATTATACGTATATCAGACTATACCACACATGAGGGGCAGAGTCTCACTGTGTGTGTATTGCATATGTATTTTTTGCACTGGTTGCATGTATATTGTGTTTTTCTGTCCATCATGGGTCCACACACTTCACAGCGTTTCTTTTTGGCTGACGGGCTGGTCCGCTGCTTGCGGGTTGTTCCTGGGGCTGGCTGCTTGCGGGTTGTTCCTGGGCCTGGCTGCTCGCTGGTTGTTCCTGGGGCTGGCTGCTCGCGGGTTGTTCCTGGGGCTGGCTGCTTGCGGGTTGTTCCTGGGGCTGGCTGCTTGCGGGTTGTTCCTGGGCCTGGCTGCTCGCGGGTTGTTCCTGGGGCTGGCTGCTCGCGGGTTGGTCCTGGGGTTGGCTGCTCGCGGGTTGGTCCTGGGGTTGGCTGCTCGCGGGCTTGTCCTGGCTGCCCACGGGATGGTCCTGGTGCTGGCTGCTTGCGGGCTGGTCCTGCCTGCTCACGGGATGGTCCTGGGGCTTGCTGCTCGCAGGCTTGTCCTGGCTGCTGAAGGGCTAGTCCTGAGGCTCTTTTACGTTTCGGAGCTGGCTGATGCTCATCCTCCTCTTCAAACTCTGAAATGTTATCCTCACTTTCCGAAACTATTTCCTCTGCATCACCATCAAAACCCTCTGTCTCTTCAAATATCAGCTGTAAGGCAGTCTGAACAGAGAATTGCTTTGCCATCTTGATCAGTTGTGGTATGGAACCACGCTGACAGAGCTTTTTTATAGTGTCAGGTCCCCAAGCTTGATAGTGTTGGGTGCTCCAATTTTGCAACCTTGTGTGGGAACAGTGGGTGCACACTGTGGGTGCTCACACCAAGGGCCCATTCACCTGCTTTACTCTTTCCCCCTCTCTTTCCCCCTCTCTCTCTCACACACACACACACACACACACACACACACACACACACACACACACACACACACACACACACACACACACACACACACACACACACACACACACACACACAGAGGAAGAAGGGAAAATGAGGGTGCACAGAACCTATGATTTCCACACTTAAACTAGCTCCGGGTCCACTGGACCCGAACACCCTGTGTGTAATATAAATGTGATGGGGGGGTATACAGGGGGGGGTCATTGAAAATGTTTTCTGATTCATGTTCCTCACAGAAAATGAGCCAAAGCCAATGAATCTTAGTTCAAAATAATAATTATTTGTATCACTTTTATAAAGCTAAAAACTGAAAACGGGTCCCACAGACCCGAACACCTTATGAGGGTTAAATAGAACCACAGTTACCGCATATCATATGTTATATCATATACGTTTTCTTTGGCGAAATTTATTTGAAGACTCAGTATTTCTGAAGTTGTGGAAGAAAACCCCTTATTCCATGTGTGAATTAGGCCATATTATTTGGCAATAAACTGAGCCATTTGCAGTTTGAAATTCATGTGCATCTGTCTCATCGGAGACTGCAGACGCGCTGTCAAAATATCAACTCGTCCGATTCAAATGCGCTCATGGCTCTTAAAGGGGATGGGAGCTGGCACTCTCATTGGTTTGTTGGACGTTACGCCCAAACCACACCTACGGGTAATTAGGCTGCTTCAGACCAACCCTTTTGACACTTGCGCCGCGACGCAAGTGTCATTTATCCGCCTGTAAAATACCGATAGCGCCGTAGAACCGCCCACAAAGCTACTTGCGCTTTGCGCTTCCCACTTGCGTTTCAGACCGTTAAAATAGGGCCCTTAGTATTTGGATGCTGGATTTTGATCCTGTTCCCTTGATTTGTGAGAAACCTGAAACCTAGATCCATCGGTCATGACCAAAAGGGCCCGGTAGAGCGAGCATACCAGTTTCCTCTTCGAACGAGGCTCTGACTCGTCAGCTGTATGGTGCACCCAGTGAGTTTTTAAGCACCCAGTAATGTTTCAGATAATGTGTCTTTAAAACGTATCTTATAACCTGGATTTGAAAACACTGGACCGTTATTATATACAAGACAAAGAAGAAGACATTCATTTAAAATGGTGCTGTCTCTTTGGCAAAAGCTATCCCAATATGTTCTAAGATGCTTACAAGAAAATGCTCACAATTCGAAGAATTATATCCAACCATTCATCTGGGACTTTGTCAATCACCCTTTGCATACATTTACTTGCTCTTTGAATCTACTATTTAGCCTATCAGTGTCTGCTTAATACTTTGTCCTACTCTCCTTAATTAAACATTGCGAATTAAGATTCACACCCTGATGGAATTTACTTGTATTATGGCAATTATCTTACTGCTGCTGTTCTCAAGATTTGTAAAGAGAGAGAGCAGATAAAAGCAAAAGACAGAAAATGTTGTAACTAAATAACCCCAAAAACGTGTCCCCTCCTTCTATGATCTGTTTCTCCGCCCTTTGAAAAGTTTTCAATTCACGTCGGCAAGCCATTCTCTGATTGCTCAGAAATAAGCTTGGCGCGGTCTTGATGAAGAATAACTTTAGGCCACTTCTGACAGCAAAGTATTTGATTTAATTTTAATGAATGAACGATGCAGGCAGAAATTGGCCAAGCATACATTCACTGAGACAAGGGATGTACGTTTCTTACATGGAAACTTTGATATTGTGGGCAATACCAACACACCATATAAAGGAGAAGGGACCTCAGCGAGGGTCAAGGATTGGCCACAATAACTTGGTCTCTCTGCCATGGCTGACTTCAGCTATGGCTAAACTAATACACTATAGGAGCGTGCATGGAAAGGAGGTATCTCTAGGTGCAAGGAGAAGGAGGACAAATGCCTCTATAATCGATAAGTAGTGAATGTGCAAATATTTTCTACACACATGATTAATAATTCCAAAAAAGTGCTCAGTCAATAGCAATGGCTGTTTTTTACTGAACATTTACCTCCCTGATAGCCACAGGAGAGCTGTGACATTCTGCCTTTAGACATCACTTACTTATTTTTCTATGCATAACCTGCCAGGTTCAAATATAATAGGAATCCGCCCCCAGACCGTTCCTACGCAACGGTGAGTCTCGGAATTCACAATATGTTTATTTATTGGCAATTTGAAGCGATTAATGCATGTAAAATTCATACAGAGGGACTCACCTTCCCTCTACTGCCTTTTCACTAATGAACAGGGTTAAATTATCTAGTCATTTTCTTGGCGGGAATGGAATGAAAACACAGGCTAAAATCTAATTTAAAGGTGGATTGACAGCACGTTATGTGTGAATTATGAGCCAGCATGCGTTGGACGTTTTTAAGAGCTGCTTGGAGATTACCCGAACTACTTGTCCAAACCAATGTCAGGACCAGACAGAGACTATAAATGCGCCAGCAGTGCCTGGACTGTACGCGCACTTCACGACACTCGATACATTCCCCTTTATAACAATAATATAGGCTTCCATCGAACTGATAAACATCACAGCAGCCCATTTCACCACCAGCATAAATCCCATCGCACTAAACTACCATTAACTGATAGAAGTCTTCCACTGAATAGTCTGAGGCTCAGCGCTTAAGTGCTAAGTGAAAATGATGAATTTTGAATCAAACTAAAGTTCAAAAACACACAGCACAACACCTCATCAGACACATTAAAGCCTGGGAAGCCAAGCTTTAAAGTACAGGGTCAAGGCTATTATTGGATGTGATTATCTCCATTCTGACGCGATGCCATTATGCTTCCTCGATGCTGTTCATCAGTCCTGCTGAGAGGAGAGTGGAGAGTAGAGAGAAAGTGTTTGTGTGTGTGTGTGTGTGTGTGTGTGTGTGTGTCTGTAAGTGGTTGCAAAGTCATGGGTGTATTGGCATGGTCCTATTGATTATGCAATTGTATTATATTGTACGTTCAATAACCAAGTAACAATATAACAATGGGTCAGGAATGTTGTTCAATGCAGCATATTCCATCAGAGAGGTTGAAAAGACTCACCACGTGGCAGCAATCCATGGACACAATTCTCTTTCATGACACTACTACTCTGGAATGGATACATTGCGCTTTTACTCTTTAGAATTATCATCAAAACGGATGCATTCTAATTCATAGATCATCATTTTCCGGCGGTCAGAATTGACTTTGGAAATATTTTCTGGGAGAGGATGCTGTAAATATGGGGGGGGGGGATCACTTCCTCCATGATGGCCCACACTGGACACCACCTCACCCTGGACAACACCCCACCCTAGACAACACCGTACCCTGGACAACACCCTGGACAGCACCCTGGAAAGCACCTCACCGTGGACAACACCCCACCCTGGACAGCACCCCACCCTGGACAGCACCCTACCCTGGACAGCACCCCACCCTGGACAGCACCCCACCCTGGACAGCACCCCACCCTGGACAGCACCCCACCCTGGACAGCACCCTACCCAGGACAGCACCCCACCCTGGACAGCACCCTACCCTGGACAGCACCCCACCCTGGACAGCACCCCACCCTGGACAGCACCCCACCCAGGACAGCACCCCACCCTGGACAGCACCCCACCCAGGACAGCACCCCACTCTGGACAGCACCCTACCCAGGACAGCACCCCACCCTGGACAGCACCCCACCCAGGACAGCACCCTACCCAGGACAGCACCCTACCCTGGACAGCACCCTACCCTGGACAGCACCCCACCCTGGACAGCACCCTACCCTGGACAGCACCCCACCCTGGACAGCACCCCACCCAGGACAGCACCCTACCCAAGACAGCACCCCACCCTGGACAGCACCCTACCCTAGACAGCACCCCACCCTAGACAACACCCCTACCTGGACAGCGCTGTCACACACAGCGCTGCATATAACACTGAGCTATTCAAGTTCACAGCTTTTAAAAAGCTACAAAGTAAGAATCAGATGTTCACAAAGAATAATTATTATTATTATGATAACAAAACATTTTCAAATCAAAGAGGCCTATGTTACTCATATCAATCATGAAACCTTTATCAAATAACTTAATTAAAAAGTGCAAAATCAAAAGTCTTTAGGCAAATCATAGGCACATGAAGGTACAACTATTTTTCGCCTACTTGAACGAGTGACCTCTTCTGATTGAAGGCTGACATTTCGATAGTCTTAATTCAAAGACGAATTCCATTAAACAGACCACGAGGCCAAACAAAAATATTCAAAAATATTAAAATAGGTACCTGCACTTAGCTCAGCTGGTGCATTGAAGCTGGCCCACTTTTCAGAACCGTATTCTCGTTCAATCAGTAGAAATACCTGTGACAGAAGTGATGGATATTTCAATCTGTCACAAGTATAACCATTGATACAGGAAAGATTTGTAGTGTATGACAATGGGAATGAAGTGTCAGCCAGTTGAAAGAGAGAAAAACAGATATCTTCATTCCACTGTGCTGGCCACACCACTCATGGAGCATTTATGCACCCAAGAACACCTAAATGATCAAAGCATATTGAGCTGCAAGGTACTTGGCGGAAAATGTTAAATTAGGGTAATAACCACATCAAAGCTTAAAACAATTTGGCTCAACAGTATCCTCAGTTTCATATATGTGTGAAAAGTGGTCAAGATATTTAGCTTTCAGGAAGGAGAATTCTGAGTCCCTGGAGGAATTTAGCTATGCATTTTTGGTTCAGATGTCGTGCATCCCATTTAGCAAACACTCTTAACAGATTATGGATTAATTTATGAATGAACACAATCGTAAATCGGGTCTCAGGGTAAATTGGTTAGTTCAAATAAAGCATGAATAATATATGCCTTATGGTTAGAGTGTAACCTCACCATGTTCATGTGATGCATGACATGAAACTTTTCTTTAGGGGGGTTGGATAGCACGCCAACACAACATGTTTAGTGGAAATTAATCATTTGTCAGTTATCATACACCGGAACCCCCACACTGACTATTTATAGCAAGGCCAACACTCGCCAATCAATACTCAATCGACGTGTATAAGATAGCAAGACTATATCTATAGGCTACATGCAATCATATCTTGATTTGAAATAATCAACATGAAGATGTTACTCATATTTGCTATCAAACTGATAATGATAATAATAATAACAATAATAACAATTATAATAATACTACAGGATAAACATATCACATGAAGTACGGTATGAATGTATGGCACAAAGCCTGATCCGGAAGAAAGTGAACCCTCATGCAGGGGATTCAAATCTGGAGTGTATTATGCCGGCCATCAGGTGTCCATCCATGCCTAAGGGCGAGACTGCCACCAAACTATTTCAGATTTAAGATGGCAGCAATGACAGGAGTGCATGAGAGTTTGAGCAGCATTTCTCCACAATATCTGACAAGGGGGATAATGACCTAAGCCTACAAACACACACATACACACACACACCCACACCCACACGCACACACACACAAACACATACACACACACACACACACACACACACACACACACACACACACACACACACACACACACACACACACACACACACACAAACACACACACACACACAAACACATACACACACACAATACATGAATCAACAGAGATTCAAGCCGGGTTCAACAAACATCTCCAGACCTCGCTGCATTTCATAGCTCTGAACAAGGAAAACAACCCAACAATGAGAGGAAGTCAATCTAAAATAACAATAAAAAACATTGTTTTGAGGGGTAAATTAATAGAAGGTTTAGGCACTGCATCAAATGATCAAATGTGATGTGATGGCAGTAGTTTCTCTTCATCAAGTTCATTGTCATTTTCTCCAAAGCCAGGTTATAGTACCCAAAGACGGACTAACACCACTTTGCTTTCTCTTGGCAAATGGGTGAAGAAGGCAGCAATGGCGTCCCCAGTAGTGTTGAGGTCAGAGAATATGGTTGGTCCTCCCAGAATCTTTCAATGAAGGGATGCCAAATGGATTCATCAGTAAATATGTGTTTCATGGTCAGAGTTCTAGGAGGGGGAGTAGTTATTATCCCCATGGTAATAACCCTTTGCCAATTTTGAACACATGTCGCTAGGGATGGGAATTGATAAGTATTTCACGATTCCGAGTCTGCTTATCGATCCGATTCCTTATCGATTCTCTTATCAATTCTCATTAGGTGAGAGAATAAGTACAAATGTGTTTGTTTGTGTTAAATCTCTTTAATATCTGATCAGAAGTGAGTCTAGTATTAGGAAATTGTACATTTTCACATCAATTGGTCCAGGCAAAAAAATATTTGTTTGGCTTTTTAAGCCCAAATGCCATCATTATGTGCCATAAAACTAAAAACAGACTGAAAACAGTCAAGTAAGAGCTTGTGCCTTTTGGAATACTAACAGTGCTCATTTGCATTCAACTTGTAACAAAATTAAACTGACATATACATAATAAATAATTCTTCTGTAAAGATAAGAACACAACTAACAACTTTGGCAAATTAACAATTTTTGTGCTGCTTGATTCACTTGCGTCGCTAGTTAGTGGTAGTGTATCAAACACGCGACATTCCTGCAAATGAAATGCATGCTGTGTAGCCAAATGTTTCAGCATATTGGAGGTAGGTCTCCCTTAGATGAAATGGAAACTTTACAATTGCTGCAAGTGGCAATATTGTCGTCTATTCTCGTGAAATACAACCAAGCTTTAGAGCGCTTCTTCCTCGGCGGCGCCATGTTTGCTGCGTTCTGAACCAAAACAAAGCAGAAGTAAAAAGTTCCACTCATTGAACTTTTTCTTCGCTTGGCGGCACACCGCCCTCTATTTGCGCAACTCAAAGCATACACCAGAATGGAATTCAGGTCCTATGCGGACAGGCATGAAGGTATCAGCCAGGTGGACACATAGATGACACGACAGACACAGGGACAGTAAATACAGGGGCAGAAGTCACACAGAGAGAGGTAGCAGCCAAGCCATCCTCTGATGACTCTGGTGCAGCTGGATATTGCAGCCCGAGAATAGAGGCCTAGTGCTGAAGTTTAGACTAGGAGATCCACTCTGTTGCTGTCAAAACGTCACGGTATAGGATAGATGGGCTGTTCCCGCAACAACAATCTGAATCGGTCACTATAGATCTGAGATGAATGTAAGGGAATGACTTTGCTTTGCAGTTGCTATTGTGTTATGCCCCCTCTCTATCCCCATTTGGTCCATCTTTTGCCTTTTATTCATAGGTCTCACAGACGCAACAAAAAATGCAGCCACTCACGTTAACACAAATGCCTCTTTAGCCATTTGAAGCCCATAATAACGTTTGTTACATGGCCAACAATCATCAAACTACTGCTTATTGCATCCTGGTCAAATCAGGTGCTTCTATGCAATAATCTTTGGAGAATGTTGACCATATTTAAACACTTCACTTTTGGGCCAGCAGGCATATTTACCTGCTTCTTTTTTTGGTGTCTAGGATAAGTGTTTGTAGAGTAGGAAAGTCTATCAGTGCATTTGTGTGACTTGATAAACGGGGTAGAGGGAGGAGGAAAAATGTGTCACACATACACAACTATGGCAATTAAAATTGATAAGGACATTCTTCAATTTCAGGGCTTTGTTTAGTGCCACCTTCATATTCACACTCTGTGACAGTGAGCAAGACATGAAATAGGCTACCAATGCCGCATACTTTTTACATTGCTTACCCTCCTATAACACCAAAAAGGGCTTACATGATCAGAGTGGTGCAGAAAGGCATATAGATCAGGCTGCACATTTGAATTTGAACGAAGTGCTTCATCAATGTGTGACCTCCAGGTTTCTGTCAGGAATCACTCATTTAACAGATTTAACCATTTACTTCATGAAATGGTACTACTATTTAGTTTGGCATGCTCTTTTCTGCTGCTCCCTGCCGTAGGATTCAAAGCAGGACATGCAGATGTCAGATACTGAATACCATCAGCATACCAACATTTGACAACAGGGAGAACTATACAATACACAGTCAGATATCTTAACCTGTTGTATAGGTTACCTAAAATACAGAGCAGAACCAAAGCAGGTGGAGGCTGCTATGGTGATGAGCGAAAGGTGAACCATCAGTGTACGTGTGTTTGATTGGACTGCTTTAGCCATCCGCTGATTGGCAGCGTATGGCTAGGGTTTCCAGCAGATCTAGCTATGCCCATATAAGACCAATCCCCCTTCATTTTGTAAATGATGTCCTATCTTTCAGAACTAGCTATGCCCACATAAGACCAATCCCTCTTCATTTTGTAAATTATGTCCTATCTTTCCAGTCGGGATTCAGGCTTTCCAGTCGGGATTCAGGAATTTCCAATCAACTGAAACTGCTATTACAAGAGTTGTAAATTACATCCTTCTTGCTTTGGATAAAAATACAAGCTCAATGATTGTGCTGCTGGACCTGAGCGCTGCGTTCGACACGATCGACCACGGCACTCTTCTTCACCGTCTTGAGCACTATGTTGGTTTCGGGGGTACGGCTCTTGGTTGGCTTGAATCGTACCTCAAAGATAGAAACCAATTTGTGCTTCATGGGGGTTCAGAATCAAAGCACTGCAAATTACGCTTTGCCGTACCTCAAGGGTCGGTCCTTGGTCCATTACTTTTTGCAATCTACACGCTTCCCTTGGGCGACGTTATCCGTAGCTTCGGAATTAGTTTCCACTGCTACGCGGATGACACCCAGCTCTACATTCCTGTAGATTCCGGGGACTCGGCCCAGATTCAGAGGGTTGAGTCCTGTCTTGCTGCGGTGAAGGGCTGGATGTCACAAAACTTCCTACAGCTTAACACTGGGAAGACAGAGCTGATAATTATCGGCTCGAAGCGGGACCGGAGAGAGTTTGAGGATGTCTCACTGTGGTTGGATGGCCTCGCCATCCCACAGAGTGCGTCTGTCAAAAATCTTGGTGTCCTGTTTGACCCTCAACTATGCTTTGACCAGCATGTTAGAAGTATAACTAGAATAGTTTTTTTCCATCTGATAAACATTGCAAGAATCAGACCAATGCAACCAGCAGCGGATGCAGGGACACTGATTCATGCATTTGTTTCGTCAAGATTGGATTATTGCAATGCACTGTTCTGGGGATTACCGAACTCTACCACAAAAAGTCTACAGCTTGTACAGAATGCTGCAGCTAGACTGCTGACCAGAACGTGAAGGTTTGATCATATCACACCTATTCTCGCCTCTCTGCACTGGCTACCAATAACTTTCAGATCGGACTTTAAGGTGCTACTGCTAACCTATAAAGCCTTGCATGGATTATCTCCATCCTACCTGAAGGACCCGATCATTCCTTATAGTCCTTCTCAGTCCCTCCGGTCTTCAGGAGCTGGCTTTCTTTCACTGCCGAAGGTTAAAAAGAAATCGGCTGGACAGAGAGCGTTTGCCTATCGAGCCCCCTTCCTATGGAATAGGCTGCCATCTGTGATCAGGGAAGCTGACTCTGTGGAGCTATTCAAAGGAAACATCAAAACGCACCTCTACAATTTGAAAACGACAGATGCGATGTGATGACCCCTCTATTTGCTTGTGCTTTTGTTATTACGGTATACATTCCCATGTACTTCTCTGTTCAAATTCACTATTCTGTCTGTTTTGTGGGTGCTGGACTGGATGCCTGGACTCTCCTCATGGATAACCGGCCACAACCCAGTCACCATTTTATTATGATGTGCATGTATTTACCTGTATGTCAATTGTGGCAACAATTGCACTCCTGACCATCCCTAGAAGAAGGGATCCCCTACTATGCGTTTCTTCTCAAGATTTCTTCCTTGCTAATTTCAAGGGAGTTTTTTCTTGCCCATGTCAGGGCTTGGGTAAAGGGAGGTGTCATGAATAATTGGCCTGTTAAGCCCTTTGACACTGTAATGGTGAATAAGGGCTATACAAATAAAATTGAATTGAATTGAATTGAATTGAAATTTAATTGAATGTGGGGTAAAAAATACACATACACACAAACACACAAGCTTTACTGGCTACTATCGACAGCATTTAATAATTTTCTGTAATGAAAGGATAGGGATTACAGCCATGGCTTGATTTTGAGCCATGCAAATCAATCGTAATGTGAATTATTGCTTGAAATTATCCATGAAGAAAGCATATAATCAAAAATAGATTTTCAAAAACATTAAAAGTCTGTTACTAATTGAAAGAGATCACAATGAATATTATAAGGAAACATAAGGACAGATTTTCTGACACAGCAGGCATGTGCAAATTAAGTTGTGACAGCATACTTTTGCAGATTTCAAATTAATTGATTACATGTTTTTTAATGCTTTGGACCGACTCCAGAATGATGCATTTCCAAGTTCGTAAGATGTGTGTGTGTGTGTGTGCGTGCGTGCGTGCGTGCGTGCGTGCGTGCGTGCGTGCGTGCGTGCGTGCGTGCGTGCGTGCGTGTGTGTGTGTGTGTGTGTGCGTCTCTGAGGTTCGGCCTGCAAAAGTAAAAACAATACAAAAACTGGAGACTTTGGTAAGGGATCGTTTGAGACTATAATAGATGGTACTGTAGAGTTGTAGGTTATATCCATGGAGCTATTTACTCCCTTATTACAAAGTGATGGGTGGACGGCTTGTGATGGAAAATCTACATGTTGTATTGTTTTGGTCTATATGAATTTAAGTTTTGTTGCTATTCTGTGTAATTTTATATAGTGTCTGCCTTCTGCTCTCCTTTTGGGTCATTTAAAGTGTGAACGTTCGAGAGTCGTGTGATGCATTTTATTGCCTGCCTGTTCCTATCTTTTCGTGTGTCATCTCCCAAGCAATGCTTTGAAGTATGGGCCTTTTCCTCAACACTCTGGCTAGCGTAAACAAAGTCAGAGAGTTACATGTCACGGCCGCCGACCCCACCTTAGCCTCGGGGGGGGGAGCTTCAACTGTAAAGATAACAATCTGGTGAACAAAGACTTTTAGTATTGGGGGACCACCCCCTTCAGGACCCAAACGCGCCTTAAGAACTCATTGATTGGAAGACTCAGTGGACTTGTCTGAGCGTACCTTCAGAGAATGAAGTGACACGCAAAGAGGAGCTCCCATCTGAGGCCTCAGATTATTGTAATGTATGCCTGTTATGTTGTTTGTTGATGCATGTTGTGATGTATCTTTGTTCGTACTTTTAATACAAATATATATAACCACTAATTGTCAACAGTATTGTGTGCTTTTTGCATCTAAATATCTCATCTGCTTAGACGCAATATCTGATACAGAAATTGCCACGACAGGCTCACGAAAGCTTTGGTCTCAGCACCTCTGATGTATCTTTGGTCGGTCAGAGGAAACAGCGATTCCTCAAGGAGTCCCTTGATCATGGGAAAGTGCACTACAAGCCAACTACCAATTTCTAAGATTTCTAAGATGCTTTTATCCAACAACGTTTAGTCATTTCAAATATATTTCTTCAAGGAGCAGGTAGAGGTTAAGCATCTCAATTATACATAGTGGTGGCTGCAGAAACTGGGATTCAACCTACCTTAATGATATAATGATAAGCTAAGGTCACATGTATCTCATCAGTCGCCTATATACATGCTGGGCAAGATAGATGCCAGCAGCATGGTTTGTTCTGAAAGTTGAAAATGCATCAATATATGGGCATTGCAAAATCCGTGACAAATTATAGGCATTTCCCATATTAAATTGATTATGTTTGCAGGAATGTTAATGGGATATGCCATTACAAACATCATAAACTGTGAAAGCATCAAATTTACCAGCATACACTTAATGGACCTTACTAAACTGTTTCACCAAACTTCAGCTCCCTCATTAATGTCTTTCCAATAAGATAAACAGTTTTACATCATTAGTAATCCAACCTAACGCTAACACTCGCAAAACTATTTCACTAGTTTTTGTACTATCAATTGTAAATGACAAAATATGGTTCAAGAGAGGTTTGGGAAAGACCCTTCCAATTGTGCTTATTGCCTTAGAGAGGCATTGGTGATTTGGTCATTGAAAACACCTGTCACTAAAAATACCTGCCTTCTAACAGACCCTTTTAACAGAGCATTTATCATAAAAAAGCACCTACAATTAAAAAAAGTAAGTACTTCTTGACCTTGACCCTGTATTTGAAATGGAGTTATTTTGGTATTACATCTTGCATTAGCGCAGTCTATTGTGTTCTGCTAGGACACATTAGGCCGAATCAGTGACTGATGCTGTAAATCATTTTTTATCAAAAAAGTCCAACATTTTATGTATTGCAATTATCGCAGATATTGTCGCAATTCCTACTAATATTACCTTATCCTTTATCCTTTGCTTTATATATTTTTTCTCTGAACGTTAGCCTTACATTTACCATGAGCGTTAAATCGCCAGAGATATTCTTATTTGTAGCAATTCTCAGCTCTACTCTGGGCCAGCTTTAATGTAAAACGTGTGACTGCAGCTAAAGCAGATGGATCTGAGGTGGCCGCTGAAGTGGTATAGGCTCAAGGATGAATAGGATCGGTTCATATCAGTCTTTCGTTCATTTTTGTCGGGGGAAACACAGAACATGGCCAGTAGCATCCAGGTCCGCTAGAGCAAATGGGAGCAAAGCAGGACAGGGCTATGAAAATCTATAAATCTATACTAATATCAGATGTGGAGAAATAGGCTATTTCATTGCAAGTCACTACAGTGTGGATGATTCATGGTAAGGAAATGTATGGCCTGAAGTGAAAACAGATTGTTTTGCAGTGCATATCTATAACTAGTCTAAGGCAGAAGGAAAACGTGGGATTGGACGATCACAGATGAATCCAATCGATTGAAAAAAGGGTATGGCTAAAGACTAGATTTATTCGTTCAGTCCAGAGGAACCAAACACTCAAATCAGTGTTTTTGACCCTGATAAATGAAATAACAGCAAACTGAGTTTGACTTTATTTAACACAGCAAGGTTTCTATGTGTACCAGAAATAATGACATTTACACAATATATTGCTATGAATATAGTATTATAAATATATGTTATTCCACCGTCAAATACCCCACAAAACTCTGACAGACAATCAAAATAAAACCCTCCCAATATAATTGCGGTTAAATTAGTAACTAAAACATAACTTTAATTCTAAACTAGTGTCAAAAATACAAACATTTAACATTATTAAAAATATGATAGTATTTAATTTTAAGGTCGAAAGAAATCTAAAAGACTTGAAACCCTTGAAGGCTGTAGCTAAACTAAATGAACTGAGAAATTATGGAAAGTAAACGGGTCAAACATTCATAATGAAACAAGTCTTGAGTGAACATGATTCATGTTTTTTGCAACAAGAAGGCAATGTGGGAAAAACGTTTTCAATTTCCCTGGACTTGATTATTTGTTTTACACTACATTTCTTTGTATTATTTTGGTCATTAAAGTGCTACGCTATTTGACTAGTTGTTTCTTAATGACCAACCACAGCATAAGTTGTTAGGTAGAAAATGTGAATATGTCAAACTGACTGACCAAATAGACTGATCCTCTGGTCCCTCTTAAAACCAAATATGTGTGGCGTTTCAAGGCAAGTTAATGCAAACAACAGAAATAAACCAATTACATGGTTGAAAAGGTTGTGTCTTGTAGAATACCATGCCAGTTTGAGAGATGTCAGTGAACCATCCATCTCAGATTTACTACATATTATATTTAATAACTACATATTAGGTTCCAAAGGGAAATTATAGTAGGAGTTGATGAGTTATTTCAACCTTTTCTTTGAGATAGGAGACATTAAATTACTTATAATGTTAAATACATCAATTATTTATGCTTTTGAGACAAGCTTGTTGGGAACTTTAATAATAGAAGAAGGTCAATAACTGTGGCCAGCATAATCCTATTTATTTGTTATTGCTGACATTCCTCATTTGTCCCTCTGTCGGTAAACCCCCTTTATTGCCTAAAATTGGGACTCGTGAGGGTTTATTGTGGATATATATTCGACATACAGCATAGTTTAAGATGCTTGAAAGCAAAACAAAACGGTCTCTAGAATTTTTGGAATCACTGGATCTATCTATCTATTGCATTATGTAATATCTCGGGTTTTATCCCAGATAACGGTTGAAACAACAAGTGACAAGAGTTGTCCTGTGGATTTAGGCAAACTCAGGTAAAAAAGATTTTGCATAGATAAAAACAGAACATTCTCTTAAGTTGTTAAGCCAGAATAGTTGCAACCTTTTTGCTGAAAAAAAGAGAGGGAAGGGCATACAAGGATAGAGAACAAGGTTGTTGTTGAATCCAGGCTTGTGTGCCAGTGTCAACAAGATATCCTTCTTTGGTTTATGAAGTGCCCACATTAAGGTTGTTCATCTTGATGTATGGTTGTCAAGAAACAGGACTGTAGCCAACAAGGACGAGAGGCCAAAGTTCAAGCCTGCTACAAGATGGACGAGGCTTCCCCTCCTAATTCCACTTTGCACCTGCAAGGCACTATGCACTACAATTTTCATCTTCATAAATACTGGTAATGGTAAGGGTAAAAAAATAAAAGGGTAATGAAAAATTTGAATATCTTCTTGAAGTAAATTCAAATTATTTATTGTGCATGTTTTTCTATTAATATTATGATAAGAGCGTAAACTCTTTACATGCAGTTTATACATTGTGTTTTAGTTATCTAATAGTACATCATTTAGAAATATATTTATTTATTTATAAGTACTTTTTACATTGCAATTATTAACAAGATTTTGTTATAGTCCTATAAAGGATAAATAATTAAACCAAATAAAATGTGAATATGAAAAAATATGTTTTAACACTTTAAACCTCTGGAGAAAGATTAACAATCCCATAATGAATAAGTGGCAATTAAGCAACCCACATCGATTTATAAACACCATAATCTCTTCCATTTTGTTTTTCTGTATCGAGATGAAACACATTATGAGTATGATGTCACATTAGAAGGAATAAAGTTTTATGGTGAAAGTACAATCATATAATGTATCTAATTAATTATAACTTTTTATAAAAAATGTATAAATAATCCAATAATCTAGCCCTGTAGAGGTAATGGGGGAAAAGAGCTTTCAGTGCTTTTTTTTACTTTCTTCTTAGTTCATTATTGATCTATGTGTATATATATATATATATATTTTTTTTTTTTTTGTGTACATTTCCTTACACAAAAAGTTAGGAAATTTGTGATTGGTAGATTATTTCTCTGTGGTAACAATGCTTTTTGGAAGTAAGTCTTATGCCGTTGGAAAGCCTGTTTGGTTCCCTTTCAAATGGTGCCCCATTTGTAAGGAACATGCACTTGTAGAATGAGCAGCAGCGCTTCCATTGCCAAACAGGTTATTTTGCTGTTGCTATTGACACTTGTTTTGAGCTTCTGGTACCCCCAGGTGCTGCCAATCAGGTGCCTGATTGGCACGTGATTCGGCAACTTCAAGCTGGTGTTCCGCAAAACCAAGATGCGGCATTATTTGGAGGGAGCCCTAGTACCCTCTCCAAACTGAAGGCCAAGTTCCATATAATAGGGGATGTCAAAGACAGGCCGCAAAGTGGGCGTCCCAAGAAGACGACAGCCCAAGAAGACCATTTCATCACCCTGTCAGTACTTAGGTGCCGTAGGCTGTCTTCTACAGATTTGCAGTCACGGTTTGCAGGACGATATGGCCGACGGCTCTCTGCCCAGACAATCCGAAACAGACAACACGCAGCAAATCTCCGGTCTCATAGGGCTGCCAGGAGTCCTGCCATGACTGCCCTTCACAGTCAGGCCCGTTTGCGCTGGTGTCGGCAACACGTGCACTGGAACCTGAACATGTGGAGGAACGTTATTTTCAGTGATGAGTCCAGATTCTGCCTACGGCAGTTGGTTCATAGGGTCAAAGTGTGGAGGAGATGCGGAGAACGTTATGCTGATTGCTGCACCGATAGAATTACATTTTTTTGGGGAGGCAGTGTGATGGTGTGTGGTGGCATCTCCCTCATTGGAAAAACGAGACTTGTCATCATTGGAGGCAAACTCAATGCAGAGCGCTATAGAGATGAGATTCTGCAACCAGTGGCAATCCCATATCTCCACAGTCTGGGACCGAACTCTATCCTCCAAGAAGACAACGCTCGCCCCGACAGGGAGGGGTTTATCAGAGACTACCTCCAGAATGTGGGAGTGGAGAGGATGGCCTGCTAGCAGTCCTGACCTCAACCCCATCAAAAACTTGTGGGATCAGCTTGGGTGTGCTGTTCGTGCCAGAGTGACCAACGCAACTATGTTGGCTGACTTGCGACAAATGATTGTTGAAGAATGGGATGCCATCCCACAGCAGTGTGTGACCAGGCTGATGACCAGCATGAGGAGGAGGTGCCAGGCTGTTGTGGCTGTGTATGGTTATTCCACACACTACTGAGGCTCCTGTTTGTGAAATGAATAAATTGTTTAATTGCCAATATGTCTTGTTTCTTCAAACTTCAATCATCCAATCCACCAAACGAGTCAATGTCAGAAAAAGGTGTTTGGCAACCCACATACTCAGCTATGCTGCTCATCCCACAAGTGCATGTTCCTTATAAATGGTGCACCATTTGAAAGGCTTTCCAATGGCCCTCTCCTCTAAAACATATACATGCTCCCCCTTGGCCAAATTATTCGTCACCACGGTCTATGTTTCCACTGTTATGCTGATGACACAAACTATACATCAGCACCAAACCCTCCACTCAGCTCTCACCTGGTCCACTCATCAACTGTCTGCAAGAATTAAAAACGTGGATGACCTCCAACCACCTCAAACTGAAGAGCAATAAAACTGAACTCATGGTAGTGGCCCCCAAGTCACTGCTCAGGAAGGCTGGTGATCTACTCCTGAAAGTGGAAGGCTGCTCCATCACCCCATCACCCGTAGTCTGCAACCTGGGTGTCATCCTGGACCCCACCCTATCATTCCAGTCCCACGTTAAGAACGTCACAAGATTTGCATTCTACCACCTGAAGAACATTGCACGACTCCGACCCTCACTCTCAGACTTAGTTACGGAAACCCTGTTCCACTGCTTTATTTCTACCCGCCTGAACTACTGCAACGCCATACTCAACGGTCTCCCCTCTAAATCCCTGGACAGACTGCAACATGTGCAGAACTCAGCTGCAAGGGTCTTAACTGGCATTAAGCCCTGGCAGCACATCACCCCCGCCCTGATGCAGCTCCACTGGTTGCCAGTCAAGTTCTGCATTACATTCAAAATTCTATTACTCACATACAAGTTCCTTCATGCTCTAGCCCCCCGTTACCTCTCTGACCTCCTCCACCCCTACACCCCCTGCGGCCCCTCAGGTCCTCTGACAAGGACCAGCTGGCAATTCCCAACACAAGACTCAAGACCTTTGGGGATAGGGCCTTTTGCGTGTCTGCCCCCACTCTGTGGAACCAGCTCCCCCCCAACATCCGCTGTGCCCCTTCAGTGGAGACTTTCAAAACGTACACGGAAGCACACTGTAGCAGGTCAGAGAGCGCGCGGAGACCACAGTTCGTCTTCCCTCATTGGGAGCTTCTTTATTTCAAATGTTAGCAAACAAAACAGAGACTTGAAACTATAAATTAACGTCCGGGAGAGTCCTCGCGTTGAGCGCTCCGCGACCTGCGAACTCTGGTGGGGATCGCGTTGGATCTCTCTCTCTAATCCCCGGTCTGGTTCCTACTGACAACAAAGCAGGCACATAAATACAAACACTCCCTGATTGGCCTGAATGCTGACACCTGCTCGCACTCAGGTCCAACCCCCCCCAGCCAATCCGGTGCGCTCCCAACCTGCCCATACTCCCCCTGCAGGCCAGACGTCGCACGTCCCCCCACACACAGCCGCGGAGAATTCCGGGTAGCCGCGTCGGGTCAAGAGCTGGACGTCAGCAGCGTAGACCCCCAGGCTCTCTTGCTCCCTGCGGCAGTGGGAAGACAGTAACTGTCGGCTCTGGTCGCGGAAGACCCGGTCACCGAACCGCCTCTCCAGTGCTCTGATCAGGGCCTGAAGGTCTCGCTGGTCCGCTTGGTCCAGGTCGAGCAGCACCTGTGCTGCCATCCCCTCCAACGCCAGAGCAAGGGGGACAACCGCCTCCTCGGCACCCCAGCCGTGTGTGTGTGTGTGTGTGCGTGTGTGTACATTCATATGTGTGTGTGTGCGTGTACATGCATGCGTGCGTGCGTGTGTATTTAAGTGTTAAGGATCCCTTTTCTTCCCACAGTAAATACAGAATTTCTACTTGCAGGCTGAATCCTGCATTCATCCGGTTCTGTGTGGGTGATTCCCAGCAGAACCCGCCCAGACGTCACTAATCCGGTGACATCTGCTGATCACTATAATGTGAAGATGATGTGCTACAGATGAACATCCATGCAGACCCCCTCCACTTCTCCATGATAAGAAACACAAAGCGTAGCTACAGAGACAATGTGCTATGCAGTTCCAGAATGCCTAATTTTGTTGGTTTGTCTTGGTTTGTTTGGTGAACACCCTCGAGAAATAGCCTCTCAGACTAACTACATTTAATAAACGTTTGTAATAAACTAGCGGGGAAATGCTTTCCTTGTTAGCAGGGGCTCCCAATGGTATGTGTGGAGCATACCATTGTGGTAAAGGAACATCCCGTGGTATGTATGTGGATGTTTTTCTGTGCGTGTGTATGTGCCAATGGCAGGTTTTGTATTGAACGCATAAGTATTTGCATGACATGCGTGTTTATGGCTCCCGCCGTCCACTTCTGCCTCCTAGGGGGACAGCATCGCTGTTTCCTCCGCTTCCTGTTTATGTCATCCATTCATCTCCTTCTGTCTACACACCTGCCGGCAATCTCTATCATCAGCATGCCGTATCCACCCCGCTCCTCCAGTCACTCATGGCTAGATCGTTGTTTAGACCTTAGCAGTCAGTGTTCGCTCTTGGCCCTCGGCCTCATTGAGTTATTATTTAGATAGTTATTCTGCTGTTCCGTTGTTCTGGCGACCATGGTTCTGCCTGTGTTCGGTCTGACTGTCATCCTGTTTACAGACCCTCACCTGTTTGACTGTCAGCCTGTTTACAGGACCTCACCTATCTGTCTACCTGCACCTCTTTCTACCGCCCAATCTGTCTACCTGCCTGTTACTGAACCCCCGCCTGTCTGTATACCTGCCTGTTCATAAACCCCTGCTTGCTCGACTGTTACAAAACCTGTCTGTCCGACTACCTGCCTGTCTGCTATTATTGAAGTACTACTTTATCATTATTTAATTGTGTATGTTACAAAGGGTTGCTATTTACATTAATTTGTTATTAAATGTATTGATACCAAATTTCTGTTTAGGCACAGGGGTTATTGCAGGATGGTTGGGTGCCTGATAGGGTGTTTGACTCCCAGATGGGAGGTTCTGGGTCTCATCCCCAAAATAATTCCTATTGGAATGTGTGGCTGGATTAAAGAGTCAGGGCACCTCCAGCGGCCCGGCACAGACCCTTTCCGGTCCGCAGGGCCCAGGGGCCTCATGTACTAAGACTTGCGTGGATTTCATACTGAAACTTGGCGTACGCCAAAACCCAGAAACTGTCTTACGCACAAATAAATTCAGATGTATCAAAGTGTGCGAACGCATGGATCCAAGCACGTTTCTTTTGTACATCTCGATCAACGTGGAATTGAGCGCACATGCCGAGGTGCCAAACTCCTCCCTGTCCACGCCCTCATTTAAATATGCAATTTCATTTAAATAGGCCTCTGGACCTGAGATTCACCTCTTAATCCGATCACCTGGCACCATGAACAGAGGCAAAAAACGAAACTTCACAGAGTCTGAGCTCGAGATTTTGCTCCACGAGGTAGAAATGCGCAAGCATATGCTATTGGAACCCTGTCAACATGGATAAATGCAAAACAAAAGAGAAGTGAGTGGGAGTGTGTTTGCGAGGCCGTCAATGCAGTGGGGTCTCAGCAGCGCACACACTCTGAAATTAAAAAAAAGTGGTCAGACCTCAAGGTGGAGGTGAAGCGGAGGGTTTCTGCCCACCGCCGAAGCGTGACCGCAACAGGTGGGGGGACGGGAGTGGGGGAACTCTCCCCCTTCGATTTGAGAGTGGCCGCTTTGATCGGTGACACAGCTCTCACCGGAGTGGTGGGAGCCCATGAAGGGGACACCGATCATCCCCAAGGTAAATATGCTGAAGTCATAAATGCTGTAATTATACTGGTCATACAATTGGCTGCTTGCAATGCACATAAATCGTGCGTAAAGATGGCAGGATATAAAAGACTTTGACTCGTGTTTATTAACTTAATTTTTTTATTTTTGAATAGACAAGCAAGGAGAGGGCACGGCTTGCTCCGTCGGCCCCGGCGTCTCCAGCGCCCTTCGTGACCATTTGCGATGTCCTCTAACAACGCTAACGCAGCCATTTTTAAAACAATTTTCTTCATCCATTGCGCATGCTTTTATAGCCACCCATATAATTGCAAGGTGTGTTAATTGTTCATTAGTGTGTCTCTGATGTGCAAATCACTCTGAGTCATTGTTTTCACCTTTTTTCCCAGTTTCCCAGCGTCACCTCTAAGTGTCGCCAAAGGAACAATAGCTGTAGAAACGTGCGTACGACAGCTCTGGAGCTGGCGTGGGGACCGCACATTTTTACGATCATTTCACGTTTTGTACATCTGAACGTGAGCGTGGAAAAGGACGTACGCCACGTTTTTGTGCGTACGCAACCTTAGTACATGAGGCCCCAGGCCAGGACCCAGGTGGGTTTCAGTCATGCTCCCACACAGCATCCCTGCTGACAGGGCACCACAGTGTCCATAATGGAGAAACTGTAGGAATTACATTTCAAATATTCAAAAGGACAACCCTCCCATTGTACTAAATCACATGACAGGACCTAACCCGTGTTATTTTGTCATTTGCATGACTAAAAGTAGTAACGTTATATATTCTCTGCACAGCTATGGCTTCTCCTCAAGGTTAAAACCAACATACCGTCCTCAGGGAGTCCAGCGCTCTAAGCTATGACGGTCCCTCTCTACCTCTGGGTGTTAGGCAGCCAAGAAGCTGCCCTTGATGCAGTCGGGAAAGCTGTCTCCAACGAGGTTATGTATGCGTGTGTGGTTCCTGTGCGACACGCCAGCCCTTCCCCCTGTGTTGTCAATGGTGACCACCCATTGGTTTACACATGAGCAGCAGCAGTGTAGCTTTGCCCTCTAGGGAGCATCATTGTTTTTTTGAGAATCCTACAGCAGCAGAAATCATTAGTACAATATAACTGTGAACCAGGACCTCTTGAAATTCATTTCATTGAAAATAACTAGCCACTGAGATCCTCACCAAAAGAAGAAAACAAATATTTGCACTCTATTATGAGAATTAAACACATTTCCTCAGGTGACATTATAGGGCAAACAAATAAAACTCAAAACACTCATTATTGGTTAGCTCCTTTATGATCCAGGGAACGGGTTGTAGACCCATCATCACTAGTTTAGGGACGCCTTTGTGAAAACGGTCTATGGTAATTGGCCATTCTGCCAGCATACAGCAGGCAACCTAGAGGCTGATAGAGGAGCTACATGCTTGCCTCTTCCCCCTGAGCTTTCTAAGCAGAAGGTCACGGCTGTCGCTTGTGATGACCCCTAGATGTCCCCCCAGGCCCCCCTCATTACTGTCGACCGTTTGACTTGTATTCATTGGTTCATTGGGTTCACCTGTTGTCACTGTTGACTCGTGTTCCTCAGCTTTTTGAGTTATTTTGCTTTTGTCTTTGTTTGTGTTCGGACATCTATCTGTTGTCTCCTGTGAGACCCCACAGATTACAATATGTGCCCCCCTGTGACATAGTGGTAGTAGCTTGAAGATATGCTAATGGTTATAAGACCCATAAGAGACAATATTACCGCTGTTGTTGTAAGGAAAGTGCCTTCACACACACATAAAAACATAAAAAACCATTGCAATAGTAAGTACCAATGGGTGAATAAGAACAAACAGCTGCCCAAAGCTGCTGAGAATAATTATGAACAGAGTGCTGGGATTCGAAACACAAAAACGCATTCTTTAAATTCATGATAATTATTATCCTTTATTTCTTTCTTACACAATTCAAAATGTGTTCTTTCACAACAGGACAATTAAACAAATATAAATTAAGATATAAAAGACATGAAGGTTAATACTAATTGGAGACACAGAAGTGTATCACTGTGTGCGGGTGTGTGTGCGGGTGTGTGTGTGGGTGTGCGGAAAAGGGCTTTAGTGTGTGTGTTTGTGTGTGTGTGTGCGTGTGGCTACACTGGACTGGCATAAAAGGTGCCCCCTGCTAGACTGGGATGTGATTAGTTCTGATCTTGCATGACCCTGACCAGTGTCTGGGAAAAGACTGACGATGGCCAGACACCAAACAGGATACTTGGTAAAGGCTAATGAAACTCTAGACCCGTCGCTGTTTTCTTCTTATGCACATTTTAGAATTATTGCAAGGAAAGGGAGCATGTTAATCCATGTCCATTTTTCGAGACATATTGGAAAACAAGTAACTCAAGGCTTTATTTTCTGCTCTTACGCTGATATGAATATAAGCGACCGCAATTTTAGTTTTCTAATAAGACAAACTGGTTTTAGAGATAGAGAGAAATTGGCTGTGAACATCCCCGGAGCACACTTACTGTCATGCAACAAACACACGCACACACGCACACACACACACACACACACACGCGAGCACACACACACACACGCACACACACACACACACACACACACACACACACACACACACACACACACACACACACACACACACACACACACACACACACACACACAAACACACACGCGCGCACACACACGCACACGCACACATTGCATTTACAATAACAGTACACTGTACAGTTGAGTTAGCTTTAAACCTATATTCATCAACTTCATCATATTAAACGACAGCTCAAGTGCAATCTGGGTTTTTGTTGTGGTCAGTTTAGCTACGGGCCATAACAAAAAGGGAGTTCACACATCATACTCTTGCACAACTCTTATCTCTTTCAAGGTGACCTTGAATATGTAAAACTGGGTCGTTTAAGGGGGGGTTTTACTTTGCCTCAGAAGATGCTTTGGGAGGTACAACACGAGGTCCTGGCTCAGACAAGCCTTGGTCCTTTAAAATGCTGCGACAGTTCATAATTACTAAAGGTAAGTGAGGGAGAATAAGGCATGAATGGGTAGATATGAGGGGAGCTGGGTGAAGGGGAAGCTGGGGGTGGATCTGTGGAGGGGTGGACTGATGGATGGATGGAAGTTGACAGATGGGTCTGAGGCGGGTCTGAGGCGGGTAAGGCTCTACTTGGCGTACGGATGCCACAGCGGACACACATCCCTTGGGGTCTCTGCTGCCCCCGTCCAGGTGTCCCCAGCCTGGCGGCCCCTTCCTGTCACAGAGTCACTGATCCATGGAGGCCACGAGGTCAATGAGAAAATGAGAACTGCGTGATGTACGCTATTGTTTGTCTTCAAAAAGATTTTATGATTATCACCTTGACTTCCTTTCAGTATGATTTAAAGGGGACATATTATGAAAACAACACTTTTCCTGGGATTTGGGGTGTTGTTTTGGGTCTCTGGTGCTCCCACACGCATACAAACTACAAAAAGTCTGTACATGATTTTTTGAGTTGGATATGCATTTCTGAAAGTACCCCGCCTACAGTTACCAAACGAGGGAGTCAGTTTTGGCGCCCCCTCCTAAGTAGGAAGGGGGAACATTTGAATATTACCCTCCACTTCCCCAACCCCCTCCAATTAGAGCATAGCTAAGATTTTGTGGACCAGCGGACAAGCAACACTGGCGGGGGGAGCTCAGCGGCAGTCCGGCAGCTCAGCTCCCGGAGTACAATCCCTTTCTCCTCCATGTCGCGGTTCAATATGGACTTCAGAGAGTCAAGGCCAAAGTTCCTTTCCCCCAATTATTCTCAATCATGGCCGAGATAACCCCCACTATGAGTCTTTACTTGTTGTGGAAGTACCAGAAACGTCAGACGCAGTCTTTGTGGTTCATAATATCATCCGAGGCTCACATAGCTTTTGGCCGTCATATTAGATATAATGTTATATAAATACCTATATATTATTATTAGGGGTCCGAGCAATTGGTCCCCTATTTTTTTTTCTCTCAAATTCTGTAAAAGTCATAATAGAGCCTGTACCGTAAGTCGAAAACTCTTGACATTTTTAGGTATGGTCACAATAACCCCCACTGGCACTACCTATAAACCCACATTTGTAGTACTGCACCCAACGCTGGCGAATGGTGAATTAGGCTTATTTCTCCTCACCAGATTGACCTGGACTCAAAATTCTTTCATAATATTAGAGAAGAATCAGAATCAGATGCATCTATAAATCCAGAAAAAGATAAAATAAAAGATTCACAGGCTACAAAAATAATCAAAAATTCAACAAAATCGCCCCATGAAACCTTTAGACCAGGGGTTCTCAAAGTGCGGCCCGCGGGCCAATGGCGGCCCGCGGAATCATTCCTGGCGGCCCGCAATGACATACAGATATAAGTAAATAAAAAAAATAAAAAAATAAAAATTATCATAATTTTTTTTTTTTTTATATCAATATTAATTTAAACAAAAATAAATAAATATAAGGAGAAAAGTCGACTCTCTAGCTTTCAATTAAATCCTGTTACATTTGTTAGTTTTAATCCGTACATTACTTTGAAAGGATGAACCGCAGTTTCATTATTTAGACCTCACTTCACCTCACTCCCAGAGGTCCACGACCACGGTGCAATGTTTTTTTTCACCACTGCGATGCTTACGGCGTTTCCCGCCTCAGTCACACCTTGACTGCAGCTGTGATAATGGAGTCGGAGCGGGAGTCGGAGCGGGAGCCGGGCCCCTCGAGAAAGAAACGTAATTTTGGCGATGAGAAAAGGCGGTTTCAAGATAAGTGGACATACGCTTACTTTGCCGTACCTCACGGGTCGGATAAAGTCATGTGCCTGATCTGCAAGCAGGTTAATGCAGTGCTGAAGGACTTCAACATAAAACGCCATTATGATACCAATCATAAAACCTACGAAAAATTTACCGGCGAGGACCGCACCGGTAAGCTTGAACAACTTAAAAGAGCCTACGCTGCACAGCAGTCAGTTTTCACAAATCTAACCAAATCCGGTGAAGCTGTAACACAGGCTAGTTACGTTGTAGCTCAAGAAATAGCCCGCCGGAGCAAGCCCTTCAGTGACGGAGAATTTGTGCGAGACTGCATGTTGAAAGTGGCCGACATTGTATGCCCTGAGCAAAAAGCAAAGCTCTGTGACATAAGTTTGTCGAATGACACAGTCGCACGACGAATCGAAGATCTGGCAAACAATCTCAAAGAGCAACTGGGACAACGTATGGAGGGACTAGGAAAGGGAGCTTTTTCCATCGCACTGGATGAAAGCACAGACATTTCCGATACAGCGCAATTGCTGATTTTCATCAGAACGGTCACGGAGAACTTTGAAATAGGCGAGGAGCTGCTTAGTTTGGAGAGTATCAAAGACAGAACAAGGGGAGTCGACATTTGTGATGCTGTATGTCGTAGTCTCGAAGCATACAATGTGAAGCTGCCGTCTATGGTCGGTGTCACAACAGATGGAGCACCGGCAATGGTCGGAAGAAAGGCAGGTGCCGTGTCTCTGCTCTCTGAGAAAGTGGCCAACAGCGGAGGGGAGAAACTAATCAAATATCACTGCATAATACACCAAGAAGCCCTCGCTGCTCAAACGCTTGAAATGAAACATGTCATGGAGATTGTTGTGAAGACAGTTAATTTCCTGAAGTCCAGAGGTCTGAATCACCGCCAATTCAAGACTTTTTTGGAGCAATCGGAGGCAGATTTTGGTGACGTCATATACTTCTCTGCTGTCAGGTGGCTGAGCAGAGGTGCCACATTGAAGCGTTTTTTTAACTTGAGGAAGGAAATAAGAGAGTTCATGGAGTCAAAAGGACAGGATTTGACACAGCTAAGTGACACTAAATGGCTCTGTGACCTAGCGCTCCTTGTTGATGTGAACACTTGTCTCAGCGATCTCAATTTGAAGCTGCAGGGCCATGGGAAGCTTATTTACACACTATTTGACAACGTCAAAGCTTTCCAGAGAAAAATTGAACTGCTGCAGGGACAGCTCAAACAGGGAGTTCTAACCCATTTTCCCGCCTGCAAGGCGCTCGTAGATGAAACAGACACAGATGGGCAACACGTTCTGCGTCACCTGCGTTCAGACCACAACCAAAACCTCTTAAAAAAATTAAGAGAGGAATTCGAACACCGCTTCTCCGACTTCAGAAACCACGAGAAGTCAATCAACCTCTTCCAAAATCCTTTCTCGTGTGTCCCTGCGGAAGAGCCTGCAGAAATGCAGTTTGAGCTCATCGACCTACAGGAGAGCTCCGAGGCCAGAGCAGCATATCGTGACAGGAATCTCATTGAGTTCTACAAAGCACTTTCCCCAGCGACATACCCTGCACTGCGCCAGCATGCCATCAGAATGGTCTCTTTATTCGGGAGCACATATATTTGTGAGAAGACCTTCTCCACCATGGCCATCAACAAATCCAAGCTGAGATCCAGGCTTACAGATGGCCATCTACACGATGTCCTTCGTATTGCAACAACGGAGATGGAGCCGGACATCAGAGGAATCGTGGCCAACCGAAAACAGCACCACAAATCCCACGCCAATAAAAAAAGGTATGTTGACCTAGTAACAAATAATGTGTGATTTAATGACAAGCTTATTGATGACAGGCAATGAGATATTTACGGGCCACACGTGAAGAAAACAAATATTTTTGCGATGGCGAGATTAAAATCGACACGTCGACTTTAAACTGGAAATGTCGAGAATAAAGTTGAAACTAAACATCATATCGACTTTAATCTCAACGTGTCCATTTTCCGTTCTTCTGTCAGCACGCAGACGCTCCGGGCATCCTCCCAAGCGTGCAGCGGATGACACGAAGTAGTCGACAATAACCCTGGGGTCATTGTTTGTGGTGTAGGCCTCCATCCAAACAATATAGCGACTAAAACCGTCAATGCAACCACTGAGAGTGTCGAAAGAGGTGAAAACCATTATAAGTCGGGGCACGTGCAGAGTTTCAGTTATGCCGATGGGAAGATTGTCGGTCTTCTCCACGCCAGTCGCAGGGAGCATGACGTCACATACGAGCCGTGTAGTCTTTCTCGTTGTGTTTTCTCTACAGCCTTTATCTGAACAATTGCACAATAAACGGTCGAACTCTTTGCATGAAAAATTATCCTTTATATCCACAAACAACATATGTGTAATCCAGGGCATATAAAGACCGGGACCAGAAAATAATTATTTTCTCTCCATTGACACCCATTCATATTTTTCGATCTCATAGGTCCCATGAGCCCTACCGGAAGGGGCGTGACTTCGCCACTCTATTGGAAGAAAGACATAATGTTGACAAGTTATACTAAAAAGTTATACTAAAAACAGCTAGCAAGCGAAAGCTAAACCAGAGTGTATCACTCACACACTTTGGGTCTATTCTAAGTTAAGGTAAGAGGCTATCCTTTAAATCTTTGCAGTGACTGAATTGTGATGATATAACTGATTGTTGTGCATAAGATGTGTGTGCGACTGTGCGCGTCCTTTCCGGCTTCGGCATAGTACATGGCAGAGTGGTAGATGTAACAGAGTGGCGACACTTCCATTGGACTCCGTTGTAGCGCCTACTTCCGGGGTATGGAGCCTCGAATAGTTCCAAACATCCATTTTACGGCGTAGGAGATCATTAATTTCCATTGCTGGCCGTCGAGTAACTTCTGAGGTAAATTTATTAAATAGCTACCTCTTTTGAATTGTCAACTGTCTATATTGTATCAGAGGCCCTTTATGATGCATATACTGATATTTATTTGTAAATGCACAGCGTAATTATATATATATTTATCTTGGTAGACGACCGTTTGCCTGCTAGTTTGTTAGCTCAACTTCGCCATCTGTGAAGGTATCTCCAGGGGTAAATTGATTAAATAGCTACCTCTTTTGAATTGTCAACTGTCTATTGTATTAGAGGGCCTTTTATGATGCATATATTGATATTTATTTGAATATGCACGGCGTTATTATATATTTGTCTTGGTAGACGACCGATTGCCTGCTAGTATGTGAGCTCGACTTCGCCATGTGAAGGTATCTACACCAACAATTACGAAGTTCAAATCTAACTTTTATTTAGTTAGTTATTTATGTTGGATTACTATGATCATTTAGGTTGATTTAAGGACGGGTTTTATGATGCGATAGCTAGTAGAAATAACTGTTAGTTTAATTATATCCTGGAAAGGGTGATGTTCAGCACATTAAGCCCTACAGATGCCGCCGCTTCAACAATGCTGATTATGGGCGGTGAATTTAACCTGTATGGCTTTTTCGTTTTAACTTCTTGTTGACTGAATTGTTTCTCTTTCTTGGTGCCAAATTTATTCTTTTTTGTTTTACAAGAGCCCTCTCAGCTCTCCTTCTCATGGATTTTTCCTTTTCTAGTTGCCTTATTAGGTCCTCCATAGTCGCCCCATCAGTCCCTGGCAGTCTGGTCCCTGGATCACCTGCCCCTGAATCATCTGCCCCAGAATCACCTGCCCCTGAATCACCTGCCCCTGGCAAAGTGGCCCATTGCTCTCGCTGTCTCCTGTCATGTCCTTTTCATCGCTCTTGAAATCCACCTAAATTTCTCCCTCAATCTCTGTAATAATTACAAGGTAATGTTGCTGTTATATGTATTTTGCCTTTGCATTTGCAACTACTGTCATCTCCAATGTAAGAAAATTAATTAAAGCGAAACATTTCTGTAATGTGAATTAAATCATCAGCCACAATCTAAAAAAACAATATAATGTTTAAATGGATCTACCGGCAATTGTTAATTGGGTAGAAATGTGTCGATTATCCACATTGTGTGCAAATCCTCAGAGAATCCCTGACCTCTGGTTGTTTCTTAAACCAAATGTACAAATATGAATTATGCAATCTCATTAGGAGTGTAGTCTATCTTTGAATTACATGAAATGGGGAATATTGTTAGCTGCATGGATCATACCGAAGTTTAATTTGGTGAAATATGTGTGGTTCGTTGCACTTGGTTCTGGAGGCACCGTCACAGAAGGGGGTTTCCTCCTCTTCGGCTTAGGGCGATGAATGAAAACTGTTGGTACTGCATCGGGCCTCAGCTTCAACATCCCTTCTCTTTTTGTGGCAGTGAATTAGTTCAAAGTGTACCTGTAGGTAGGCTTGTAAGATAATTTTCCATTGCACTTCAAATATCATTGAAAAGTCATAATTCTCTACACTTAGAATTATTACGCCCTTTGAAATGCTATCAAGTGTTGTGAACATTACTTACATTACATAGTTTTTGACTGTTGCTGACCCCTGTCACTTGTACGTTTTGACGGCTGACCATTGCCATCCATTTCTTCCTGCGCTCTTGGTCCTTGGGGAAGCCATACATGTGGTAACCCTTCTTGGACCGATTGGAGCATCCAAACGCTGTACAGCCAACCATGGTATGACCATTGATCTAACCCAATTTTGAATTTGCTCAGGGCTATTATAAGTTTTGGAATGGCATAAAGTATAGTATATTTGCAACGTTATATGTTAAAGTATATAGTGTTCCCTGCTGTGTCCATTGTTGAATCTGTTCACACAATCGCACTCACTTGTTCGTGTCACACTAATTGTTTGATAAAAAAAAATACTATTTCATTCATCCAAGCGTAATGAGTTGTTATTCTTTAATATATTTGATACTTTGTGTGGCTCATATCTTAAAATGATCATGGTAAAACATTTTGAATACTTTGATTTCAATACAGATGTAGGGTAAAAGTTAAGTATGCTAACACGAACTTGAAGCTTTCCCTCAAACTTAAAAACGTATCTAAGTAATACTTATAGATAGCTTTCAGTTGTCCCCCTACCACTCTAAATGTAAAACTGACATTAACAAATATGCAATAATGCCAACAGTCATGCAAATACTTGTATGTGTTTTTTTTCATTCATATTTACCATTCAATATTGAAGTCTCTGCTGTCGTCCCATAGAATAACATTGACTGTGCGGCGTGTTTGGAACTATTGAGGCTTACATGAACCACATGACAACCACGTGACCACCCTGTCGGCGAGATCATAGCGTGTCGCAACTCTCTCTCTCTATAGCTCTGGTGCATGGTTATGAAGGCCTTGTGGTTGGTTGTGGTCTTAGTCAGGGGCGATTCTAAGTTCAGACTTTTGGGGGGGCTCAGCCCCAGGGAAGCCACAGGGGTATATGAAGTATATAAAGGGGGGGGGGGGGATATTCAAATCTACGATTCAAATATCGTAGATGTGATTTCCTGCATTCTGCTGCAAAGTAAATCTAATTATTTATCTATCAATCCAACACATTGTATTTTTTTTAACAGTCTACTGGTTTATTGTCAGAAAAGCACAGACCTTTTGTAACAGTTTAACCTCAGTTAAACTTATAATACCAATGAGTATTTCATCCAAAAGGAAAGGATTAAACACATTTTGGCTAGTCTCTAGCTGTTAAAGAATAAATAAATTGTTTATAACTTAACCTTCTATCTGAGTTATAGACAACACTTTTATTAATGTAGTATGATCTAGTATTATATTATCCATTATTTTTATTTTGTCCTGTCCAAGATTTTTTTATTCCAAGACCTTTATTTTCTTGGTTACTATGCTATTGTATGTGTAAGCCAATAGCTGGCAGTGTCAGCTAAATAATGCAGTTCTGAGCCACTTAAGTGATGAAAGGAAAAAATAGTTTTTGGATTTGAAGGAATAATCAAATGGATGAGACCTGTAATAACAAATATTAAATTTCCTTTGTGGAAGTTTCACTCAGAAATGACCATATTTTCCCCTTTTTTTATTTACACAGTTACTGAAACACATCGGTACAACATGTACTAGATTAATAATATGAGAAACAGACCACTATTTCGGGAGCACTAAATTATGTCGCCTCACTTTCATGGACCCATACAATTTTATAAATTATATCAACAAACCTTTTTATAAAACTTGTGATGCAAAAAACACATTTTATTAGCTGAGTGCGTTTTCATTGCCATAACAACGTGAGCTAATCAACAAGTACAACATGTTCTAGACCAGTGGTTCTCAATTATTTTCTGTCATCCCCCCCCCCTAGGAGACAGACATTTTTCCGCGCCCTCCCTGAATAGAAATGGCCTTCTATTGAGAACCTGCTAATATTTATTTATTAATCGGTACAAAACAACTGTATGAATTGCTGGGCACCAGCATTCTGCATACAATCACCTTATTATCAAATAGATTCATACAATTAGTGGCGATAACATCTGCCACAACTTAAAAAAAGTTCAGTTTATTTACTAAATTTGTAACATTTAAACAAGGCTGTGTGAATCTCAAAACAGAGAAACAAGTGCAAATGATTCACTGCGGTTCGCATTTAATTCAAAATATTTTTAAACAGTAAACATTGGTCACTTGTCAGTTTTATCAGCTTATTCCCTTTCAAAAAAAATAATATATGTTTATCCTTCAAGCATGACTTAGTAAGATAAAAATTCTGGTAAACTTCTGACCCTTGGTATGATGTTTATTTAAAATTCAAATAAATAGTATTTTAATAAGTAACTTATTGAAATGAATATATAAATAAATAGGGCTCTAAGTCCCCTCTGTCGCTTTCATCAGCTGAGGAGATTTTTTTCAACTGAAAATGGATGGATTGGATTTTCTGATAAAGACTAGCTAGCCTCTTTGACTGACAAAACAGTAGAAACTAGGTGCGCTCGTGCTGCATTTTTTGTTTTGTCAAACAGGAGACGCCCACGCACCAATCAGAGGTAAGAGATTCCTGCAGGAAGGTTGCGCTCGATTTCACTAGAAAATAAAAAAATATTTTCATCATAGACAAACCAGAAAGGGGGCTCAATGTTTTCTTCTTTACAATCTACTGTAGTAGGCTCTAGCTCTATTGATTTCAATATGAATAACTAAAGTTACAGTATTACTATCAGAAAATGTATTGCACCATGAGCCATAACTGCGACCATTACATTGTACCTGTGTTAGCCTTAAGCCTAGCTCAGTCATTATGCCATACCACATCACCTCCAGATGTGTAATGAGCTGCATTGAACACAAGAAGATCTATTGAGAACACCAAATCCATATTTCCTGTTATTTTGGGGAAAGTAATGCAAAAGTAATGTTAAAGTAGTGTAATGTCTTACAATTCAAAGACAATAATATTGAAATGTAACTAATTACTTTGTAATGACAGTAACAAGTAATAAATAATGCGTTACACTTTTGCCTAACACTGGTAGTAGGACTATAAGGAGGCTAAGCCTCTACGGAAACAATTTTGGGGGTCTAGAGTCAATAAAGGTGACGCTGGTGAAATTGTTGCTAAATAAAAAATCCTCAAAAATAAGAAAATATATATTTTTTAAAACTAAAGGTTGAAGTAAGACCATATAGAGGCCATGCCTCTATGGAGCAAGTTGTGGGTTTCACAGTTTGCCACACAGGAAACTAGGGTGACTGAAGTGCGAAGCAAAAGCAGGATAAGTTTTAAGGTATTTATTCCTCATACAAATAAAGTTTCAAGAAAGCTCAGAAGATCCTGATAAACAGTCCCGGGTAGAAAAACAATCTAGGGTCAAAGAACAAGAAGGCAATCGGCAAATCCAAAATACACTGTTCAAGACAACGGTTTACTCACAGGGGTTCAGTGAAGACTCAACAGAGACAGAATGAAAAGATCAGGCTTAAATACTGTGAGACAAATGGCCAAACAGATCACATGACTAATTAACAGGGGGCAGGTGAGTCTGCTAACAAGAGACATAATTAGGCGGAAAAACACAGAGAACAGAGTCAGTATTGTCGACATCTAGTGGTCTATGACAAAAGTCTTACATTGTGACCGTGGCGCTCTAGAATCAATAATGGCGACGCTGGTGAAATTTTACCATTGTGGTCATTTATCGTTTTGCACTTGGCAGACGGTCCCTAAACTCGCGGCTGAAAGCCGACAGCTCATAGAAGCAAATGCAATTCACCGTTCGCTAAAGACAGCTTGTTTGGATGAAACAATGGTTGTAGCTGGTTCTCTAGGTTACTACATTTAACTAGAGGTGTCAATTGTGTCGCAACAATGTTTCACTGAGGATCTATTGAACCGCAAACTCAGAATCTGCCAATTTCTTTCCAACTTAACGCTAGTGGTGATGTTTGGCTTGTTGTGTAAAATGTTGTCAGCATCCGCCGTCGTTGGACGAATGTGCTTTGTGTATGTGTTCAATGATGCATCCGTCTGATCATGTTTGCTGTAGATGGATGGTTAAATAATGTCACATGATCGGTCATACTGCAGGCTTTCATTTGCAATTGCACTGTTTGCAAGCCAGTCTCCGAGTTGTTGATTGCTCTTCTAAGTGCGCCATATTGGTGCCAATCATTGTCGTGTTTGCATTGTAATTCACAACTTTGCATTGAAACAACTGTGGCCTCCTATGTCGGTATTTACATAGGAGGCTGCCTTGGCTAAAGTGTTCCTTTACGATTAGGCTACTCTAGCATATCGGATTATCAAAAATATATTTTGCAGTATTTTGCACACTGGATGCCACCCCACTAGTATACCCTGAGTGCTCTGAATCCACCAGGACTGAGATTCCCTCTGTCGGTGTGCAGGCTGTATAGAGCGCTGGGGGCATGTCCACACAGGACACATGCCCTGGGGCCCCGGCCCTGGGGCCCGTGTTCGAATCAA
The DNA here is from genome assembly GCF_031168955.1 of Gadus macrocephalus. Classification (NCBI taxonomy): domain Eukaryota; kingdom Metazoa; phylum Chordata; class Actinopteri; order Gadiformes; family Gadidae; genus Gadus; species Gadus macrocephalus. The sequence continues at coordinate 17,875,998 of NC_082396.1, read as the reverse complement.
TACATGGCTCAAAATACCTTCTGCCATTCTGACTTCACCTTAGCTATTGTCCATTTCAGAAATGCGTTTACTCAACAATTCCCATGGAAGATCTAGGGGGGTTGGGTCCTACTGACCGCTGCTCCTATGTGTGAGCTAAGTTACCGGGCTAGGACGAGGAGAGAAATTATCAAGCATAGGTTTTTTTAATTTTATTGAGAGACCAAAAACAACGTTGTATTTTGGACAATGTGCACCTCTACCATTGGTCACAAAATGTTGAGATAAGATGAGACTTTATTTAATCGTTGAAATTTGGAAAATGTGGGAAGCTCAACTTCTTTCTGACAAACTGAAGAAAGAATGATGAGCTTCTAACCTTCTAGTTTTAAAAGCGCAAGTCTGCGGTTTCAACGCAGCCCAGTTTATGCACATTGCGTCAAATTGACAGCATAATCAAAAACATTGTCCCAAGAGATTTAATTGCATTTTCAAGTGGACTGTATATAGCCACTAATTCTGAGCAATTACATAGAGAAAACCAATCGAAACGAAACACACACTAATTGCTTCCATTAAGACTGGCCTTCTTAATCACAACACATTTGCATGTCCATATTGTTTTGTCTAATTGCTTCATTGAAAACCACTTTCTTGATACACCAAACCCCCCTCAGGTCACGCTGAATAAAAAAGATCATCTCAATGTCTCTGGGCACATTGCTTTTCTGGGGCTGGATTTTCTGGGGCTAAATGCCATGCAAGATGAAGCAATCTGAAATGCCATGCTCGGATGAACTTGAGCTCGGATGAACTTGAAGTCGAGTAGCAATGTGAATTAGGAAATTGACATTGCTGAGCAATTGGTGGCTCATCAGGTGACACTGCTCCCATCATCATTTATATAGATCAATTATATATATATACCACTATATAGTGAGGGCCACATCGACATAGTGGAGGCCACATCTCTTAACATTGTGGAAAGCACCAATATAATGTGTAATCATGACCAGTGATGCCTGATTATCAGCTTTTCAATAGATTACGCTTGTAAAACTGCTACAGGCACTCAAATGGCAATATTGTCCAAGAAGATGAAATAATTCCAACTGACTGATTTATTTATGTGCGAAATATTATATAACGTGCCACGGTTTCCCAGCGATCAATCTATTCCCACCAGGACCATGTGTAATCTATCACACCGGTTGTTACTTTGTAGCACTGGCTGCTAAGTGCCTCTTAATAACTTTTGAATAAAACACACAAGCAAGTTTATCGTTTGGTTCTAACTTATTCTGTCTGATGAGCCATGCCCGGACCATCGACCGCCAGACATTGATTTGATATACTCCAGCCCTGATGAGATGAGGAGGGTCCTGGAGCATTGCAGACCCCCCCTCCCCCCCACACACACACACACCCATGGGAGCCTGTATACTCTATTCAGGATCTAGAGCAGGCTGTGTTGAGATACCAGCTCCCCAAGATGAGAGTCTGTGTGTGTGTGTGTGTGTGTGTGTGTGTGTGTGTGTGTGTGTGTGTGTGTGTGTGTGTGTGTGTGTGTGTGTGTGTGTGTGTGTGTGTGTGTTTGTGCGTGTGTGTGTGTGTGTGTGTTTGTGTGTGTGTGTGTGTGAGGTATTTTATGCATGTATGGAAGCACATGCATAAAATGTGTGTGTGTATTTGTTTAAATGTTTTATATGTTTGTGTGCTTTAATGTTGTTAGTGCTCCACCTTTGTCTTTGCTTGGAAACAGTTGCCAAAAGAGGATTCACAAAGAGTAGTCGGGATTGAACAGGATTCTATCACCAGTGCAACATCCTCATGTGACTCTGCAAAGCCCACAAGCAACAGCACTATTCTCAGGACACAATATTTACATTATCATTTAGATAAAGTTCAAATTAATGCATTCATGCATTCACAATGAGCGACATTGAATGATGATTCATCATAATAATACTGTGGTCATGGGGGTGTAACAATTTGTGATCGACAGTTATGTTTTATCACAGTTATGCTATGCATTTGATCACAATGTCAAACTGAAAACAAGGCATGCTTGAGCTATCAGCACATCATGTCTTCAGTTTGAACCTACAGCGTTCATTAGCTGAGTGCCGCGTGCATCATTCACCTATTTGTCACCTAGAGGCTCCGTTCCAATTGGAGCTCAAATTAGCTTCCTTTCAGATTTGTAAAGTGTGAAAAATATGAATTCAGATTCAGTTGGTCTCATTGACTTACATTGAAGCTAGAGCGTGAGGATGGGTGGTGAGACTAGAGCGTGAGGACGTTCTAGCAGTGTTGCCAGATTGGTTTTCCGCCAAATTGAGCTACTTTTAATCACGTTAAACTGGAATAATTGGGCAGGTACATACAATTTAGGCTGGTTTAGAAAAAATAGCTGGATTATTGGGGGTCAAGCAGCGAAGCTGCGAAAGAACCTATTGTTTTCGTACGTTTTCCTATTATTATTATCCTTCAATGGGAGTCTATGGCAGCCCATAGAACGCCTTGGTGGAAAGTTATGAAATTTGGCACGCTGGTTCAGGCAGTCTTATTATCCCAGCAAGCAAATTTGAGGTTGCTAGCTCATGAGCTTTAGCGCCACCAAAAGGTCAAAGTTGGACATGCATTCATGTTTATAACTTTCGACCCATTCATCCAATATTCGCAAACAAGGTGTCATTGGATTCCTTGAACCAAGCCGAGTTCTTGATCCAACCCTATGTCGTTGATTTGCACCATGATGGATTTTCCGCCATCTTGGTTTACGTCAAAAACCTTCAAAATGCATCTCCCATCACAGATTTTGTTTTGTTTTCAATGTCTGGTGATACTTTCAGACCTCCCCATGTAGCTAGTAAATTATTTATCATGGAAATGTCCGCGACAACCAATCAAATTCAACCACGAAGCCGCCAAACAGGAAGTAAGCCACATATCATAACCATACTTAGTACATAGACCCATGACATCATCATGGGGACACTCAATGAATTGGTGACCATTGACCTCTAGGGGGCGCTACAATTAACGAAGACGTGATTTAACTCCCCTCTCTTTACATGAGTATATTTCAAACTTATTTTCAATGTCTGGTGTTACTGTCAGACCGCCCCATATAGCTAATAAAATATTTCCCATGGCAACAACAGAAATTGGCCGCCATGTTGAAAGTTGTCAATATCAATATTACATATCCACAGGCCACAGATTATGTTCAATCATCATGAAACTTGCCATATATGATCTTTAGATCAAGCTGAACAAATGTGCCGAACAGCTTTTTCTAATACAGGAAGTAAGCCTGTTCTCAGCAACTCTTTAACATATCATAGCCAAACTTGCTACATAGACACCCAAACAATTTGGTGACCTTTGACCTCAGGGGGACATCAAACAACAATGACTTTATTTACCATTTCGCCCACTTACAATATAAACTGCAATTCGTACTGGATAGATGCTTCATGAACCACCTCAAGAACGGATGATTGTTAACATTGTGTCTCTGTTAGGGATATTGCTCCTAATACCCCTATGTATTTGTGTCATTTGTTCTGTCGGGCAGACGATAATGCGCCCTTACCACTAGGTAGGGTCATTTTTCCATTTTGTAAACATTGACGCGTACTTGCATAATGCTGTAGTTCATTCCACCAGCTGTCGTTATCACTAATTACTGAGACGGTCATCATGTTACCACCTAGCCGATTACATCTGTCCGGCAGAATTAGTTTATCGAGTCCCATTCTGCTTGACGCCCACATTGCTGCGCGCAGCTTTATTATTTTTTTACAAACATCAATCAATACCAATAGATGTGAGGTTGACGTTACCGATTTGACCCAATAGAGCGCAACAGTGAACGCCCCCCATTTTTTAACAGCTCTGGGGTCTCATTTATAACCGTTGCGTACGCACAAAACGGGGCTGAAATTGGCGTATGTGACTTTCCACGCCAAGGTTGTGATCTATAAAAAACCAACTTGACGGGAAAATGTGCGCAGCCTTAAGCAAACTCTGAAGAATTGTAGAGTGAGAAGAACGATTATGTTTTATCATCGCCCTTCATAAATTTAATTTAAACCCGTATCATGCGTTAAATCTATGTAATCAGAATAATTTAAGTCAACTGCGTTATTTCTCAGTTATAACTCCAGAAACATCTCCTTAGAATATAAATTAAAAAAAAATCTCTATATTTAATTCCATCACTCCATACTGTCCACTGACGGCTCGACTGCATGGAATAAAGCATCTGTCCAACATGTGTCGATAACATAATATTTTTATGTGACACTGTAAACACATAATCAAATGTCAATTAAATCCCAAGTGTGGAAAACCAAGCCACACTCCTCATCACAATCGTTGTCCGTTAATCTTGATGCTTTTCATGACAAATCAGGCATTAAAAAGGGGTTATGTTCAAGAACATTTTACGTGGGTGATTACAAACTGATTATCCAAGGTGTTCTCGGTCAGTCTTATTAACGTAACCCTATAAATACAGAGGTGAGCGCCGTGGTAATGCTGCACCATATGGCACTTCTGGCGGACCATGCAAATGACAGGATTCGGAGGGAGAGGGTCTTTAGGGACCATAACGATTTATTGGTAGGCTACATAAAAATATGTAACTTTATGTCAGACCACTTATTTTTTAATTCTGGGACTGTGCGCTCCTTGCTACTGACAGAGTTCACTGCTGCAGCAACATGTTGCCACTCACTCTGCTTTTTGTTGTTGGCGATCCCAATCCCGTGACCGCCGAACAAAACTACTTTTCGGGCCTCCATCTCACCCACAAGTGTCTCCACTTCAACCTCCGTGAAATTTTGCTTTTTTGCTTTTCTCAGTCCTTTATGCAGATCGAATTCATGAGGTCATTTGCATTGACCATTTATGGTTAAAAAGGGGCGTGTACAGGGCGGAACGTGAAGCTGATTCAGCTGCGCACACTTGTAGGCAGTCTGTGATTTATAAAGAAAAGATTGCGTATGGTGTGCGTACGCAGGGTTTTCTGAATCAGAATATTTTTTGGCGCACGCAAAAAAATTATTTTCGTAAAATCGTTAAATAGAGTTTCAAGCCTGGAACCAAGCCAATTGTTCATCATGGAGTCGTGACCATAAAACGTTTGATTCGGGGCAAAAAATAAGTTGTACAAACTGAAGAAAAAGGCAATGGTACAAGAATATTTACATATTTTTCTGTGAAGGCGTGAGGAACTCATCATCCCATTGCAAACTTTTTTGGTTACAACCCAATAGTTTGGTGCATTTCTTGCATCTTATAAACTTTGTCATTATTACATTGTTAATACAAGTTGTGTCGTATATTCTGTGTGTGTGTCTGTGTGTCTGTGTGTTTGTGTGTATGTATAGTGTTTCATATAGTTTAGAGCGCTGTCATCGACATGGTATGTTCCTTCGTCGCTGACTGCAGTCAAGTACGTTACCGGTACTCGTTTTTAATGCATGTGAATTCAATCTCGTATTCAAGTTACGTATTCATTCAACATAATGTATTCCTATTCTTTAATCTACCCAAATTAGTAAAAAGCACTGCTTTATCATATTTGTACTTTTATTTTGTATCATATATTCTATATTGTAGTGCCGAGAGAAGGGAGTCGGAGGCGGAGTATCCAGCACTAAGTTTTAATGAACACAACACAATAAACCATACATTCGAAAAGTCAAACCGGACTGAACTGGATGGTTGTTCCGTCTGCTAAAAGGGTCAGTGCTAAACACTCCCCCCCACCCATAGTTCCGTGGGTGAATTATGTTAACCACCACAAAAGCCCCCCCAGAATTCACCCATAGTCGAAGTCCTTGTGACGGGAAGGGGCGACGACCCGACCCCGTCTTGAGCGGCTGACAGGGGCCGTGGCAGAGGAAGCAGCAGGTACGTCGGCGCTGTCCACCACCTCGGAGGTCCCGGGGGTCAACGAGGTCGCTGTAGTCTCAACGGCCAGCGCGGGGCGCGGACGCGGACGTCCCCGGCGTGGGGGTTGCGCCACCTCCACCGGTCTGGAAATGTCCACGTTAGCCGGCTTAACCCTATCCCAGGAAACGGTCTCAGGCCTACCCCCAACGTCCACCACCAGGCACTTGTCGCCGGGGCGCAAAACCCTGAACGGGCCATCGTAAGGAGGGCGTAGGGGACCACGATGGGCGTCGTGGCGAATGAAGACATAGTCCACCGCGTGCAGATCGGGGGGCATGTGGAAAGTGGGAGTGCCGTGTTGCGACGTGGGAACGGGCACGAAAACCTTGGCGGTTTCCAGGAGGGAGGAACGTTGTCTGGCCGCCGACCAGGGAACCGAGGCGTCAGGAATAAAATCCCCTGGCACATGTAGGGCCTGCCCGTAGACCAGCTCCGCCGATGAGGACTGCAGGTCCTCCTTAGGGGCACACCTGAGGCCGAGCATTACCCATGGCAGCCTATCTACCCAGTAGCCGTCCTTCAAGCTGGCCCAGTAGGGCTGCCTTCATGGAACGGTGGAAACGTTCGCACAAGCCGTTTGCCTGGGGATTATAGGCGGTAGTGCGGTGCAGCTTGACCCCCAACCCCTCAGCCACCGCGTTCCAAAGTTCCGAGGTGAACTGCGAGCCCCGGTCCGAGGAGAGGTCTGAAGAATTCCAAAAGCGCGCGACCCACGTGCCGAAGAACGCGTGCGCCACGTCTGAAGCCGACGTCGAGGAGAGGGGAACAGCTTCAGGCCAGCGGGTCGTCCTATCGACCACGGTGAAGAGGTAGGTAAACCCGTGAGAGGAGGGAAGCGGTCCCACCAGGTCGACGTTGACGTGGTCGAACCTCTTCTCGGGAACAGTAAACTCTCCAAGGGGGGCCTTAATATGGTGGTGCACCTTGTACCGCTGACAGTCAACGCATGAGCTGACCCAAGCACTAACGTCCTTTCTAAGCCTCTGCCACACAAACCTCTGGGAAACCAATTTCACAGACGGCTTCCTGCCGGGGTTGGATAGGCCATGCAACGCCTCAAAAACGGGCCGGCGCCAGGTCACCGGGACCAGCGGTCGAGGCTGGCTTGTGGAGACGTCGCACCATAGCCTCACGTCCGAGCTGCCAACCGCAACCTCCTCCAGGCGCAAACCCGTGTCCGAATCCCTCAGGGCCTGGACCCCATGGTCGGAGGCCTGGTCCACGCTCATGCGGACGTAATCCAGGACCGGTTGGACGGCTCCGATGACTGTTCTTGAGAGGCAGTCTGCGACCACGTTGGACTTGCCAGCAATGTGTCGGATGTCCATGGTGTACTCAGAGATGTACGCAAGCTGACGCTGCTGGCGGGCAGACCACGGTTTCGCCACCTGGACATGCAGAATGTCAGAGGCTTGTGGTCCACGAAAGCCGCAAACTCTCGTCCTTCCAGGAGGAACCGGAAATGGCGGATCGCCAGCCAGAGTCCAAGGAGTTCCCTGTCGAACGCGCTGTATTTGCGCTCCCTGGGGGTCAACTGGCGACTGAAAAAGGCGAGCGGCTGCCAGGCACCATCGACCCATTGTTCGTGCACCGCGCCGACGGCGTAGTCAGACGCGTCGGTGGTGATGGCGATGGGGGCATTAAGCGACGGATGGGCCAACATGGCGGCTTGGCCCAAGGCGGCCTTCGTGGCCTCGAACGCCTTCTCCCTCTCCACCATCCAGTCGACAGCCTGCAATATTTAGCTTGCATTGACTTATATTGGCTCATGCAGGTCACTTAAAAACAAAGTACGGAGGGAACTCCACTGGCTTCTGCAGTCTTCTTCAATGTGGTTCTATGCCATCATACTCTGTCTTTGCTAACTTAATTTGTGGAGGAAAGATGGAAGGATTGTCGTTGGCTATTCCCAGCAGAGGGAGTTGACTCAAATTTTTGAATTTGCCAATAAATTAATTTGGGGGGGGGGGGGCATGTCTTTTGGCCATGGTGGATCCAGATCTGGAGCATTTCACCACCTGTTGTTGTTTAAGCAGCAAAATGCATTGCGTGCGTGCGTGCGTGCGTGCGTGCGTGCGTGCGTGCGTGCGTGCGTGCGTGCGTGCGTGCGTGCGTGCGTGCGTGCGTGCGTGCGTGCGTGCGTGCGTGCGTGCGTGCGTGCGTGCGTGCGTGCGTGCGTGCGTGCGCGTGTGTGTATAACACGCTATTTTATGTTGAAATGCAACGTAATCCAGTGTTTACGAAAACGTACACTGTCAACGTATGCTTTTGCCGACTGGGTTGACTCTCAGATAAACGTGTTTCTAACAAGATGATATCATTAAAAGTTACATAAAGTAACGGTTTAATAACACAAACGCAGGAAACACGTGAGCTGCTAGTTTAGCGAAAGCAGCGTCCCTAGCAACCTGACGTCGTTGAAACATGCGAGCGAGCCGATAAAATCTTCCTAATAACTATAAAACTAAAGATCAGACACAATCACTGACTGAAGAATATGCAAGTAAAAAGTATATTTCTCGCTAGAAATGTTATTAGAAACAAGTTTAGCGGTGAATCGGTCCTAAAATATTGCATTTCCCATTCAGATAATAAAGATCATTCACATTCACTGACTGAAGATTATTCAAGGAAAAAGTACATTTCTCGCTAGAAATGTCATTAGAAACACGTTTAATGGTGATTCTGTCCTAAAATATTGCATTTCCCATTCAGATAATAAAGATTAATAAAGATCATACACATTCACTTACTGGAGATTATGCAAGGAAAAGGTATATTTCTCGCTAGAAATGTTATTAGAAACACGTTTAATGGTGTATCTGTCCTAAAATATTGCATTTCCCATTCAGATAATAAAGATTAATATAGGCTACGTAACAATTTCACCAAATGCTAGGAGAACGTCTAGCCCCCTGTTGGTGCTATCCCTCCATTCATCTCGAATGGAGAAGAAAGCGTGTTCAGGGTCACGCTTTGGTCAGGCAAAGCGGGACCCTGAAAACGCCTTGCTATGTGGACCAACGTATTTATTTCACGCCTTGGCGTGATACCGGGTTGGCGTGTGCCACGGAATATCAGTGTCATTTACTTGCATTGGAGCAAATTCCGTGGCCACATCACGGACAATTTAAGTGATTCCTTGAGACCACCACGGACTTTGAGTTAAGCGCCGTGGTCGACTCGCTCGTTGAAACGGGGATCCGTGTGTGAGCCACGGAATAACAGTGTCATTTACTTGCATTGGAGCAAATTCCGTGGCCACATCACAGACAATTTAAGTGATTCCGTGAGACCACCACGGACTTTGAGTTAAGCGCCCGTGGTCGACTCGCTCGTTGAAACGGGGATCCGTGTGTGAGCCACGGAATAACAGCGTCATTTACTTGCATTGGAGCAAATTCCGTGGCCACATCACATACAATTTAAATGATTCCGTGAGACCACCACAGACTCTGAGTTAAGCGCCCGTGGTCGACTCGCTCGTTGAAATGGGGATCCGTGTGTGAGCCAAGGAATAACAGTGTAATTTACTTGCATTGGAGCAAATTCCGTGGCCACATTACAGACAATTTAAGTGATTCCGTGAGACCACCACAGACTTTGAGTTAAGCGCCCGTGGTCGACTCGCTAGTTGAAACGGGGATCCGTGTGTGAGCCATGGAATAACAGTGTCATTTACTTGCATTGGAGCAAATTCCGTGGCCACATCACAGACAATTTAAGTGATTCCGTGAGACCACCACGGACTTTGAGTTAAGCGCCCGTGGTCGACTTGCTCGTTGAAACGGGGATCTGTGTGTGAGCCACGGAATAACAGTGTCATTTACTTGCATTGGAGCAAATTCCGTGGCCACATCACGGACAATTGAATTGATTCCGCCAGACCACCACGGATTTTGAGTTAAGCCCCCGCCGTGGTCAACTGTGGCACACACACAGATTGAAACGGGAATCTGTGTGTGTGCCACGGAATATCAGTGTCATTTACTTGCATTGGAGCAACTTCCTCGGACACATCAAGGACAATTTAAGTTTTTCAGTGAGACCACCATGGGTTTTGAGTTAAGCGCCCATGGTCGACTCGCTCGTTGAAACGGGGATCCGTGTGTGAGCCACGGAACATCAGTGTCATTAACTTGCATTGGAGCGAATTCCGTGGCCACATCACGGAAATCGGTGTATTTCCGTGATGATCCCACGGATTTCGAGTTAAGCGTCCGTGGTCATTTCACGTATTCCTGTGAGACCAGGTTGGTTCTGGTACAAATGATACATGGTGCTATCTTACCCAGACAGCAAGCAAACATTGAATAAACATTGATGTGAAGTTAATTGAACATCATCATACACTGTTCTCAGTGTAGGAAGGGAGGGATAGTTATGTGAATAAATTTGATACAAAGCCACCCTATCAAGATTTTGCACATCAGGGAAACCATGAACAGCCCACGTTGGAGATTTTCCATTATTCATTAGCAAACAGGGCCAGCAATACAGTTGATTGCTAGTAATGCTACCAGTAAGCCATGACTACCTAGCAAACAATGTAGCACCCACAACACTGACGTTGCCATTACTTTTGGTGATCTCGATTTTGCGAAGTGGTCTACCTTTTTCTTTGGTCACTAACTTAGCACTGTAACTCAATGAATGGAATGCTTTGTGTAATTAAACATGAACAATGTCCTCTGTTTCCAATCATTGTACACTTAATTCGCAAATGTTAGAATCTCGTTATCCTTCAGATGATTTCACCTGCTTTGCGTCTCTTACGCCTCGTGCCCACTACCTCCGTCCGTTGACTGATCCCCATTGACTTTGAATGGGGATGGACGCGCAATGCATTGTGGATCCGTCCGTTCCGTTGGAGCCTTCGGCTCCGTCAAAAAGTTGAAAAATGTTCAACTTTTTCGGCAGCGACGGATCCGTCATCCAATCAGATCGCGTATGCAAATTTAAGCACTGTGACGCGACTCGGGCTCTGACGATACTGGAAAGCGGGAAAGGGGGTCATCTTGCATCGCAACAAGCAGGAAGAAGCGGGAAAACCCGGCGAAGCGATTTGATTGGCTGACAGATGCCTCTGCAAAGACTACTCCCCCATCCGTCAGCCACGCCTTCCCACGTCCGTTGACTGACGGTGCAGTGGGCATGTAGGGTTACGCCTCGTGCCCACTGCACCGTCAGTCAACGGACGTGGGAAGGCGTGGCTGACGGATGGGGGAGTAGTCTTTGCAGAGGCATCCGTCAGCCAATCAAATCGCTTCGCCGGGTTCTTCCCGCTTCTTCCTGCTTGTTGCGAGGCAAGATGACCCACTTTCCCGCTTTCCAGTATCGTCAGAGCCCGAGTCGCGTCACAGTGCTTAAATTTGCATACGTGATCTGATTGGATGACGGAATCGTCGCTGCCGAAAAAAGTTGAACATTTTTCAACTTTCTGACGGTGGTGAACGCTCCAAACGAACGGACGGATCCACAATGCATTGCGCGTCCGTCCCCATTCAAAGTCAATGGGCAACGGACAACTGACGGAGGTAGTGGGCACGGGGCGTTAGACTGAGCGGCAATGCAGGCAGAGCGGGTTTGTTTGTTATCGACAGCGTTGCCAGATTGGGTAAATTTCCCGCCCAATGATAATTTTCCCAGCCTAAAGCGGTTAAAAGTAGCCCAATTGGGTGGGAAATCTGCCCAATCTGGCAACACTGCTCACCAGCCAGGGATCCTGCTGATTGGTTAATAGCGCAGCGCGACTAAATTTTTGCGCGAATCAGATGCCTGTAAGGTCACACCCACTCAGAGGAGGACTTTCCTCCTCTCTCCCATTGAAACCCATGTTATTCAACGGCCGCCAGTACTTTCTGGGAAATGAATGGGAGTCAACGGAGGCTGAGGGAGGACCTTCCTCCCTGAAGTTATTGTCAAAAGGTGATAGGGGGTGCTAATGTCCCTTTACCCAGGGAAACAAACATTATGGGCCCTATTTTAACGGTCTGAAACGTAAGTGGGAAGCGCAAAGCGCAAGTAGCTTTGTGGGCGGTTCTACGGCGCTATCGCTATTTTACAGGCGGATAAATGACACTTGCGTCGCGGCGCAAGTGTCAAAAGGGTTGGTCTGAAGCAGCCTAGTTACCCGTAGGTGTGGTTTGGGCGTAACGTCCAACAAACCAATGAGAGTGCCAGCTCCCATCCCCTTTAAGAGCCATGAGCGCATTTGAATCGGACAAGTTGATATTTTGACAGCGCGTCTGCAGTCTCCGATGAGACAGATGCACATGAATTTCAAACTGCAAATGGCTCAGTTTATTGCCAAATAATATGGCCTAATTCACACATGGAATAAGGGGTTTTCTTCCACAACTTCAGAAATACTGAGTCCTCAAATAAATTTCGGCAAAGAAAACGTATATGATATAACATATGATATGCGGTAACTGTGGTTCTATTTAATGATATACGCAATATAATACATTATAAACATTGTTTCTTTCATGTAGGCCTACACCATGTCTCTGTCAAGAAAATATGTGTTTGCTGTACGGTGTTTGCAGATGCATTGATTTAAAAGTACAACTTATTGCCGCTGCATCAGCTGTTCTTTCCCAAATAATTTACCAAGAATGTGCGGCTAGGTAGATGGGAGAAGCAAAGTGTATGCGCGAGGTGCACAAGCAATCCGTATGCATCGCATGCGCATGTATGCATGCGCCCTTAAAATAGCATCTGAACAACGCGCCACTGACTTTAAACCAGGTATTTCCTGGTCAGTAGCGCAATGGTATTCAGAAACGGCAAAATACCGTTTGCGCCAGAACACGCCTCCTCCTTCCGCCGAACCGCCCCTTGGGGCGCATGATCAATCCCTTATTTACCGGCGAGTGGCGGTGGTGGGAAAAGAACGCTCTGCGCCAGTTGTAAACTAGCAACGACACATGCGCCAGTGACTAAGTCACTTGCGCCGGTGTTACGCGCCTCCCCTTTTTCTTCTTGTTCCACCCGCTCTATTCTCTTCTGTCCTCGCAGGTGTTCCCGATTCCTGGGGGTGGAGCTACGGCTACTTAAGGCGTGGCCTGTGCTCCCGATGGGGTCTCTGATTCTGGCGTCTTCACGCTGACCCGAGCTGCCTTTTGAATCCTGCTTGGAGGACTGCTATTTGTTTTCGTATTTGTTTTATATTGCGGAGGATGGGAACTGTAGGGAGGAAGTGCTGGCTTCGACGGCCCAATGCGTGGCTGGCCCAGGCTTCGTCCAACCTTTTGTTTCTTTAATGAGTGTCCTTTTGTTGGAAGTTCTGTGAAATAAACGTCACCATCATTGTGATCGGGAACTTTGGTCTATGTATTCTTAATACGTTGCGGGCCGCCGGATCGCGAGCCGTGTTGTAAGGGTGGCCGTAACATATTTGGGGGCTCGTCCATACAAGATTGTTATTGTTTGTCGCACTTGCGTTGTTGGTAGGGTTCTATTTTTTTTCGTCTCTCGTCAACTGGGGTTTGATAGCGTGGTTTGATTTAGTCGAGATGGAGTTCGATCTGGAGGGTTTTGTGGATGACCCAACCATTGAAAAACTGGATGGGTGCACGGTAGAACACCTAAAGCTCATTGCGGGGAGATACAGTGTCGATGTGAGTAAGTACGGCAGGAAGCCAGTAATTAAGGAACGACTTTTGTCTGTTTTGGTTGAACAGGGTGTATTGGCAGCGCAGGGCGCTATTTCCCCTCGTGAACCTGATGAGGTGGGGTTCAACGAGCAGATAAGAATGAAGGAGCTTGAGCTGGAGTTGTGTAGGCTGGAATTGAAGGAGAGGGAGATTTCCTCCTCGTTGAGAGAGGCGGAAATTTCCTCCTCTTTGAGAGAGGCGGAAATTTCCCCCTCTTTGAGAGAGAAGGAGATTTCTTTAAAGGAGAAGGAGATGACCTGCCATTTCGAGGTGAGGAAGCTTGAGGAGGAGACGAAGCGTGTGGTGCGGTTGAAGGAACTTGAGCTGGAGATTGGCGTGGCTGTGCCATCTCCCTCAACAGGTGGGCGTACACACTGGGAAAGCGCTGCTTTTGATGTGACTAGACACATTCGCCTTTTGCCGGTATTCTCTGAGAAAGACGTGGATACGTTTTTTATTCTTTTTGAGCGTATTGCAACCACGATGAAGTGGCCTAGGGATTTGTGGACGGTGTTGCTGCAGTGTGTGTTGACTGGGAAAGCGCAGGAGGTTTACGCGGCGTTGTCCTCTGAGAGCAGTCTGGACTTTTACTTGGTAAAAGCTGCCGTTCTGAAGGCATATGAGCTTGTGCCGGAGGCATATCGCCAAAGGTTCCGTCGGCATAGAAGGCTGGAGACGCAAGCTTATGTGGAATTTGCTCGGGAGAAGGAGGTTTTTTTTGATCGGTGGTGTTTGTCACAAGGGGTGCAGACTTTGGGTGATCTCAGAGCTTTGGTGCTGGTGGAAGAGTTTAAGAACTGCTTGCCTGAGAAGATTACCACCTATCTTAATGAGAATAAAACTGTCTCGCTGTCCGACGCTGCGGTCCTTGCTGACGAGTACGCACTTACACATAAGCTTGTGTTTGAAAGAACTGTGCCGCAAGAGCGGCATGCTAAAAGCGATCACGGGGTTTCTGTCCAGTCGTGTAGACACGGCGCTTCGGTCGGTGAGGAGAAGCCCGTTAGGGAAGATAAGGGCACAAGGGAGCGTCCAGTGTGCTACTATTGTAAGAAGCCTGGGCACCTGATCGCTAGTTGTTATGCTCTGCAGGGGGATAGGCAACCTACGAAAAAAGGTGGTTTGTGTACGATCGGTTAGACCTAAGCCGGAGGTGACTCCTGAGTGTCGGGATTCAGAGCTGGACGTATATGCACCATTCTTGATGAGGGGGGAAGTGTCTTTAAGTCAGGGGGGGAGTAAAGTGCCGGTGACTATTCTGAGGGATACAGCAGCGTCCCAGTCGTTTATTCTGAGTGATATTTTGCGCCTTTCTAGTGCGTCCGGTGTGGGTTCAAGTGTAATTGTCCGTGGTTTTGGGATGCAGTGCATGGGGTCACCGTTGCATACAGTCTACCTCGAGTCAGATTTGGTGACCGGTCCGGTGGTTGTCGGTGTTCGTCCCTGTTTCCCGATTGAAGGAGTGTCCTTTCTTTTGGGAAATGATCTAGCTGGGGGCAGGGTGTTGGTAAAACCTGAAGTGACGGTGGTTCCTATGGTTACGGAGAGTAACGATAGTTTGGCTCAGAAGTATCCTGGAGTTTTTTCTGCGTGTGCCGTAACCCGTGCGATGGGAAAACACCGGCCCTTGGACGATGAAGTTGGTCTCTCTGGCAGTTTTGTGGATGTGACTGCTACACCTATCTCTGGCCAGTCGTCGTCTGGAGAGGTTGGGGAGGTAAGCTTTGCTGAAGTGTTCGAAGGGCGTGGTTCGCTCGTGTCTGAGGAGGTGGCCGACGGTGTCGCTAAACCCGGCTCCGCCTGTACTTTGGCGGTGTGCAGCGTTGGAAGTGTCGGGGTCGGGATTGCGCTGGAGACGGGGGAGGATGATGTGGAGGTTCCGTCCAAAGCACTAGTGCAGGGGAGGTTAAAGAACTCTGAAATGTTGACTGAGCTGGACGCTCATTTGGCTCACCTACCTGACCTTCAACGCGCTGATGTTGCAGGTTTGATCTTTTCACGCTCTGAGTTGTTTTCTGACGTTCCTTCCTGTACCTCAGTTCTGCAGCATGATATTGATGTAGGCGGTTCTCCACCAATCAAGCAGCATGCCTACCGGGTGAACCCGGACAAGCGGCGCCGTCTTAAGAAGGAAGTTGGGTACATGCTGGAGCACGGGATTGCTGAGCCCAGTTTGAGCTCGTGGAGTTCGCCCTGTCTCTTAGTTGACAAGGCAGATAAATCAGATCGTTTCTGTACTGACTTCCGAAAAGTGAACAATGTGACAAAGCCGGACAGTTACCCTTTGCCTAGAGTGGAGGATTGTGTAGATCGTGTTGGCAGCGCGTCGTACGTGACGAAACTCGATCTGCTAAAGGGGTATTGGCAGGTCCCGTTAACGGAACGTGCGAAGGAAATCTCAGCCTTCGTAACGCCTGATGATTTCTTGCAGTACAAGGTGATGGTTTTCGGGATGCGTAATGCGCCCGCTACGTTCCAAAGGTTAGCGAACACGGTCTTGTCGGGTGTATCTGGGTGCGAAGCCTATTTGGATGATGTGGTGGTTCATTCTGATACCTGGCAGGATCACATGGAGCAGTTAAGTGAGGTGTTTGACCGGTTGGGCAAAGGCTGATGCGTTGGAGCATTTTCCTACAGGCCTTCAACGTAGTTATTAAGCATATTCGAGGCAAGGATCACGTGGTAGCAGATGCGTTGTCGCGCTTGTAAATCAGTGTCTGAGATTGTTGTGTTTTCCTTGTTTTCTGTTTTTTTTTGTTTGGGAAAAACTAAACTAGAGGAAAACACTGACTTATGGTGTGCCGGTGTTACGCGCCTCCCCTTTTTCTTCTTGTTCCACCCGCTCTATTCTCTTCTGTCCTCGCAGGTGTTCCCGATTCCTGGGGGTGGAGCTACGGCTACTTAAGGCGTGGCCTGTGCTCCCGATGGGGTCTCTGATTCTGGCGTCTTCACGCTGACCCGAGCTGCCTTTTGAATCCTGCTTGGAGGACTGCTATTTGTTTTCGTATTTGTTTTATATAGCGGAGGATGGGAACTGTAGGGAGGAAGTGCTGGCTTCGACGGCCCAATGCGTGGCTGGCCCAGGCTTCGTCCAACCTTTTGTTTCTTTAATGAGTGTCCTTTTGTTGGAAGTTCTGTGAAATAAACGTCGCCATCATTGTGATCGGGAACTTTGGTCTATGTATTCTTAATACGTTGCGGGCCGCCGGATCGCGAGCCGTGTTGTAAGGGTGGCCGTAACAGCCGGATGCAAGATAGGGCCCTATATATTCAAAGGCATTAAAGTAGTCATATTTAAGGGCATTAATTCATTACAGTAGTCTGGGCAATCTACATTTTTTATTCTCAACAATGTTAAGGAGGATCTTCCTCCCTCTCCTCAATGGAAAAGCCTCCATTGGTACCAACCCAAACCACTGTGTTGCAGCATGACATTGATGTTGGCGACTGTCTTCCTATTAAGCAGCATGCCTATCGTGTGAATCCCTCAAAAAGAGCTCAAATGCAAAAAGAGGTTAGGTATTTGCAACAGCATGGCCTGGCTGTTCCCAGCTTCATTGCCTGGAGCTCTCCATGTTTGTTAGTGCCAAAGTCTGATGGAACACCACGCTTTTGCACTGATTTCAGGAAAATCAATGCTGTAACTAAACCAGATTATTTTCCTCTCCCTCGTGTCGAGGATTGCATTGATAGAGTTGGAGCTGCTCGCTAGGTCACCAAGCTGGACCTGCTAAAGGGCTGCTGGCAGGTACCTTTAACACCTTGTGCGTCTGAGATCTCTGCATTTGTGACACCAGACAGTTTTATGCAATATACAGTCATGGCATTTGGTATGCGTAATGCCCCTGCCACCTTTCAGCGCCTTATGCAAAGGGTGTTGTCTGGTGTAGCAAATTGTGAGGCCTACCTTGATGATGTGGTAGTCTATTCTGCTGACTGGCAGTCCCATGTGGAAACCTTGTCTGTTGTGTTTCAGTGTTTGCAAGATGCTTCCCTCACACTGAATCTGGCAAAATGTGTGTTTGCCAAGGCCACCATCACTTATCTTGGCAAAAAGGTTGGTCAGGATCAAGTGCGGCCAGTGGATGCCAAAATAACAGCTATCACTGAGTTCCCTGCTGCTCCCACCACTAAGCGGGAACTGCGTCGCTTTCTTGGACTAGCTGGTTATTATAGAGGGTTCTGCCGTAATTTTGCTGCCATTGGGTCTCCTTTGACTGACCTCCTTAGCCCCACCAAGGATTTGTTGTGGGACACCAAGTGTGAGCTGGCTTTTCAGTCTGTAAAAGCTCTTCTCAGCTCTTCTCCAGTGTTGTTGGGTCCTAACTTCGAAGTGCCGTTTAAGTTAGAAGTTGATGCAAGTGGGACTGGTGCTGGTGCTGGTGCTGTCCTGCTGCAGGAAGATTCTTCTGGTATCGATCATCCTGTTTGCTATTTTTCCAAAAAGTTCTCTGCAGCCCAAGGTAGATATAGCACGAGAAAGAGGCTTTAGCCATGCTTTGGGCCCTCCAACATTTTGTAGCTTATGTTGGCTCAACGCCACAGCCGGTGTTGGTTTTCACCAATCACAACCCTCTAGTCTTCCTAGACCGCATGCATAACAATAACCAACGGCTCATGCGGTGGGCTCTAATGGCGCAGAACTTCAATATCGAGATTCGGCATAAGAAGGGGTGTGATAATGTTGTGGGCGATGCCCTCTCACGTGTGCCCTAGAATGTTGATGCTGACAGCATGGCTGTCATCTTAAGGGAGGGGGTGTTACGTGTCAATATTTATTTGTCTGTCCCGTTGTACGTGTCTGCCATGTCTCTTTAAGTTGCAGCCTCCTGAGTGGTGATTGCGGACACCTGCATGACGCTGTGGGTGCAGCCTATATAAGTGGATCCATCCTCTCTCTCAAAGAGGGATCCATCCTCTCTCTCAACTTCCTGACAGGATCCCAGCCTTTGTTTGTGTTGTACTTCTTCTTGGTTGTAAATAAACACCTTTTTGCATCATACTTAGTATGGTGTCCGTCTATGTGTTGTGGCCTTGAGCCGGTCGTAACAATCAGTTGATCAACTGTCTCTTACACACACACACACACACACACACACACATAAAATGAAAGGCAGGACTTATCTTTACTTTATTCAATGCAGAACTGTCTCGAGTTGTAGCTGGAAATGCCAATTAGACCACGTAATTGTAATACCAATCCAAAATATTAATAAACCTTCGAGCACATCGAAAATATATAAATGTGTGTCCAGACTTCTTAAACAAGTAGGCCCTAATGATACAAGATACAGCAGATGGAAGACGTGACGTCATGTAATCCTGTAATAAAATGATTTTTTTTTACCTTAAACCGTGTGGTGTGGTCAGTGTTTTAGGCTAGGCTATAGGCATACAAGCTTTCAAATTTTCCATCACTTTTTAACATCCTGGCTGTCGATAAAGCAGGATATTCATTATAGGCTATTTAATTTAGGGCATTACATTTTCGTATGCCATCATATTAATAACAATTTAAATTCCATTGATATTACGTTGATCCTTAGTGTTTCTGTTGTATTATTGCACTTTAGTTCACAATAATAATGACGTGATAGGAACCTATGTGTCGGGGGAAGGTTTACCCGGATACACGGGAAGTGTTGATCACGAGATGTGGGATGCATTCAATAAAGTGGTAGCCAGTTACCAGTGAACTTACGTGTGCTATTATTCAATAAACACGACATGGTGTCAGAAGTGTTGTTGGTTCCGTATAAGGTGTTATACGGAACCAAGTAAAAGTATAAGACGATTCACCTGGAAGGAAATACAAGAAGGGGACCGGTGAGCGTTGCAGATGAGTGAAAGTGGAGACGAGCGTAGTGGGGAAGGAGCTAGCACAATGGCTAACACACACGGCGCTACGTTTAACATCCAGTCACTCATCTGCAACGCTCACCGGTCCCCTTTTTCTATTTCCTTCCAGGTGGATCGTCTTATACTTTTACTTGGTTCCGGTTCCCTTTGATTTTTCCAAACAAAGTGGATACGCAGATTTCAGAGGTTCCGCCAAGCAAGCAACTTAACAGCAAGCTCCGATGACAATCAGGTGAATACCTTGATCTATTGTATGGGAGATGAAGCCGACAACGTGTTAAGAGGCTTGAAGCTAAGTGACGAAGACTTGCGCAGCTACACTAAAGTGCGGGAAGGCTTTCAGTCATTCTTTGTGGTGAAAAAGAACATTGTATATGAGCGTGCACGATTCAACATGCGCAAACAATGTTAAATTGCTGTTAATTCCTTCCAAACTCATCTTTTAACAGTGATTCTCTTATTATGATGACCAACAACCTAGATATTTCTCCCTACTTACATGCTGACCCTGATAGTGACAACATTGACCCTGAGAACACATTAAACTCATGTAATTATTTTACTGAAGACTCTTTAAAATCAGTCTGTGTAGGAAAAAATATAAAAGATTTTAATTCCTTCACACTATTTCACTTGAATGTGAGAAGCTTACCAAAGCACTTTGAGTCTCTAACTGACTATCTTACATTATTACCTCTTCATTTATCGATAATGGGTTTTACTGAAACTTGGTTAAATGATTCTAAAGTGTCTTTTTATTCCATGAACGGCTATGATCATCTCTATCACCACAGAAAAGATAGACCAGGGGGCGGTGTATCACTCTATGTGAAAAATTCTATCAAATACATCCTGCGAGAAGATCTATCAACTGATATTGCCAATACAAATTCTCATGTTGAATCCATCTTCATAGAGGTAGTGAATGCACCATGTTTTTCTGGCCGTACTGTCATTGGCTGTGTTTACAGACCACCAAATGGAAATGTTAACTCCTTTGTTGATAATCTGGACAAGCTTTTGAATTCCATTGAGAAAGAAAAGAAGCCGTGCTTCATACTAGGGGATTTTAACATAAACTTACTTCACGCCAATTCAGAAACATTTTTGAACACATTATTTGCTAATGCTTTCTTTCCCCTGATATCACAAGCCACTAGAATAACTTCATCAAGTAAATCTATAATTGACAACATCATTACCAACCATACAAATAAAAACGGATTATCTGGTATATTATTAACTGATATATCAGACCATCTTCCTATTTTTACAGTTTATCACTCCAATGAAATAGGTCAAGATATTACCAGAGTGTTGTTAAGGAACTTCAAGATGTCTAATGTGAAGAAATTTGAAAATCATTTATCTAGTAATCAATGGAACTCAACTTTGTCAACTTATGATTTGAATAAAGCATACTCTAGTTTTAACAATGAATTCTTTGGCATTTTCAATCAATCCTTTCCATTGGAAAAACAATCCATTAAGCCCAAAATCCACAAATCTTGGCTGACCAAAGAGCTCAAAAAAAGCATATAAAAAAAACACAAACTATACAAAGACTATTTGACAAATCCCTCTCCCCTGAACTTTAATATGTATCCAAAGTACAGAAATAAACTCAACCATATGTTGAGAAAATCTAAGAGAAATCATTACCAACAGAAATTGAATACATCAAAAAATGATATGAAGAAGACATGGGCCATTATTAATGAAGTTATCAACAAACCCTCATCAAAAATTAATTCTCAGAGCATATTTTACAATAACGATTCTTGTATTGAGGATCCCATTGAAATTGCTGAAGAATTCAATACTTATTTTGTCAATATTGGTCCCGCTTTGGCTGCAAAAATCCCTCTAACACCACTCTATTCTAACAGTACAGGACCTCCTTCCAGTCAATCAATGTTTCATTTTTCTACTGTGGATGAAAAAGAAATATGGGATATTGTATCAAGTCTAAAGTCAACAAGTGCTGGTTTTGATGATCTCAAAATGAAATTAGTGAAGCAGTGTCTCCCCACCATTGTAAAACCACTGCGTCATATTTTTAACTGTTCTCTTCAATCAGGTGTAGTACCAGACCAACTGAAATGGGCTAAGGTTATTCCCATATTTAAAAATGGGGATCCATCACTATTTTCAAATTATAGACCAATTTCTTTATTACCTTGCTTCTCCAAAATTCTCGAAAAAATTGTATATAATAGATTAATTGCACATCTTAAAGATAATAACTTATTGTATGATTATCAGTTTGGTTTCCGTGCCAAACATTCTACCTCTATGGCCCTGGTCCAATTAGTTAACAGAATATCTACAGCTTTGGACAACAAGGAACTCACAATTGGAGTGTTCATTGATTTATCCAAGGCTTTTGATACCGTTGATCCGAATATATTATTAACTAAGCTACAGGCTCATGGGGTTTCTGGGACTGAGCTTAATTGGTTTAAAAGTTATCTGTTCAACAGGAAACAGTATGTAGTATGGAATGGAGCTAACTCGACTTAGTCATCTACAGTGTGGAGTTCCTCAAGGTTCCATACTTGGACCTCTTTTATTCCTTATTTATATTAATGATTTGCATTTAATATCTGATGAAGCTCTGTTTATTTTGTATGCCGATGACACAAATATTTTCATTACCGATAAAGATGAACACAAGTTGATAGATCGAATGAATAGCGTACTCGATCGGCTGGATAACTGGTTCAAATTCAACAAATTATCCCTGAATGTAGAGAAGTGTGCTTATATGATATTTAAGCCTAAAAATATTATTCTATCCGATCCTATCCAGCTAATTTTTATGGCGAACAATGCACTTCCTAATGATTCCAATGTTAAGTTCCTTGGGGTTTTTATTGACCATAAGCTCAATTGGAAAAAACACATATCACAGGTGTCCAATAAATTGGCTAGAAACATTGGGGTTATTAGACGAGTAAGACACGTGCTGTCAAGGAAAATTTGTATGGATTTATATTACTGCCTTATTTATCCCTTTATATCCTATGGTAATATAGTATGGGCTAGTACATACAAAACCAGTCTAAATTCGATTTTTCTGTTACAGAAAAAATTTGTTAGATCTGTAACCAACTCCAGTTGGGACGCTCATAGTGCTCCATTATTTCGGAATCTGGAGTTGCTAAGCATATATGATGTGAATACTCTTCAGATCGGCACCTTTGTTTTCCAGTTTTTCAATAATTTACTTCCTTCTTCTTTTAACAGTTTTTTTATAACCAGGTCACAGATCCATAGTCATCAGACCAGATCTGTAGATCTCCTTCACCGGCAATTTTTCAGAACAAATCTGGGACAGTTTTCTATTAGGGACAGAGGTCCAGTCGTTTGGAACAGTTTTCCAGCTACTCTACGTAAACACTCATCTTTAGCTACTTTCAAAAAATATCTTAAAATGTACCTAATTTTAAAAGCCTATGATAATATGATAAACTGAATGCATGCTGTATTGTCTTTTTGCTTGTTAGTTATATCTTTACTTTGCTTTTTTACTTTTACTCAAATGTATTCTCATTTTTGTAAAATGACTTTGTAGTTGTTTTATCTCTATAATTTTACTTTTGTTTGTCTTTTCTTTTCTTTTACTTTATTTTCTTTAACTTATTGTATTTTAATGTCAGGTGGACATCCTTAATAAGCCCTTCGGGGTTTCTTTTGTCCCACCCGTGCATCTATGTATGTCTATGCAAATCTTCTTGCCTTTTTTAATCTTGTTTATTTGCACAAATAAAAAACTAAACTAAACTAAACTAAACAAGAAGAGAATACAACTGTAGATGCATTCGTCACTGCCCTGTATGCCCTAGCCGAACACTGCAATTATGGAACGTTGCACGACGAGCAACTCAGGGATAGGATTGTGGTAGGGCTAGCGGATAAACGGCTCTCAGAACGTATGCAGATGGAAAAAAATCTAGACCTGGAAAAAGCCATTGATATGGCGAGGAAATCAGAGGCGGTCAAAAAGCAGCAAAACACATTGCGGAGTGATACCAGTGGTGTAAAGCAGATGGATGCCTTCTCTGTGGACAGAGTTTTTCAAAACAGACGGCGTGAAGAAAAAGACAATCCTAATTTCAACAAAACCAAAAACAACAGTGCAATGCCATTCAACAGCCAGGGCAATACCACAAAAAGCTTTTAGTGCTATAAATGAGGTGGCACTTCACACCCCAAGCGTGAGTGTCCTGCCAATAGTGCCAAGTGCCATTCCTGTGGAAAAATGGGTCACTACCAGCGTGTGTGCCTTGCAGGTAAAGCTGTGCATGGTATTGAGGAAGAGGAAAGTGAGAGCTTCATTCTCGGTTCTGTTTCATCTGATGCTGATCCATGGACTGTTGGTATTGGCATAATGGACAAAGATGTCACTTTCAAACTTGACTCCGGAGCAGATGTCACTGTCGTTTCACAGACTGTTTTAAAGAACATTTTTTCTGGCACACAGCAGCCTGTTCTCCAGAAAGCAGAGAAACTCCTGTATGGTCCGGGGTGAAACCCTCTGGATGTGTCGGGATTCGTCAGACTGCAGCTGAGGAGAGGAACTAACCAGACAGCAGAGAAGGTCTATGTGGTCAAAAACCTGAGAACGCCCTTGCTCGGGAGGCCAGCCATTGTGGCCCTTGGTTTACTCATCCGTGTGGACAGCATAGAGATGGAGAACATCAAGGCATGCTATCCCAAACTGCAGTGGCTTAGGTGAGATACAACAACCATACGCCATCAAGCTTAAACCCGGTGCTGTGCCATTTTCTGTGAAAACCCCCAGGAGAATTCCTATACCGTTGGTTGGCAAAGTCAAAGAAGAGCTCCAGCGCATGGAAAGTCTGGGCGTCATCAGCCGTGTCGAGCAGCCGACTGAGTGGTGTGCCGGCATGATGGTCGTGCCCAAGAAGGATAAGGAGTCTATACGCTTGTGTGTGGATCTGACCGGCTTGAACGTGTATGTGTGCCGCGAAAAGTACATTCTACCGTCAGTAGACCAGAGCCTTGGAATGCTTGCTGGGGCGAAGTTTTTCAGCAAATTGGACGCCAACATGGGGTTTTGGCAGATTCCGCTGACAAAGGAATCATCCAAGTACAACACATTCATTACACCCTTTGGGCGGTTCCATTTTAACCGCCTCCCCTTTGGTATTGCCTCAGCACCCGAAGACTTCCAGCGCATGATGGCTGAGGTCATTGAGGGGCTAGAAGGGGTGGTCTGCCACATTGATGACCTACTGGTGTGGGGACGCGACCAGGAAGAGCCTGATGCTCGACTCCATGGCGTGCTACAGAGACTGGAGAAAGCAGGCATCACCCTTAATGTGGACAAATGCGAACTCTCCACAAGTGAAGTAGTCTTCTTGGGCCACATCATCACATCCATGGACATCCGCCTTGACCCAAGAAAAACAGATGCCATCATGGAGATGAAAGAGCCCACGAATGTCGATGAGTTGAGGAGTTTTCTCGGCATGGTCAATCAGCTGGGAAAGTTCATTCCACAGCTAGCAGAGACCGACAAACCACTCCGTGACCTTCCCTCTAAGAAAAACTGTTGAGTCTGGGACGTGGACCAGGCAACGGCGTTCACGTCGCTGAAGAGAGCACTGTCTTCTGCTCCGGTCCTTGCTATGTATGACCCGAACAGAGACACCAAAGTGTCTGCCGATGCATCATCATATGGGCTGGGTGGCGTTCTTCTTCAAAAGTGGGAGGAGGAATGGAGGCTTGTTGCTTATGCATCAAGCCCCATGTGTGTGGAAAATCTGAAAGAGCAACTGAAAGTTGACAGTGTCTGCTCACGTGTCATGACCCTGTGCTCAGAAGGATGGCCAGCACATGCGAAACAGGAACCTGTACTGAAAAACTACTGGCCAGAGCAAGCTACACTCACAGTGAAGGACGGCTTATTGCTGAAAGACACAAGGCTCGTTATACCTGCTGCCATGAGGAACGATGTGTTAGCAAAACTGCATGAAGGACATCAGGGTGTGGAGAAGTGCAAAAGCCGTGCTCGTCAGTCTGTGTGGTGGCCTGGTCTCAGTCAGCAAATAAACAAAATGGTGCTCAACTGCAGAGCATGCATACAACAGCGACAGAATCGCAAGGAGCCACTCATGCCATCAGAATGCCCGGGAAGACCATGGCAAAAGTTGGGGGCGGACCTGTTCCTCCTGCGGAGCAAAACTTACCTGCTTGTGGTTACTCCTCCAGGTATGTTGAGATTGCACAGTTATCAAACACCAGATCCACCGATGTCATTGTCCATCTGAAGTCGATTTTTGCCAGGCATGGTATTCCTGAGGTCCTGATGTTTTCCGCAATTTTCTGGACAAGTTTTTGCTGGCTTTGCAGCCTCGTATGGATTCAGACACGTCACCAACAGCCCAAGGTTTCTGCAGAGTAATGGTGAAGCAGAACGGGCAGTACAGACTGTCAAAAATCTGCTGAAGAAGGCAGCAGACCCCTACCTGGCTCTACTCGCCTATAGAGCCACGCCCCTTCAGAGTGGATACAGTCCAGCTCAACTCCTTATGGGTGGGCGTCTTGGCACCACTGTGCCAATTCTTCCCACTCAGCTATACCCTGCACTGCCTGATGGTGTAGCTTTCGCTAGGGAGAAAAGAGAGAAGAGGAGGTCAGATGCTGAAAACTACAACAGGCGTCACCGTGTCAAAGCTCTCAGTGCTCTGACGGCTGGAGAACGGGTATGGTAACTGACACAAAGACATCAGGAACTGTGCTTCAGAACCATTCCACTCCAAGGTCCTACTTGGTGGATCCACCAAGGTGGGACGCCTACTTGGCGTCCCACCTTCCCCAGGGGGTGGTGGGACGCAACCGCAGTCACCTGATACCTCTACATACACCAGTACAACAGTATTTTATTTTGTTGTTAAAACAATCTGCCTTCATTTACTTTGTTCTTCCTTACAGGGTTCAGATAGGGACAGACCTTTCAACAAAGAGGCAGAATAATCCTCGAAGGTCTGATGAGACAAAGGCAGTCTACCCTTTGTTCTCTAGAAAGTGGAGATGTTGTATTATTGCACTTTAGTTCATCTCATCTCATCTCATTTTCGACCGCTTATCCGGGGTCGGGTCGCTGGGGGAGCAGCTCAAGCAGTTTAGTTCATAATAATAATAACGTGATAGGAACCTATGTGTTGGGGGAAGGTTTAGCCGGATGCACGGGAAGTGTTGATCACGTGACGGGACGGGATGCGTGATGGGATGCGGGATGCATTCAATAAAGTGGTAGCCAGTTAACAGTGTATAATATAATAATATATATATATTAATAGCGTGTGCTATTATTCAGTAAACACAACGTTTCAATATTCCTGATAATTGAAATACCATTGAAATTCTGTTGATCTATAGGATTTCAACGTTGTTTCAAGATTAAAAAAGGGTGCAAAATGATGTAGAATCAACATCAGAGTTCAGATGTTGATTCAATGATTTAATGTTGACCACGGAATGTTGATTTAACATAGTTTCAATGACTGTTTGCTATCTGGGTACAGATCGATAAATCAATGGCGCAACTGACCGAAAGAATGAAGGTTTAAGTGCCCTAGCGGATAGTGCAGTTGGTGTTGCTATTTTTACGTGCCTAGGCAGGTCAGGGCCCCGTTTCCCGATATCGATGGATCTTCGCTCGTAAGATGGTTCGAAAGGTGGATCTTTCGAACCATCGATAATTTCTTTGGAGCGTTTCCCGAAACTCCTCTTAACGTGAACGTGCATTCGCTGCACTTACGACAAACGTAGGATTGTACCTGTCCACTGACATGGCGCTGAAACGGGCTATGACGCAGGGGGAGACGCAGGAATGTCGGAGGAAAATGGGGTTTAAAAGGGTTAGAATATCTCCCCATCAAGGCCAACCGCAGAGTAGCCTACGAAAACAATAGATTGCAATAATATGAATGCTAAAGATATTAAAACACAATTGATTAAGCCAAGGCCGACATATCAGTCCTAATCCTGAGCGCACGATCGGGAGGTGGAAGTTGCGCTTTAGATGCCTTCACAAGTCCAGCGGAGGGCTCCAGTTTTCGCCGGCCAAGACATGCGCTGTGATATGTGTGACAGCTATGTTGCACAAAATTGCAGCTAAGGCTGGGGTAGCTTTGGTTGAACCGGAGGACATTGAGGACGATGACGACGAGGAAGATCGGTGTGAGGACGGCCTCCCTCATAACTACGCGGCTGGTTTTCATGCACGTCGAAGAGGGATTGAGACTTTTTTTTAACCCCCTCCACCCTCCCACATGTCACTAAACATTCCCGTCAACGTGACCAATCCCCACCATATCCCAGCCTTTTGCCTGCTCCTTTGCATTTTTTTTAAATATTTTTATAATTAATATTTATATTAATATTTCTTATATTTTTTATTTTTTTTACATTATTTTATGCTACGTTTTATGAGTAGCCTATGTCAGTCTGCACAAATCCCCCCCACTTTCTCTCACACATTTTAAGTGCCCTGCCTGCTCAAACATTTCCTGGACTGTCTCTCTCAAACTAAGAACATAATGGCCCACATTAGGCTCAGACGCACGTGATACACCATTACCAATGTGTTATAATAAAATGCATCCAATACTAGGAATGTCCGCTGGTTACGCCACTGAGGCTATAGTAGGCTAACGAGGCTCTTAGCGCCCTACGAGTACCCTGGAGCACTCGTTAGCTACTCGTGACTCGTGAGCGTTTTTAAGAGGTTTGTTACCAAAGATGCTTTCGGGAAACGGTGTGAAAACTGTACGATGCTCGTACGACCCACTCTGCGATCCACTTAGGCTAAAGATGCTTTCGGGAAACGGGGCCCAGAACTGTAACATAACCTTGCACACGCGTAGGCTATATACAGCACGAACATGCAAAAATGCGCTAAAATATAATATAGGATAAACTCGTGCAAAGTATATCCCAGCTTTCCAAAAAAATAAATCGTTTTAGGGTAAATGATAACGTTGGTTAAATTATTTGGGAAAGAACAGCTGATACAGCGCTAATCAGTTGCAATTTTAAGTCAATGCATCTGCAAACACCTTGTAGCAAACACATATTTTCTTGACACAGACATCATGTACAGTACAAGCCCATAACTTTTAGGATTGATGACTATTTGATCGTGAAAAAACATTGTTTTACCGAGAGTGAGTGTTTGAAGGAATGAATGAACGCGGTTAATGCTTGGTGCGCGTTTGTGCAGCCATCTGTTTAAACACACACAAACTAAACATGGAACACAATATACAGTCCATGGCAACGTATATTAACGAGGGGACCCATGCATACAGCGACTATAATGACCCATTCATTTGCCTAGCGCGTAGAAATATTTTGGGTTGCACTCTGGGAAATATATATGTTAAACATTGTCCAGAACATCATCCAATGTTTAAACAAGACTAATATTAAATGTCTCTTCTTTTATGGTACAGTTACAGTTTATACATGGTAAAAGTTAATAGGCCTATTTATTGCAAGGTAAAGGGAACAACCAGTTACAAGGTGTGTGGGTAGATCTAGTAATACCATGGAAACAGACAAGGCTTCTTTTTAGAGTACACTTTTAGCTTGATTACTGAGTCACTTGTAATGTCTTACTGAGTAATGCTGTGAAAACAATATGGTACAAGTACATTTTTATTGCATTTGCAATGGAACATAACATTACAAGGGTTGTAAGAGCCTGGTATTACCCTGGAAACAAACAAGGATTAATTTTACGGTACAGTTTTAGCCTACCTGCTAAATAAATTGTAAAATTAAAGTAAATTGAAACTGCAGGAACTCACCCGGTACTTAAAATGATCTACTATGACACAAGAAGAAAACTGTTCTTATCGAGATTATTAGTATAAGTATTGGTTTTGTGCTATGAAACAAGATGAGAACTGTTCTTATCAAGGTTATTAAACAAGAATAAAACTGTTCTTATCAATGTTCGAAGTATTAGTATAAGTATTGATGACAGTATTGATAACAATTCCATAGTTTCTAGGATAGTCTAATAAAGCCTTTTATAAATGGGTGGAGCAATGAACTATTACTATTTCAGAAAAGTTTTTTTTGTAGAAATAACCATCTTATTTGTATAGTCAAACTTTGGCTGTTAAAAACAAACCTTGGAGAACTACAATTGTACCTTCAATTGATGGGTGTGAGGGACCGGCGTGGTCGCCCCACGTATCTGGGATACGGCCAACTGTGAATTTCGAGTGTGGGCAAAAATGAGGGCAATGGACTGAGGACTAAGAACAGTGAAGTTTAATTCTCGGTAAAACATTCACAAAAAATAGAGCAATGTTCCAAAAGCAAAGGAAATGGCTGCATCAGTCAGCAAACAAAAACTCAGGTAACAAAACACAGCATAACCTAATCAAAACATACGTCCCTCGTACTGGCCTCACATCAAGCCAGCACCACCTTCAGCCCCAAACACCAAATGAGAAAGCCCTTAAATAGGGAAATGGCAATTGGACCAATCACGGCCGTATGGGTCAGACCATTAGTTGGGGGAACATTATTGACCTAAAGCTAACAATCCAACATAACTGAACAGAAAGTACATTGTGTGAATACTAAATAAACATGATACTAAATAAACAATCACCAAATATATACCATATATATAACCATATATACCCACACCCTTTGCAGAACCTAAAGATATTTACAAAACAGCCGTTTCTATCAACACCCCCCTGGGCTATTCCCTGATACTCTGATCCTAAGCTCCCTTAGCATACTGCCCCCTACCGGGACGGAAGACCAATTTTACACCAGCCCAATATAATATATACACACACAATATAATAATAATAATAATAATAATTTCTCTAATGCGGGACAGTGAGAAGGGGGAGGATTTCACCTTCTCACAATGGGTAATTGCTGAGGTGTTTGTAAGAATTGGAGGCCTACTTTCCTAGATAGGAACACACATAATAATAGACTTATTGCCAAGCTAAAACGGTTAGAACAACATGGTAATAAAGTTGAAGGATAGTAGTTACGTTTTTTCTTAGTATTTCAGCTGTAGTTTCTCTATTCAACTCCTATTTACTGATGATAATAACGCAATAATATTATAAATTACAATATATTTACCATCGAGAATTTGGTCCCCTATAAAGAATAATGTAACTTGAGATGGGTTGGTTGTATGAGCAGTTTTCACAGCCATTACTGAAAAACAAATCATATTTCCTTTATACAAAATAATTGCTTACAAGTAAACTAAATTATGTATTTTTGCTATGAGTAAACGTATAATCGTAGATTTATGACCAATTCAATTATTGAAATATTAATAAACATTGATCATCATTGGAATCACATAGACAAAAAACGATTAGCTTTCAATTGAAAGTGCTCTGCTCAGTCTCTTAGTTTGTACACACTTTATTTCTCTTTTAAAGATTAATGTTGCTCATAAAGAAACCCGCAACATATTAATTATATTGATATATTTAAATTCTATGCCTGTAGCTCCGACTTCAACCACCCCTCTGCCTCATTATTTCTCAGACTGTCACTCACATTGAATGTCTCCCTCACGCTCTCAAGTGTAGCGCTTTAGTCTATTTGCACGTCCACTCTTCCTTTCTCCTCCGCTCTCCTTAAGCTTGGATTTGTCAATGTTTCAATTCATTAATTTATTCATTCAATGCATACAGCGGTGCTCATTTTGCGTTGGGTCACAAATTGGGACTTGGTGATCCCACATTGCTGTGTTTCTTCTAATCTCTTTCCCTCTCCGTCTCGGCCCCTTAACCTCGGCGTGTGATCGCTCACCAAAGAAATCTTGATAAATGATGAAACATCCTTTAACATTTCCTTTGGCATTCATATTGAATAATTTAGGGGTATTCACTCATGATCATACACATTTTTTATGAGGACGCTCTGTTTATGACTTTTTCAGAGTATGTTTGGCAAGATCCGTGTTTGTCTGAAACTAATGAAAGTTACCAAACCAACTATTGGGGATGAGCAGGTTAAGCAGGATCCAGAACAAAATAACACATCCCAAAATAGAAATGGCACATTTAAAGAAACAAACTATCAGCCCCAAATGAGTCTCCGCTTCGATATCTAAACCAGTTTAATGACTACACCCTGGTACATGTTAATACAAAGCATTTCAAATCTGAATATCGGCCCACTTTGGGCATGTCAATGTGTCAATCCGGACCAGATCATTTCCTTGACGTCGCAGTGGTTCTACATAAGGTCACCAACCCAACCTTTTCAATATAATCCGAATGCTTTCTGCTTGATTACAGCGTTTTTCTCCGTGCTGTGTGTGAGTGGCTGGCTGCGGCTGGGCTGACAGATGGCAGCTCATTGGAATGCATCACAACCAGAGACGAGGCGCCGCCGCGGTACATTATCTGGTACACTATCCAGGGCGCCGTGCACAGGCAGCTGCTGCTGCTCGCCTTTAACTGGTGCTGGAAATCTCACACACACGCGCACACACACGCACGCACGCACGCACGCACGCACACACACACACACACACACACACACACACACACACACACACACACACACACACACACACACACACACACACACACACACACACACACACACAGAAAACAGCTAAGAACATACAGAAAACACCTAGAAACGGACACAAGGAAGCAGACAATGCAAACACATACGGAAATGTACACAGGCAATGCCCACACACACACACAAACACACATACACACACACATATGTACACACACACACGGAAAAACCACAGATACACAGCACACATTGAAGAAGAACACACATACACACACACGTAAACACATTGAAAAGGAAAAAAAGATTGCACAAGCACGGACACACACACACACACATATACATACATGCACACACACATAAATACCCTGAAATAATCCCTGCTGCAGTGTGGCAGTGCCAGTTTCACATCAGCTGCCAGGATCCCCCTGCCCCCCCCCCCCCCCAACATCCGCCATCATCCTGTTGAATAATGCAAAAGGGAGTCTACTCTCTCTCTCTCCCTCATATCTCTTTCTATCACTCCCTGCCTTCCTTCCTCCCTCCCTCCCTCCTCCCCATGCTTTGTTATTGGTGGGCCTGCACTAGCATCAGCCCCGTAGCGCTGTGCTGCCGTCTCCATGCTAATTGCATGCAGATAGGTATTCCAGGGGTAAGGCCTGCGACAGCCACTCTGTCATTCATCATAAGCGGGTTACAGGGCTTAAGGGATCAATATCAGTAGCGTATGAGAGCGCCATCACTGTCCACACATTAAACGCCTGGCCCAACGCGCACACACACACACACACACACACTGTGACACACGCACACATACACACACACACACACTGTAACACACACAATGCGACACAAGCACACATGCTCCTCGCGCACGCACACATGTGCCACCATTTATCTCTCCACACCCACACACAATTTATTATCATTTATGTGGTCAACATCCCGTTTTTGATGAGATGAAAGAAATGTAAAGCTCATTAATTACTGAGTGATAAGAGACGGGATCGTGGGAGGGGAGAACACACGCTGAGGCGCAGTGCATCTTTACCATCCTGTAACCAACGCCTCCCTACGCCACCTGAATATCAAGCGTGGGTTCACAAAAAGTTTTTATTTTTTCACTCTATCTACCAGGTGTCACACAGAGAGGCTGCTGCTTCCTCTCGCCGACTTATTATGCAATCGAAATTTATAAGGAGCGGTAATTAGGTCAAATATTTTATGTGCAATTGAATTACAAGCTCAAATTAAATCTAAAATATAAATTGCATTGCTTGTAGTTCGATATTATTATTTTTTCACCCATATAGCTAAATCATTCTTAATTGAAATGTCAACACCCCTGACTTAAAGTATTTCCAAATGCTAACATGCCAGATTAAACATAAAGGCATCGTTGACTAATTCTAAGACAAATGCAGCCGTCTAGCCCGGATGCAAATGTGTGTCATTTCCACCCCCTGGAGCTTAAATGGGTTTGATATTGTGCAGTTTGAGGTCAGCATAAATCATAATAGTCAATGTGATGCAGTTTCTGGGTTTCCTCTGTGCAATAGTTTAAAACGTGTGTTTTTGTTGCTGGTGTTATGTTGAAGTGGAAGGAATGAAGCAACAAGCCTGTTACTCTAAAGATAAATGACATTATTCTTTTCTTGGGGTTATATCGGATTATGCATACTAAGATCCATTCCAGAGCAGGCCTATTCTCCGATGTCGACAAAGCCTATGAAAGAATGGCTTAGACACCGGTTTAAGACAACGCGTCCTCCACCTGGACGCCGTACAGCCATACATCCACCTGGACATCTGTAATGGGTGTACCTGGGGTCACGTGGTGTTTTGGGTGTTTCAACCATCACAATTACACATTCAACCTGCTTCTGTGAAGATGCTTTTCGTCATAGA
This sequence comes from Gadus macrocephalus, assembly GCF_031168955.1. Lineage (NCBI taxonomy): Eukaryota > Metazoa > Chordata > Actinopteri > Gadiformes > Gadidae > Gadus > Gadus macrocephalus. The sequence goes on along the minus strand of NC_082396.1, from coordinate 17,842,051 downwards.
GGGTACGCTGGTTATTCTCCTTGCCCCAAGCAGTGTAAACTGGATTGGATAGATGGGCTAGGTAGAAAGTGGTGAACAGCACGGCTCTAGGACCTGAAGCAATGAGGCCAGGAGCCTGGGTCAACCTGCAGTCCAACACCTTTCCCATTGCTCTCCACTGACTTCCCGTCACCGGAGAGGATGGATGCCAGGACAATAGTGGAACATGTCCAAGTGCCTTCCCTCTAAGGAGAACCAGGGACCTGGTGTTGTCTCGAAACGCATACAGGCCCAAAACAGGAGTTCTTCCAGACCCTCCAGGGTCCCCCTGCTCCCCAGCTTAGAGGACCCCCCTGTTCCCCGGGTTAGAGGACCCCCTGCTCCTGGGTTACAGGTCATCAGGACCCCCCTATTCCCCGGGTTAGAGGACCCCCTGCTCCTGGGTTACAGGTCATCAGGACCCCCCTGTTCCCCGGGTTAGAGGATCCCCTGCTCCTGGGTTACAGGTCATCAGGACCCCCCTGTTCCCCGGGTTAGAGGATCCCCTGCTCCTGGGTTACAGGTCATCAGGACCCCCCTGTTCCCTGGGTTTGAGGACCCCCTGCTCCTGGGTTACAGGTCATCAGGACCCCCCTGTTCCCCGGGTTAGAGGATCCCCTGCTCCTGGGTTACAGGTCATCAGGACCCCCCTGTTCCCCGGGTTAGAGGACCCCCTGCTCCTGGGTTACAGGTCATCAGGACCCCCCTGTTCCCCGGGTTAGAGGACCCCCTGCTCCTGGGTTACAGGTCATCAGGACCCCCCTGTTCCCCGGGTTTGAGGACCCCCTGCTCCTGGGTTACAGGTCATCAGGACCCCCCTGTTCCCCGGGTTAGAGGATCCCCTGCTCCTGGGTTACAGGTCATCAGGACCCCCCTGTTCCCCGGGTTGGAGGTTTCCATCACAGCGAGGTCATCCATGAGGGCCCCTGATCGGGGGTTGATGAGAACCTTTAGGCTCGAGCGGGGCCCCGCACCAGCATAATCATGGATGGTGTAAAGCGGATCCCTTAGGTGCTGCTCCCAGTCATGCCTGTTCCTTTATCCAGCTTGTGCCACTCAGATATAATGGTTGTTCCAGTCCAGAACGAAGCTTTAGTCTTCCCTGCGGTGTGGGGACATGTCAGTACCACTTCCAACGGCTTGTGGGGTATGGAGCCGTAGGCATTGGCGAGGTCGAGCCACTGCACCACCAGTTCCCCCCCCCCGTTCCCCAAGGTCTCTCTGATTGGCTGTGACTGTGGAAACCTTGGGAGTCCTTCCTTCTGGACCGAAAAGTCAATGTCTCCCTCTGGAAAGATAATCTGGAAGACGCCTGGCACTAGACATCTTACAATTGCAGGAACATTAATACTACTTGATTTGTCACATTATTGTTTCGATTTCAAAATAACTTAATAACATAATTTTCATATTCAAGGGTCTGACACTTAATTGGAAATGAACAGTGTATTTTTAGGATCCTGTAATGCTCTTCCAATCCGTCGATGGCTCGTCTTTTTTTCTCCAATATGATTTATAAAGAAGGATCTATTCTTTACCGGAGGAAAACCAAGCATGAGATAAAACAACACATGTGGCTCCTAAAGAACACCTACATACACACGCACACTCGCGCACCTCCTCGTCCCCACATACTTTATTATGGGCATGGAGCACCACAGGGAGCCGTTCAGAGACATCCCAGCACGGTGCGCTTTGTCTTCGAAGCTCCAGGCTCTGGGCAACCGCTACCGTGTCTCTTGGCAGGCCAGCGTTGTTTTGAAATACCAACCTTTTTCATACCTCCAGAGCCTGTAGCATAAACAATGGATGTAGAGGTTTAACCCAGTAACATGGATAATGAGGATTCAGAGTGAAGGACACATGTATGTGGAAACTATAGCACGATCGATCTCATCCTTATCTCCCTGTAGTGCTGCTGTGCTATGGCTGAATCAAACAGAGGAGTCTCCTTTCCCCCAGAAAATAAATACAGGATAGCAGCCTGTTGTTTTGAATGTATTCTCATTATGTTACATTGTTGGCCCCATCTGTTTCTAGGCCATCTAGGGTGGGTCTTTTGCCGCAGATTATGTTTTCCAACTCGCTGAAACAAAACATTGTCCTGTGAAGCATTTATTAGGATGTCAATGGAAATAAACTTGGTCTGAAATGACTTCACTCTGCATACAAGAAATAATTTCACACAAAGACATTCACAGGCAATATATCTGACACATCTTTCAGGGCCAAAGTGTTAGAACTTATTTTAGATCTACAATGCAGTTGCACCATTTTCACTTTTCCTTGGCTATTGTTGCTGTTATACACCGCAGTGGTGAACCGCTGTCTGGAGTGGCCACTTGAGTCAATCTATCCTTTAGAGAGGTGGAGGAGGGCTTTACCGACGGCTGGGTAAGCACACATTTCTCAACACAAACACAGTTGTATTTATTTCATGAAGCCAACTGTAATACATGTTTCAATCCTAGGGAATATTGATTGCTTTGCGCTGCTCTCGCCTCAATGTTCAACCATAGCAGCAAACTCTTGGCATTGGAGGTTCTGTCTTATAGATTTGTTTATTTTTAATAACGTGTTTTGGCCTCACCACATTTATTAAAAAATATGCCTTTTTTAAAGTGGGCAACATTGTATTTCATTGGAATGGAATGCATATGAAGCCTGTTTATTCTGTAGCGTATTTTCCTTTTAGAAAAACCTTTACCCTTCTTTAAGTTCTGTATTATCTGTAAACCTTAAACAATTACTCCCACTCTGCATGCATATGTGTGTGTAGGTGCATGTGCACGGATCTATCTATCTTTCTTTCTATAGTGCCCTGGGTTGAGGAATGAATAACAAAGGTGTGTGTGTGTGTGTGTGTGTGTGTGTGTGTGTGTGTGTGTGTGTGTGTGTGTGTGTGTGTGTGTGTGTGTGTGTGTGTGTGTGCATGCTTGCGTGCATGCTTGCGTGCGTTCGTGTCTACATGCGTGCGTCTGTGTCTACTTGCGTGTGTGTGAGTCTACGTGTGTGTATGGGTGCGTGCATGCTTGCATGGTGAATGTATGAGCCGGCCTAGCTATGCCTTGGGGCCAGGTGCCATTGGCTTCCTGTGCCATGGGAGGCATTACCCTGACAGGGCAATATGAGAGTGCTGAATTGCACACAAACACAAACGGGCACAGAGAAAAATAAAACGTGTATGTGTTTGATGTGTGTTTTTGGTGTGTGTTTGTGTATGTATTTTCTGCCTCCGCGTGTGTGTGAAGTTTTGCATAAATGCTTGTGTGGATGTGTGGGTTTATATTTGGGACGGATGTTGGTGTTTGTGTGTTTCTGGCTGGCATCTACTTACAGATAGAGAAAATACATCTTTCTATGCTGGCATTTTAACTTTAATCCACAGAGCCATTCATCTCCTGTTTATCATCGCCATGTGTAATGGCTTCTTTTGGACCGATCTACTTCACACTTTGTGTGCTTATCATGCACTCATAAACATATCTATGTTGAGTTGGAGTGTTAATACTTCAACCACCCTGAAATGTTTACTCAACTAACAATTCACATGCTAACTGAATATTTGGCATTGAATAAGAAGGGTGTATTTTTTTTATTAATTTTAAATAATATGATAATACCATATCAAGAACCTCATTAGCAGATGTATTTTACAGTGCTGGTGGCATGTAATCCTGGTAACTGAAAATAAATAAGTAATGATGTTAAATGGATAGTGTTACATCAATGAATATCATTCGGTCCTCACACTCCCCCCTCCCATGAGCTGTCAGAGAAGTGGGTCGGACGGAGGTGACCTTTGCGTTGACACCACTCACTACAGGAGTGACAGGTGAATCATGGGGGCGGCAGGGACACCGCACAGAGCTAGGTCTCCAAGTGACATCCAGACCCGCAACAGTGCTGCTGTTCACGCTGCGACACGCACACACACACGCACACGCACACACACACACACACACACACACACATAGGGACACACAAAATAAACACGTTCACATGTATACACACACACATAGGGACACACAAAATAAACACGTTCACATGAATACACACACACACAGGGACACACACAGGAAAACACGTACACATATATGCATACGCACATACGCACACACACAGACACACACACACACAAATATGTTATGTCACTACATGGGCTACACTATAACACACTTGTGGACAAAGAGAGACACACACAGATACGTGAGGTGGATCCATCTTTGAGGAAAGGAAAACTGATGGCTGGAATACGTGAAAGAAGTCCTAGCCTTTAGGTCACTCCTGACCCCATCTAATCAGAGGTAACATCAAAATGTAATTTGCTGATGATGATGGATTGGACACATCAACCTTTCCTGGCCCCAATTCAGTCCCCATTTTGTTTCTTTTGTCAAGCCTCCTCCTTGAATGTATCAACAAACAAAAAAATACGGACAAACTAAAACCCGAAAAAAATAGAGGGAGAGAGAACTGAAGTAAGGCAGTATCTGTTTTGAGACGGATAGTTTGACACCAAACTTTTATTTTTACTGGGTTTATTTTGTCCATACCACAATATCTGAACTTGAAACCCATTTTCCCCACATTGTCTACCATGAGGGGAACTGCAGCCTTTCCCAGACTGCCTGAACGGACCAGCAGCTAAGTGAATGAGATGTGTTCTTCAAGTACTGAGAGTGGTGTTATAATGAACCAACGCTCTCCGGTCTGCTCAATATCTCATTAGCATCTGCTTTTTTTCAGGCCTGTGAAATACAAGTCAGTGGTTTGATGTAATTTTGTGCGTGTAAGTGTGTGTGTTGTGCTATTTCTATCGTAAAAAACCTGAGCATATGCAATACGTAGCATATTTTTACAGAATATTATCAGCATATATATAGCATCATCCTATCAAATTGGATTGAAAAGCCTTGTGATTATTTTAAACCCCATATGAGCTTACTGCTAATGGATGGGCGCATAAAACATTTTTGCTTTTCAATGGGAAATACAAAATCGCTAAAACAACAAACAATAATTTGTATTCAATATAATAATAATAAAAAAAACTAAAGTAAGAAATTGATTACCATATGCTATCCACAATGCCTAGTCAGTTTGTCGGCAGAGGACATTCTAAGGAGCAAGGGGCTCTGTATTTTGAACTTACTTGTGTGTGTTTATTGGCAAGCCTTATAGCCACAAAGTCAGCTAACACTTTCACTTTCTATTCTGTAGGCACTCGTTTCATTTCATCTCCTTTATATATTTTACCTGCTTGCAAAGTGAGATCAGACGGGTCCAGCACAGCTAGGACCCACTTCCACAGCAGTGACAGCATCCTCAGAAGATTGACATTACTAACGGATGAGCTGTTTGAAGCTCTGCGGCTCTATGGGCTCACCTTGGTTTGTGTTAGCAGGAGTTCAAAGCGCTGGGTGGAGGTGAACACTCTCTTCTCGGTCAAACTGCAAAAAGCGCCGTCTCTTGGCGTCCCAACGTCTCATTTTGTGTGTGGGTGTGTGTGCACTTAAATCTGTAGGTTTTGCTGCAAAGGGGTGTGTGACTAGACATTGAGACACAGTGCCCTACTGTTTTCAGAGACCGCTCATGTGGATGGCGCCCGCCCAGCATCACGTCTGTGGGAGCACAGTGTTACACACGCAGTGTTACACACTCGCCAGGCAGGACGCTCAGATGGGATCAGCCATATCGGTGTTACTTTCCCCATGTTTTTAATAACAGACATTTCACAACATAACACAATCACAACAGCAATGAATTGTCAAAGCGATGTGAAGGAAAGGCTAAATTATAAGAAACTCTAGCAAGCAGGCCAAAATATATCAGCTAATGAGGCAGCTAATGCGTCCATATTGCGCCACATTGTCTAACTGTCAAATCGAGGGAAACAACAGAGAGTTAATGTCTTGAGTAAAATAAAAATAGACTGTTCTCCCCCAGATTTATTGGTTTCCAGTTGTTGGCAACGATAGTAGTGTTTAATTTACTCCATATGCCCGTGGTTCTCTTCTGTTTTTAACCGCATATTCAAGTCACAGTCGCAGCGGTAGCACATTTTGGATTTGACATTAAGTACTCCAAAACAGTACCCATTTATCAAGCCTGGCAAACATCCATGGCTCATCACAAACTGTTATATAAAAGGCTCTTGGAGATAACTCATTAACTTCATACGGGGAAGAAGAGGCCCGGGAACAAAGGGAACACCATGAGAAAAGTTGTTTGACATTTGTCAGAGGTTATTATTATTTCCACATTGTCCAATTTATCAACATTGCTGTTATGCTTGACTTGGTACGATGACCTCAAGCAAGGCTTTGCTATCAGTCTGATTTGTTCATGTTAGAGTGGATGTGTGTGCGTGTTTGTGCGTGTGTGTGTGGGTGTTCGTGTGGGTGTATGTATGTGTTTTTGTGTGTGTGTGTGTGTGTGTGTGAGTGTGCAAGCATTGCGGGGAGTGTGTTGATCCATTATATTGACCTAACACCCATATTGCTCCTTGAAATAACATTCAATCTATTTTAGCACATTTGCACACATTTCATTTCTGTATCTATGTGAAAGTTTACCAATTAGCACATGATAGATCTTGAGGCTGATATCTGCTTAAGGCCGGGGCGGCGGTAGTGCACACCCAAGCAGAAGGAGTCTGTCAATCACCAGATTGAGACATCGACCTCTCAATCTCATGGGAGGTTGGGTAAAAACCAAGCTCAGAGGGTGGATGGTTATGGTTAGAGAGACACAGCGCTCTGCCAAAATAATTACAATGAATAAAGTTCCTGCACTAAGCGGAAGGGAGAGTTAAGCTTTTAAGATTCGACTTTCATAAGAACTCTTTAAGATTCATCCCGAGTATGGGTTTCCCGAACGGCGGGTCTAAAAAATAGCAGCTAATGAAGTGACTGCCTCTGGATTAGTGAGAGATCTTTTATGGGAAAAACAATGTCATCGACCTTTACCAGTCAAGGGTCTGGCTCTGTGAGGAAGGAGTGGCACTGAACACCCTAGTTGCTCTGCTGCCGCCGGCCGCTTTCCGCTGGGAGCAGAGTGGAGGCGACTGCACCGTTTGTGTGGCTGGTCTTCAGATACTGGGACCACCCACTGGGAGAGTTTTCCTCCATGCGCGAGGGGTCATCCCCATTCAGCGTTCAGGGTAATGTCTCGTAGCTATATACAGAGTATGCTTACAATTCTCCCCATCTGTAATCTAAGGTTAAAATCGAATACTTATTTAATTGACTTTGAAAATATAAAGCATTTACTGATCACTGAGTCTAGCAACGGCTATTTCAGTGTGTGTGTGTGTGTGTGTGTGTGTGTGTCAGTGCAGGGATGTGTCTAGAAAATATATTATGCGTGCGTGTGTGTGTGTGTGTGTGTGTGTGTGTGTGTGTGTGTGTGTGAATGTGTGTGTGTGTGTGTGTCAGTGCAGGGATGTGTCTAGAAAATATATTATATATAGCTATATTTGTTTGTCCGTATGTGTGTGTTTGTTGGCGATCATGTGTGCGCGTTTGTTAAGCACGCGGCGCCTATTGTTTCCCATTGATATGTATGCAGTTTGTTCATCCACACGTGAGTGCACATCTATTTGAGCTCAGTATTAATCGGCATATCATGTCAGCACTTGAAATGGGAAACCCTCCATAAAGGTTGTAAGTGGACCTATTAATTCCATGACACAGGATCTAATCTCGTCAACACTAGGTCTTCTTCTCCGGTTTCAATGTTAATTCAAGATGATTAACAGACTCACATCTCATTAGCATGGGAAAATATTGTTACCAATGGCTTCGGGACACGCATTCAACAACTGCTCCCTTTTGAGTGAAGGATACATCACCAGTGGTTGTCGCTAAGAGCCGTTTCAAAGTAAACACTGAAACGGTTATGGCTGGGAAATGGTGCCATCTGCAGCCGCGTTTGACTCCCACCCTCGCTCATAATGTTTTACATGATTAAGTCAAATGAGCCCCTTTTCTATGTTGATTGGCTACACTTTCCATGGCAAAGTTTGCTCTTTGGTGTGCAATTCCTGCCCATCTTAAGTAGTGTTGTGTACTATTTGTGAAGTGTTATTTTGCGTCTGTTGTGTGTCTTCAATGCTTTATGAGGCTATTGTGTTTACAGTTAAGTGGCATGAGGACATAATTATACAAATGAGCACGGGCGCTACAAAAAACCAACACACACACCTAGAAATCAAGAACAAATACACAGACTCACACTGCGAGAGCTTGATGAAGCCAAAGGCCAATAAACCGATAATGATTGGCAATGTTTAAGTGTTCCAGAGCAGTTTGTTTAGCACAACCAGGATGTGATGAGAATGGCCATGAAATGTAATGTTCCTATCCTCCTATGTTATGTCCTTAGCTACATTAAAGTGGAGTTTCTCTGGAAATCACCGGCTTATTAACCCTTTCACCTCAGCACCCCCTGCAGAGGTGAGTTATAACTGAATAACAACGCAGGTTAATACAATGAAGATCTCAGCTTGCGTTGCGTGTCAGCCATCTTGATTTGCCTGGTGGAATGATGGAGATGTGTAATATGATCAGGGCCGCATGGCGGCTGAGCCTAACGTGCTTTTAGGTCCTCCAGCTCGAGGCATCCCCGCTTATACCAGTGATTGCATAGCACAACAATTCAGCTCCCAGGGCTTTTCAGTGGGAAATGCATTTCACAAAACGCCAGCCACTGCAGACATTCAAATGACAATGAATGAAATCACAATCATTATAGGTAATTTGCCATATCCGATTGCCAAGACAGATGCGCTTGTTTCCACAATTATGTTTGCAGTTATTTGAATTATTAGATGAAAGCTCTGGTCATCCACATCCACAGATGAACTCAATAACGGTTATTATTAAGAGAAAAATAAACATCTGTAACTGAGCCCATGGAACAGGAAGGAAGCATTCTTTGTACACTAGACAGGACTACTGAAGGAAATGTTACCATCCATTCATAACTTTCTTTCCAAAAATAAACTTTTGCAATCAAGCCTAATTAATTACCTGTTATTTCCGGTTGTTTCGCGGTTTTGTTTTGCAGCGAACGGAGGCAGAGACCTGTGTGACACCGGCACATGACAGCCCGTCTGGGCCTCGTCTCCTCTGTGATCCGTCCCACAGCCAGCCAGCCTGCTTTGTCACACACCCATTCCCTGATGAGATCTGTCCTCAACCCCCTGCCCCGACACACACACACACACACACACACACACACACACACACACACACACACACACACACACACACACACACACACACACACACACACACACACACACACACACAAACACACACACACACACACACACACACAGACACACACTCCACATACACACACCATAGACAGACGGTGCAACCCCTCCAATGTGCGTTTGAGACAATAGAAGCCAGTTGAGCACTACACACACTGCAAACACTCCCGCACAATTTATTCCACATCTTCAGCCACTGCCGAATGAAACTCTTTCCTTTGTCTCTTCTGCACTCCAAAGATAGTGTGTATGTATGTGTTGCTGTCAGTATATGTGTGTGTGTTGCTGCCAGTTTATGTATGCGTGCTTGTGTGTGTTAGTGCGTGCATGCGTATGTGTGTGTGTTATTAAAAGCGCGTGTATATGTGTCTTTGTTGCCGCCAGTGCATTTGTGTGTGTTGCTGCCAGTGTGAGTGAGTGTGTGTTTGTGTGTGTGTGTGTGTGTGTTTGTATGTTTGTGTGGTGCTGCCAGGGTGTGTTAGTGTGTGGGGGGGGGGGGGGTTGCTGCAGTGGTGTTTTGTTGCCAGTGTGTGTGTGTTGCTGCCAGTGTGTGTGTGCTGTTAGTGTGTGTGTGTGTGTGTGTGTGTGTGTGTGTGTGTGTGTGTGTGTGTGTGTGTGTGTGTGTGTGTGTGTGTGTGTTTGTGTGTGTGTGTATGTGCGTTTGCGTGCTCCTGCCTGTGTGTGAGTGTGCACGTGAGCCTGCTGTTAAGTGTTTGAGATGTGGGGACAATAACCCCTGTTGTTGAGCTGCCAATTGGCAAGTTGTGTTCAGTGTCAGGAAAGCTTGTTGCTTATTCACCCTCTCTCTCTCTCTCTCTCTCTCTCTCTCTCTCTCTCTCTCTCTCTCTCTCTCTCTCTCTCTCTCTCTCCTCTCCTTCTCTCTCTTTCTTTCTCTCTCACTCTCTCAGTCTCCATAGCAACTTCCTTAGGGATGACAGAATGGTTGTTTGGGTCAAGGGAACGCAAAGTTGGTCCTTTGAAAGTTTCTGCTCCTAATTCAGTCAGTCCACATGCCACAGGGCATGCTGGTAGTTAAACGTCCGACCACTGGTATAGACAGAACATGTGTCTGGTAAATACAATACATGGTGGTCCTTGTGCCCTAGCAGAATTTTTCATTTTTAATGCTTTTTTGGAAAATATTCTGTTTGGGATTTTGGATTTGTCCGTAGCTTGGAATAAATAGGTTAGGGTTAGAGTATACCATTGCATTAGAAATACTTGAAGGGTAGGGGTCGATAGCGATTTAGTAAAATAGTAACACAGACACTCGGGATCCGAAGAATAGTCTGACATTTTGAATCTTGTCATTTCTTCCTTTACCGAGTTTCATTTCACTGTTCCCTTTAGTCACATGTCCGTGAATGTGAGCTCATAGACTATAAATAAGTAGTCACAGGCAAAAATGTCTTCCCATTCCTTTAATTTGTGCTAGTCATCGCAGTGAGCAACCAAATCCAGCGTCATGGGGGATTGATTTATGGGGGTTGACATCTTGGATTTTAGATCACAGGAATATGTACGTTGCAGTCTGCCACTCTAGAAGTGTGGTTTCCGATAGTGAACATGGTTTACAGCAGCACACATACGTTCATGATAGCGCGTCATATTGTCTATTTCATTTGTAGGTCTATATAAGATCTTGTAGCAGCTGTATTTGTATACAGCTTTTGCGTTTGTCTGGAAAGCGACGGTTTATCATTAGAAAAAAAAATGTATATACTGAGATATTATCACGTGGAATATATTGGCCTATATTCTTCGCTCTTCATTTTTGTGGCACAGTATAAATTCGATTTATTTGCTGTGTCCTCGTCATCCTTCGTCTGCCACCCTGGACAAAGGCTGGGAGTGAAGCGCTGCTCAGAATAAGAAAGAAAGGAGTGTGCACACTTCCACCTTATTTTGTGTTGCTCAGCATCTCTCGTTCGTTGAATGAGTGCCATCCATATTTTCATTGTGTCATGGCTAATACAAACATCAAGGATGGAAATATCAAGGTTGCCGTCATTTACATGAAAGGACAACTGATCGAAAAGATAGAATAAAAAAAAGATTAGGTCCAGATATAATATATAGTCCTGACACATTTATTTGTCTATTACTGCAGACATTGCTGCAATTCATTGTGTACTTTCTCAGCTCTGCTTTTTTGTGCCTCCTGTTCGTGCTCACTCGTGCACAACCATTGTAAAAAAATACGTGCACAAACATGCACGATTACTACTTAGCTTTGTCGCAAGGTGTGAAATAAATAACTACTTTTGTCTGTGGACTTTCTTTTAGTTTTTCTTTTTTCTTCTCTTCTCTTTTTTGTCGATCCTATTCTAGTGCATTTTCAACAGGTGTATCTGACCAAATCACAGATAAACTGTTCCTCTTTTGTTTGGCTGTGTTTTGCCTTGTGAAAGGTGTGAAGGTTTGACTAAACGGTTGTTTCCTGTTGCCTGGAGGTTTAGAGGAGGGGAGGCCTGGAGGTTTAGAGGAGAGGAGACCGGGAGGTTTAGAGGAGAATAGCCCTGGAGGTTTAGAGGAAAGGAGGCCAGGAGGTTAAGCGGAGGCCTTGAGGTTTAGAGGAAAGGAGGCCTGGAGGTTTAGAGGAAAGGAGACCTGGAGGTTTAGAGGAGGCCTGGAGGTCTAGAGGAGAGGAAGTCTAGAAGAGAGGAGGCCTGGAGGTTTAGAGGAGGGGAGGCCTGGAGGTCTAGAGGAGAGGAGGCCTGGAGGTTTAGAGGAGGGGAGGCCTGGAGGTCTAGAAGAGAGGAGGCCTGGAGGTCTAGAGGAGGCCTGGAGGTCTAGAGGAGACCTTGAGGTTTAGAGAAGGCCTGGGGGTCTAGAGGAGAGGAGGCCGGGAGGTTTTAGAGGAGAATAGCCCTGGAGGTTTAGAGGAAAGGAGGCCTGGAGGTTAAGCGGAGGCCTTGAGGTTGAGAGGAAAGGAGGCCTGGAGGATTAGAGGAGAGGAGACCTGGAGGTTTAGAGGAGGCCTGGAGGTCTAGAGGAGAGGAGGCCTGGGGGTCTAGAGGAGAGGAGGCCTAGAGGAGGCCTGGAGGTCTAGAGGAGACCTGGAGGTATAGAGGAGGCCTGGAGGTCTAGAGGAGAGGAGGTCTAGAGGAGAGGAGGCCTGGAGGTCTAGAGGAGAGGAGGCCTGGAGGTCTAGAGGAGGCCTGGAGGTTTAGAGGAGAGGAGGCCTGGAGGTCTAGAGGAGGCCTGGAGGTTTAGAGGAGAGGAGACCTGGAGGTTAATAGGAGAGGAGGCCTGGAGGTTTAGAGGAGAGGAGACCTGGAGGTTAATAGGAGAGGAGGCCTGGAGGTTTAGAGGAGAGGAGAGGAGACCTGGAGGTTAATAGGAGAGGAGGCCTGGAGGTTTAGAGGAGAGGAGGCCTGGAGGTTTAGAGGACAAGACAAATGGAGGTTTAGAGGACAAGACAAATGGAGGTTTAGATGAACAGAATATTATCTACTAGGAGCTTCTTTATCATTTTGTTACAGTATTTTATGTCCAAAGGTCCCTGAACTACAGGGGAACACCCACAGGAATAATACATAATGTGTAATGGTCCAAACTCCTGACATTATGATTATATTCGCCATTCACTCATGACGACTTGCAAGTTGCTCTTTCAACAGCATATTTTCGCTGTCATGTTTCTTTGTTTCTTATCTATAGAAAGACTTGGAAGTATGCCTCCGTCGGAAGGAAGATACATACTTTAGGTTATTTGCAAAAGCTTTCAGAATCACCACTGCAACGAAATCTGGAAAAATCGGGGAGAACCTGAGAGCTACACTTACACATTATTCTTGCTAGATTCTAGCCTCAAATCCAATCATGTCTGAACAATCAGGACTTCCAGCATGCGTGCATGTGTGCATGTGTATGTTTGTGCCTGCGCTTGCCGAGAAGGGAAAAAGATTCTGGTGTAATGATCCCTGTTAATGTACCGCTCATTGGGATTGGTTTGTTGTACACCGTTTTTCCCCATGCTTCTTTGGGCACGTACACACACACACATACATAACACACCGTGCCTAACACAAACACACACACACACACACACACACACACACACACACACACACACACAAATGGTGCTCCAACACAGCGGGGATTAACGCCTTCTGCACTGAGGAGTTATTCTGGAGATGAATGGAAGTATTAATGGTGTCTAATTAGCGACCAGCCGAAGTATAGACGACAATGCACAACAATTGTTGTGCGTTGGTGAAAGTGAGTCTGAGCTGTGAGGCAGAGCTGCGAAGCACACCAGGGTCTAACTGAACAACCGTCACTTATGTTTACCTCGGCACATCCACTGCTGAAATGTACAGCCTCAACGTAATTTCATATCATTTGGTTCCATACATTGTATGCTAAAGCTGAAGTGTTCTTTTTGGAGGATTAACTAGGCAGGGAACGTCATTATCTAATGCGCTTGTACTCACCTAAGGGTTGCCCACTTCAGGTGATTCTGTGTTTTATTTTAGCAGTGCTAATCTCATGAGAAAATCATCTATATTCAGAGATTGATTGCAATAAAAATAACAAGCACCTATTTTTAACAGTATTAGAAATATGTATACATTTAATTCAACGCAAATTGCTGCGGAAATGTCCAGGCCAGAGATTTGGCCAACCGAGCTCTTCCTCAAGTCACTGAATTGAGGAGATACCTATATGGTTACCTTAATGTTGTATGAGTTGACCTATCTAAAGCATTGGTTTACCTATATGGGGTGTAAGTCAGGCCCGCCGCTCCCTATACGCAGAGTACGCAGAGTGCGTAGGGCACCAAGTACCTGAGGGGGCACCAAGAATTAAGGCTTGTAAAAATAAAATAAAAAAAATACATAATTGAATTAAAAAAATATGTAAATTAGTTATGAATAGGCCCACCGTTGTTTGTTCTTAATTGTATACCTATCACTCAATTTCGGCAAATTAGATGTTTTTACCTAATATATAAAAGGGGGCTCCCACCCCCGCTCGCGTAGGGCACCGAAACGGCCAGCAGCGGCCCTTGTGTAAGTTTACATTTATACATTTTACAATGTTGGTTTGAGTGGCACAATAGACAACGCTAAACTCACGCACCATTAAGGTAAACTCACTCGCTAGATAGGTGAACTCACAAACCATTAAGGTAAACTCAAACACCATTAAGGTAAACTCACACGACATTAAGGTAAACTCACTCACTAGATAGATAGGTAGCAGGTTACTCATGCATCTGGCTGTTCGGAGCGCGGATGGGCATAATCAAAATCACTGTTTATGGTGACTTATTTTGTTTTGTAAAAGGTCAGTTCACTAGAAATAACCAGTCATCACCAGTGAAAATTCACCTTATCTATTTACTCCTTTATTCATCCATACCAATATTTTTTTCACGTGTAGGCCTATGCCAAACACACACACACACACACACACACACACACACACACACACACACACACACAATACTGGCCACAGAAGGCCGTGGCATTTGGCCAGGAGTGAGTGGGGGCCAGGTACATACACACCATGAAGACACACAAATCCGACAACAGCCCACACACACCCATGAACCCAGAATCATTAAGACTAAATAACAAGGGCAGAGTTTGTGGAGCGCCAAACAGTAAATCACTCTGAATAGTATTCTCTAAAATGTCTTATCACAAAGACCAAAGTTCTGTATTGACATTGTTTATCAGTGGCTGGAGCGCCCACGCTCATTGATTCTTTGCCGAATCAGTACAAGGAAGTTACTCTGACAAACAATATCGCTAGCTGATGTCTTAGTGAAGCCAGACGAGACAGTGATGATGGTTTGATCACCCAGACGGCTATTGTCTTTTAAGTGGTTCAAGCGTCCCTGGTGAGTCAGACGATTGACTCATTTACCACCACAGACACAACGTGACCATGCTACTAATCGGCTGGGGTTTTCCCCCCTGTAATGTTCTAGATTTGCTTTTATAGCAACGGCTGCAGTAAACAAGACACTATCCTTGACCCTTGGCAATCTGTATCCTGGCAGACCGTGCAGCAGCAACCCCCCCCCCCCCCCCACACACACACAAACACAAACACAAACACACACACACACACACAGGGAGCGAGAGCAGGGAGGTCCGGAACTGAGGCTGAGGCTGGACTGCAGGACTCTGTGGGTTTGTCTTGGTGGTCCCAAGCCCCCTGGGCATCCTGGAGCACAATGGCCTAACCTCCACTCACTGCTTTAATGACCTGTATTTCTTCTCCCCGTACACCACTCTGGATGAAGGCGTCTGTTAAACGACCAAGTTGCAAACATTCAGCAGAGAATGGCAGTTGGACAGAAGGCAAGCCACTAAAAGCCCCCAGATTGAACCGGTCCGGCCAGACCGCGCCGTTGCCAATGACAACAAGCCTGTGGCCGGGGGAGGCCAAAGCCCAACAAGCCCAGGATCTGAATCTGCAAATAGATGGCCAAAGCGAACACAACGGGACATGGCCAAGGCAATTATCAGGCTCAGAGGCGCCGCCAGTTCTGATCTGACTTACCTCCGCTATCCCTTCACTTTCTGCAACTTTCACACTTTGAAGGTTTTCAATGTCACGATCAATAATCAATACTGTGGGGTTACCTTAATGCTGTGCTTCTGCTATTGTGTTCTCGGTCTCAGTCTCTCCCACCTTTATGCTCGTTATTTTACTTTGTGTTCTCTCTCTCTCGTTTTCTTTCAACTTTCTTTTCGATGCTCATTTCCCTGAGGCATGTGTACGATACGTTTTAAGGCGGCCATTTAAAGGCATATAATTGATTCATCAGATTAATATTCAATTAGCTCCTTTCAATCATGCATGCGTTATAAATATATATATATATATATATATATATACTGTATATATATTAGAGCTGTCAGTTAAACGCGTTATTAACGGCGT
This sequence comes from Gadus macrocephalus, assembly GCF_031168955.1. Lineage (NCBI taxonomy): Eukaryota > Metazoa > Chordata > Actinopteri > Gadiformes > Gadidae > Gadus > Gadus macrocephalus. The sequence goes on along the minus strand of NC_082396.1, from coordinate 17,825,844 downwards.
TAACGCAAACCAATTTTAACGGCATTAAAAAAAATATCGCGCGATTAACGCAAATATTTTATTTACAAAAAAAAATAAAAAAAAATTGTAAAGCCCCAATTACAATTTGGGGCTTAGTATTTTTTTACATCATATCTGACAGGAGTCCTGTTTTGATCAGTATATGCCAATGTTGTTATCAATAAAAAATCATTTGCACAAGACAAGCCGATGCACTTCACCATGTTGATAAGAGAATTAAAATGAGAAGAATTATGGGACAAAAAAATCAAGGGATATTTAGCATAGAAAAATAATTTGCGATTAATCGTGAGTTTGATAATTTGACATTAATGCGATTAATCCCGATTAAATATTTTAATCGCTTGACAGCTCTAATATATATATATATATATATATATTGTACAGTACTGCCACAAAATAATGCTCCAGTCTCATGCAAATTGTTACAGTGGCCAAATCTGATAGTAGAGTGCTCTGGGAAAATAGGGTCTCATTAACAATGAGCCTTGTTAGATAGTTAATCTCTCTAGAGAGAGATCAAGAAATAGAAGAAGAGAGAGATAGTTGTTGACATTTTTTATCCCAATATTATCAACAAGTTGATCATTGTTTCATTGTCGTATTTCCATGATCGTATTTCAGCAGTTTGGAGAGGCGGCATGGTGTGTGCGCGGACGGGGGTACGTATGCGCGTGTTCAAGTGCCGAGATTTGTGCATCTATGCATGTGTGAGACTGTAACATTAGCATATGCAGCATCTAGTCTGTGTTACGGCCTGTGTGAAAAAATATTTCAAATAGAGATAAGGGGGAAGCATATGGAGGTCGTTCATTATGTTCTGACTGCATGTGTGCATGCATGTCATTTATGCATAAGTGGATTTGATTTTTTATCGTGTGTGTGGGTGTTTGCGGGGGAGGGGGGGTTTGTGTGTGTGTGTGTGTGTGTGTTTGTGTGTGCATAGTGACTGCGTGTCTGTTTTTCAGCACAGCTACCTAGTTTTTATAAAACTTTGTTATGCAATCACATCTGATCCGGTGATTAACATGGGAATAATAATAAGGATAATAATCAAAGTGACCGAGTTTGAACCAATTTTTGATGGATAGACTCTGAGAAAGCGTGTCCAGAATATATTTTATTTTGCATATGAAAGAAGGGATATGTCTGGGGGGAGGAATCGAATTACGACACAGGGCGTCCTGCTGGGTCTTTCTCATTCACAACATGAATATATATATATATATATATATATATATATATATATGTGTGTAAGTGAATAAACATATAAATACACAGTGTTCTTTAAAAGTGCAGTGAGCTAAGCTCCCAGTTACTCTACATTCAATTGAGCTTCCCTACACAGAAGCTACCTTCCAGAGAAATTAGCTAAACTACGAAAATCTGAAGCTACTTTTTTATGCTTATTCAATACTATATCAGTGATCAATATAACTATCAGTGAAATAGATACGCGTGTAAAAATGTTCTGTTCAATTGTTTATTGCACAATCATTAAACTGAGATCTTAACTAACATCACATAACATCACAAAAAAATTATAATTTCCCTCTGCTATCAACGTTGTGTGTCTGGTCTGTGTGTGTGTCTCTATGGTCATAGCATCAGCTCAATGATTGATTTGTGATGTCACTGTCGTACCAAAGCCCCATAGAACACATTGCGTCCGCCCATGTCTATCGTCCGTGTAGGGAGGGACAAAATCTGAGATTTATTTCAGACTGCAACAGCAAGCTCCGCTCTGCATGAGAGTCAGAAATGATCAGGAAATGTGACGTGTGAGGACGCTGCCGTCCACTGCCAATGCTCTATTAGATCAATACTGTCACGGTTGCTCTATGATTTGCTCCCCAGGCATTGGTTCTTAGACAGGTGCGGGGCGTGGCGAGCGGAGCTGGGCACCGCAACGTGGCACACCTGGACCTCATCAACTAATCACACACTTTCTTAAGCCTGGCGGGGACTTCTCGTGAGACATTAAGCCAATCTGGTAAAGTCACTACTGGGAGCGAAACTTCTGCCCAACTCTGTGTATATTGTGTATTTATATATATATTTTATTATAAAAAATTCTCTAGCCCTTCATTCCAGCAGAGGGCCAAAACTTTGTACCTCACATATATATATATATATATATATATATATATATATATATATATACATATATATATTAGAGCTGTCAGTTAAACGCGTTATTAACGGCGTTAACGCAAACCAATTTTAACGGCGTTAAAAATTTTATCGCGCGATTAACGCAATTCTTTTATTTAAAAAACAATATATATATTTTTTTTTTTTTTTTTTCTTTGGCTCAAAACAAAGAAGCAGTAGCCTGACTGCTATGTTCAAATTACATTTGTTCAAAGCAGTCGTTTAATTGCACTATAGCTCTTTTTTTGTATCGTCCTGTTTTGATCAGTATATGCCAATGTTGTTATCAATAAAAAATCTTTTGCACAAGGCAAGCCGATGCACTTCACCATGTTGATAAGAGAATTAAAATAAGAAGAATTATGGGACAAAGAAATCAAGGGATATTTTGCATAGAAAAATAATTTGCGATTAATCGCGAGTTAACTGACATTAATGCGATTAATCACGATTAAATATTTGAATCGCTTGACAGCTCTAATATATGTAAGGGATAATGCCCGACGAGGTGTCCATTATCAGGAATTAATGGACGACGTGGAGGCGTGAGCCGTCCGACGCGAAGCGGAGGACGGTTGCCTCCGCGAAGTTATAGTCCGCTGAGCTTTGTTTTGTTTCCCGTTGCTATGGTTACTACTATTTTAGAGACGATACGCCAGCTAGCGCATTAATTGAGAACGGTAAACAGACAATTTGACTTTGAATAGGGAAGGTGTTTAATGAACAGCTACTTCCCACAGCGAGTGCTCTGTTGTGTTGGCTCTAAAAGGTCAGACAGCCTAGAAAAGGAGGGAAGGTGGATGGATGGAATAAAAGCGTCGTCTTTTTTCCAGATAAATTACAATTTGGGGCTTAGTATTTTTTTACATCATATCTGACAGGAGACCAGATCATTTGCAAAACAACCCGTAAAAACTCTGTTAATGCTGCATTGGCTAAGGTCAGTTGTGAACTGCACCCCTTTTGGCTCCTGCCTTTATGACCGGGTTCTTAGACACTTCAACATGTCGTCGCTCATTTAAAATCAGTGCTACAGAAAACCTGTTGATGAGTGACAAAGGGGGCAACATCTCACACTTCCTCTCCCAAGCAAGTCGCTGGTGATCTGAGTTGAACACGCACACAGACGGATACAGCGGGCGGCAATTTGAGCAAACATGTCTATCTGCTTAACAGGCGGGGGCCACGGTCTCTCCTCTCCAGCCCCCTTTCCCACAATGCACCTAATTAGATTTTTCAGTTAAAACACTCCAATCAGAGATTAGTTGACGCTAACCTCTGCAGAGAGGGCCTTGGTAACCACTTCAAGGGCCGGTTAAATGGCTGATTTCAGGTTTGAGTAGCGATGTGGAACTTTGCATGTGCTGAAGCAGAAACCTTAAGCAGCCCTTGGGAGGTGGGGAGGGGGGAGTTGGCTTCATTCTGCCAGAAGGCTTAATGTGACAGGTAAGGATAAGGCAAGCATGATGAAGACAAGGACAGCAGAGGGAGAGGGCAGGGATATGGGAATGAGAGGGGGAGGGAGAGGACAGGGATACGGGAAGGGGAGGGAGAGAGGACAAGGATAATGGAAGGAGAGGGGGAGGGAGAGGACAGGGATATGGGAAGGGGAGGGAGAGAGGACAGGAATTTTGAAGGAGAGGGGACAGAGATGACAGGGATATGGTAAGGGGAGGGAGAGAGGACAGGAATATGGAAGGAGAGGGGAGGGAGAGTTGGGGGGATATGGGAAGGAGAGGGACAGGGATATGGGAGGGAAAGGGGAGGGATATGGGAGGGAGGGGACAGGGACATGGGATATGGGAGGGAGAGGGGGAGGACAGGAAGGGAAAGGCAAGAAAGGGTTAGGTACATATGTAAGTGAAGGAAAGGAGATTTAAAGTAAGGTTAAGGTTAAAAATTATCCAAATTAAAGATGATGATGCTTGAGAAAAGGACATAAATATAAACCATAACCTGGGGATAATGGAAACATGAAGGAAAGTCATAATGGAAACCTAGTAAAAAACACTTTTAAGAACAACCTGACTGCTGGGCTTCAACAGCAACTAAGAACAAATTAACCCTCTGTTTTAAATCATGGACACCTTTTTGTAACATACGAACAAATATAATAATGGCCCTGTAAATTGAAACCTCTACAGGGACTCCCTGTCCCTATTTGATACATAGTTTGCTAAATGAGAACACATACGATAATGTTGGACCAAGATTGAGGTTCTCTCTCTTTCCCTCTCTCTCCCTTTCATTATGTATCCCCTGCCCTTCTGGATCTACCAGCCTATAGAACATCTTGTTACATTTCCTTGACCATCTTCCTAAGAGGTACAATAGTTGGTATCCACACACACACACACACACACACACACACACACACACACACACACACACACACACACACACACACACACACACACATACACACACACACACACACACACACACACACACACACACACACACACACACACACACACACACACACACACACACACACACAGACATACAGACACTAGGGTTTCAACAATACACAGGGGGACATGGGAACAGCAGGACAAGTGTGTAGAGCAGAAGTATGGGGTGATGGTGCTTAGTTTAATCTAGAAGCTTTCAAATGCAGTATGAAAGTCCAATCACTGTTTGTTGATCTGTTGTTGATTCAGGATTATTGTTTGAGCCATTCTTAACATACTTGATAAAGCTCTGTGCCATCACCCCTCCGCCCAGAAGTTCTGCTGATTGCAGGACTGCTGGTTCCAGGATTAGCAAGGCGACAACGAAGTGAAAGTTATTTCTCTTTCATGCAAGTTAGAGGAAGGCACACTTTGTAAAACTTAAAAACTAGTATGAGATTTAGAACATACAGTATGTGTTATGTATAAATGCATGACGATTATTTGTCCTGTACGGAAATAATCACTTTGGTTTAAGCTACAAACAAATTGAGTGATATGGATTCAAACACACTCCTCCCATAAAGCTTGTGAACCCTTGTGCAGCAGACACAGAAATATTAGCTGCCATAAACCAAAAATGGTTTTAATTACCAAAAACTGTCCAAATCTCTCCTCTCTCCTCAATGGTGTCCGATCTAAGCCTGAGGGACAGTGAATAGAGAAAGACTAAAAAAGTTCAATGGCTACAACCGATTCCCATGAAGATTTCTGAGCCTTCTACTTTTCTGCAAACTCCACACTCCAAATCCGATATAATCTAATTAGTGTTCGGCTTAATCCACCAGAAAAAGGGGAATTTTGCTGGCAACTCCATCAGTTGAGATTGACAAGGAGAATGCTCAAATGCGGCAAACACGTTCACATTACACCATCTGTTTAGTTTTAAATGAGCGTTGTCTTTAGTTGACACGTCTGTGTTCTGACAAAACCATCAGCGTTTAACCGCCAAACTTAATGTTTCAATCAATGCAAACTACTGAATGTATTTTTTACAAAAGTATCCTGATAGTTATGTGATTACGGATTTTTCATATCTGCAAATGGTTCTGAGGTTGGTTGTATATTACTGTGGTTCATTAGGAAAAGTCATGGAATACTCAATGACAGGGGTTCATGTCAAATCCGGCTGACCATGAATGAGTGAATGAATGATGCTGAAAGAATAGATGGATATTTCAATTCTCTTTTTCATTCATAATTAATTTTTTACATAAACATATGTTACAGCCAAGGGGATGCATATGACCAGAAGTGTCAATCCCATTTTTCCATCACATCTGTCTTATATGATCCATTTGATTCTGTTAATATCTCTTGTCATTTGATTGTTGTTGATATATGTATTGAGCAAATGCTCCTGTAACTAGATTACCGTGGGACATCTGGAGCGTGCCAGCCCGTTCGAGTTTGACACCAAACTGGATGCCTGACAAGTGAGTTGATTCTGAATATCTATGCAACAGAAGCAGCAGCAATAACGTGTTATTTCTTTAAGTAGAGCGAGAGAGGCAGAATCTGACCGGCAGTGATGACTGCATGTGCATTCTTCAGGCATCTGGATAAGGACGCCAGGGTCACCTTCACTGTGGAACTCAAGGTGTGTGTGTGTGTGTGTGTGTGTGTGTGTGTGTGTGTGTGTGTGTGTGTGTGTGTGTGTGTGTGTGTGTGTGTGTGTGTGTGTGTGTGTGTGTGTGTGTGTGTGTGTGTGAGTGAGATAGAGGTGATGGGAATGGAGACGGAGAGAGACTGTATTTATATATATATATATATATATATATATATATATATATATATATAATATATATATATATATAGAGGGAGAGATATAGAGGGGGCAGGTTGGGATCGAGAGCACTGGAGGTCACATGGTCAGATAGAGGTAGGGCTGTTTTAGGAGCAGCTCTCTCTCTCTCTCTCTCTCTCTCTCTCTCTCTCTCTCTCTCTCTCTCTCTCTCTCTCTCTCTCTCTCTCTCTCTCTCTCTCTCTCTCTCTCTCTCTCTCTCTCTCTCTCTCTCTCTCTCTCTCTCTCTCTCTCTCTCTCTGGGCAGATAGAGGTAGGGCTGTTTTAGGACTCTCTCTCTCTCTCTCTAGGGCTGTTTGATCAGGAACTATTTCTCTATCTAAATAGGGGGCAGTGGAGGCAACCATTGAGATTAATTAATCTTACAGCTACCAACTATCAGTGCTGCTAGAAAAACAACAACTTTATTGACAAATTCATGGCCACGCACTAGAGGATGGCAGGCGGCAGTTTTAGTTTGAGATATAACACACTTACAGTCTGACACGCAGACAGAGGTACAGATGTATATAGAGGTATAATGATCAATAGATAGACATGGAGGCATATATATAGATGAATATACATATGGTGCATTGATAAACATGTAGATCAATAGACCTAGATAGAGGTAGATAGATGAACAGACATGAAGGTAGGTAGCTGGATAGATCTAGATAAGTGGGATTGATGGTAGATGTAGAGATAGGTAAGGCAAGCTAAACGTAAACATGACTGTGTTGGGATTTCCTGTTCAAGACTGTTCCTTTTCCTGTGTTCCTACCTTCCCTGTTGATTATGTAACATAACTTTTGAGTTAAGGGGTGCGCTCCCAGCTTTCTCTATTATACGCTCACTCCTCGGAACTGTAACGGTTAGCTGTGTTTAAGATGTCATTCAGATGAGCCGTCCGCCGCAGACAACATGTCTGGAGAACACACCGGGGGTTTCCTCCACATGGAAGCTTGGTGGTTTCTGCAGCATCCACAGTAATGAGACCCCCGGGAGAGCCATGCCAGCTCCACCAAATGTTCCTGCTCCAATTTAGTCAGCAACAACAACAGAGAGCCTGATTTATGAACAGAAAGGAGAGGGGGATGGAAGGAAAGAGGGAAAGAAGATGGAAGGAAGGAAAACTGCATGATGAAAGATATTTTACAATATAATCTTTTATAATATATATTTTTTCTTCATTAACTTAATTCACGTTGTTGTTCTTTTTTGTTCATTAATATTCAAGACCCTACTTTATGTGTGCATTGCAGTCAAGCCTTATTCTATTTGTCAACCTGAACTACCATTTGGGACAACTCTCACTTTTTATTTGCTCAAGTGTGAACGCAGTGATTTTTCACTGACCTACTGCTGAGGTAGAAATTACAGCTGTGCTCGCATAATGCAAATATTTCCACCAAAGGTATTCTTGATATTCGTTTATCCCACATAATATGAAGGCCTGCTTGGCCCTGAGACAGCCAAAAGCAACCATGTGTTCCTTGTACTTCTCCTGAAACGTTTGTCTAGTGAATAGACAAATAGACGCAGACAGGATTCAAATTGTTGTCCAGAGGCGTCCTGTTGCTTTCGTTATCTTTTGACTGTGGCACAATAACAGCTCCTCTTCTAAGTGGATATCTGCAGGATTGGAGTTTACAGAAGGTTTTTGCCTACTTCCTTCTATTTGACAAATGCTGGTTTAGGAAAATGTGTCTCTCTCTGTACATAACGAGTACCTGTCTGAGGACTGAAGCAAAAATACCACTCTGGCTTGCTGTAATGAGCTTTCTGGACAACATTGGAAGGCTATGGTGCCAATGGTGAGCACAAGTCTGCTGTTTGCCAGTCACATAACCCTAGAGAGGCACTAAAAGGAATACACTTTCAGCAATCCCGCCAGTGAATATCTGCCTTGTGAGCTTGTATTTGCCTTTGTCAAAGATAAGCTTGCAACAGTCTTCTTGCGACGCATGCATCCTTTGCTTTCCATTAACAGATGACTCTTTAATTGATTTTTGAACTGAAGGTCATTTGGAGTTGCTTTTTGGGGCCTCTGAGGGTGTTGTTGTTTTGACTGCGCTTAGAGCCAGCATTCTGCCTCAACTTTGCCACCCCTATTCAGCTCTATAGCTGAGATTCGTCAAAGGGGAAGGCAGCGAGCTAACAGACCTTGTGAACCCGGGGCCTGCCGTATGGCCTCTTCTGTATAGTAGATGATTCAGGTCTTCTCTTTCATCTATCTGCTAGAAGGAAGACTTCAGTAAACAGAACCTGCCCTAGCTCTGGTGAACTCTGGTAAGCAGGTTTAAAAAATGCTTCAAAGGCTTAGAGCGATTTTATTTTATCTTTTCTTCCTCAAGAAAAAACCTAGATCAGAGCAATGCCAAAGCGTGACAGCATGACAAGAGAAAAGCAAGCATTAAAAATGGATCAAGCCTCTTCATTACATCATCGGTCCAGACGGAGAATATCCCTTAGACGCCCTGTCACAATGAAAGGTAGGGTTGTGGAGATGTTAATACATCCAATTTTACAAATTGTTATGTTTAAAATGTGACTTTGAGTGATCTCTTTTAAAATGACAACTCTGTTCGGCCCTGCTCTATTCTACCTGGAAGGGAACGTAAGTATGCTTGGTTTTTAAACTGTGTGTCTGCTATGATCTGAAACAAAGTACTGCTACATTGTTGCTGTTAGCAAAAAATTGCGTCACAGGAAAAAAAACAGTATAAAACAGTTTTTGAACATTCTTCTCTTCTCGAACGCAAGGCCGGTTCTTTACGTGAAAGTCAAAAAAAGTGAGGCAGAGGCCGAGAGGGCATGCTAATGCCCCAGTGTCTGTCCGGAGCTACGTCTGGGGAGCAGTTCTGGTTGATGGCTGTGCACAAGAGGGTTTCTCTGACAATAACAGTGTAACGGCAGTATAACATCTGCATTTACGTTTAGGGCATTTAGCAGACACTTTTATCTAAAGCGACTTACAATAAGTACATTTGTCATAAGAAGTGCATCAATATATCGCTGTCGGTACAGAAAGGATGTTCATAGAACCAAGTGCAAGTGCAACAATCGCTAGGCTAACCAATTCCCTGTGTTACAGCCATGATAGCAGCTACTGCAGTTGCTACACAGTTAAGTACTATAATACAATACAATACAATACAACACAATACAATACAGTGTACAATGGTGGCCAGAAGGGGGAGGGTGGCTATGCAGTGTCGAGGTGGACTCTGAACAGGTGAGTCTTGAGTCTTTTTCGGAAGATAGTGAGCGACTCTGCGGTCCTGAGAGCTGCAGGGAGCTCGTTCCACCACTGAGGTCCCAAAACCGAGAAAAGTTGTGACTTTGCTGAACGGCCTTTGCTAGCTCTTAGCGATGGCGGTACCAGGCGTCCAGCTGAGGTAGTTGAGCGGAGGGATCGAGCTGGGGTGAGTGGCTTTAGCAATGCTTGGAGGTAGGCCTGGGCAGTTCCATCGACTGCCTTGTATGCCAGTACCATCGTCTTAAATTTGATGCGAGCTACTACAGGGAGCCAGTGGAGGTCCCGGAAGAGGGGGGTCACATGGGAGAACTTCGGTAGGTTGAACACGAGGCGCGCTGCCGCATTCTGGATGCGCTGCAAAGGTTTAATCCCAGAGGTAGGAAGTCCAGCCAGGAGTGAGTTGCAGTAGTCGAGGCGGGAGATGACCAGTGATTGGACTAGAAGCTGAGCTGCTTCCCTTGTGAGGAAGGGCCGGATTCTGCGGATGTTGTAAAGTGCAAATCTGCAGGATCGGGCCACCGCAGTGATGTTTGCGGTGCAGGATAACTGATTGTATAACTAACTAACTGTATAACCGTGTTTTGCTCATGGTAGCTAAAGAAATCATAAAGTTGGCGTTGACTATATTTACGGGGACAGAACGTCCCTCTCCTTCAGGTGGTTGATTTACCGTTTAAAAAGAATATACAGCCCCTTTCCAAATAAATATTATGGGTTGCTGATTGACTCATTAGTTAAGAGTGCTTTAACTAAGCTTTGATAGTCAAGGTTATCACAGGGTATCAACAGCTTGCTTAAGCATTTTCCAGACACCTGTTAAAGAAATGGCCAGGTGCTAGCACCCTGACATGAAGCCAACATCAAGAATGTTAGGCAAGGCAGATCATCTCTGACATGTTCAACAACAAGAAATTTCATCCGACTACCAACCGATCACTGGCCTCATATTTGTGTTCAAGCACGTTACTAGGGATACCGTTTTTCATTTTATACTTAAGAAAACTGGGTTGCTACTAAGTAATACTTTGTTTGTAGCCTTCTTGAAATGTTCGAAATAGGTACAATATTCAAATGATTTTGAAATGAAAAGTTTGTTTCTCAGTTGTTTTCTCAAGAAACAGCCCGACTTGTTTCCCGCTATCTCAGCACCGGCTAATTACCATATTTGGGTGTTGCATTACTTTCGGTTAATGCAGCTCGCTCCATGTATATTTTCGCACAGGACGGAAACGCTCATTACAGCTGATCAAAGTGTACCCAGCGGGGGAGTGTGAGAGAGAAAAGAGAGTTGGTTTGTGTCTGTGAGTGGGAGGAAAGAAAGGATGATGCAAGTCAATCCTTTCATGTGGAAAAAAGGGACAATGGGAAATAAATATGCACCCTGCGGTCCCCTCCTGGTCTCGGCCTAATGTCATCATTCTTACAGCCAGACGTCAGGACAGAGAGAAGTAAAGTTGCCCTGCGCCCCCTCATAAGCCCTGTGGCGTAGGAAATCCATGCTTTTATGCTTTTACGCGTACACCTCCATTCTGTCCAGTTCCTTTATTTGTTGCTTTTAGGAAGTGGCCGTATGCGTTTGTCTGATTTAATCTCAAGGGAATCTCATTAGTGAGAATGAAGCCAATATAGTGTGTTTCGCAATATGATGGTTTATGTATATGATGTATTATGTTCAATGGTATATTAACTCCTGTTACAAATAAAGCCGAGCTATTAGGAGATGTTATCAACTTAATCTGCAGAAGTGTGATTGCGGACTGCAGGCAGAGTGAATTGTGTAAGGGGAGACTAATTATGCGATGCGATCTTTGGCTGCATAATTTAGAGCCTCTGGGAAATGGATTTTACATTATTTCACTAAATCTTGTTTGACACCTTTTATTGTTAAAAGGGCCTTCACATAGGTGTGTATCACCCAGCTAACCGTATGTTGTTGCAATACCACCCCTTGTATTTTACGTTTTTACGGGGGAGAATACGTTTTGGGTGGGCTCATCTAGCTGCGTAGGCGCGTAAGGCGCGTTGAACCATTTTTGTGACACATTTGTGACATCAAGCGGCAGGTTAGTCGCGTTAGGCGCGTAATCCTATGCGCGTAACAAGTACAGTGTGGCTGTACCTTAATAGATCGATAAAGCTGTTGTGCAACTTACCGAAAAATACCTGGTCTAAGTGCACTAGCGGGTAGCCAACCCAGTCTCACGGAAATACGTGACACTGTCACGTCACGTCATTTAATCTATTCATTGATGATCTGGGACACAAAATTCAATTTTTTCGTGCCAAATGCACAAATTTCTACCTCATTCTAAAAAAGTGATGAAGCAGCTACCTTTTTTTCCATTGCGGTTTACCTACTGAGCAGCGAACCTGCATTAAATATAACCGTGAATTGTCACAATTTCTCAGAATCAAAAGGTGAAAGTAGAAACGGGTTGCCAAAAGCTGTCATATTGTTAGAAATGTGTGCTTTTTGGCACGAAATGAATTGAATTACTTGTCCCAGATCACGAATGGATAGATTAAAAGACGTGATCTATCACGTATTTCCGTGAGACTGGGTTGGGATAGCGCAGTTGATGTTGCAGTCGGAACTGCAAAAAATTGTCCATAGGGGCTCCATGAATGAACACTGTAGTAGGCTATGCCATGCGTTAAAATAATAATAATAATAATAATAATAATAATAATAACAGTGATAAACTCGGGCAAAGAAGGCTATATCCCATCCATCAAAAACAAAATCTCATTTTAGGGTAGGCCTAAATGATAAGGTTGGTTAAATTATTTGGGAAAGAACAGCTAATACAGCGGTAATAAGTTGTATTTAAATCAATGCATCTGCGAACACCAGACAGCAAACACATATTTTCTTGACACAGGTATCGTGTACAATCCCATAACTTTTAGGATTGATGAGTATTTGATTGTGAGAAAACAGTTTTACCGCGAGTGAGCGTTAAAAATAATGAATGAATGCAGGCGTGCGTGTGTGCATCCATCTGTTTAAACACACGCAAACTAGACACGTGACGCATAATACAGTCAATAGCAATGTACCTTAACGGGGGGACACATGCATGTTAGGAACACAAGTCGATAACGATAATCAGCACTCGAGTTGAGGGGGGATTAGGGGGGATGGCATCCCCCTTTGGAATTTAAATGATCAAAATCATCCCCCTTCTACAGCCGTCCCCCCTCCCAATCCCGTTAATTTTATCAATTAATATGGAAGTATAACTGCTACTTTATTTTCAACATTTATTTTTTGCGCATATTGAGTAAGCTAAAATACTATGGACGATGGGCACGTGCACACAAATTGATGTCACGTCAGTCAGCGACATAGCAACGCAGCCTGCGCAGGTGATTTCAGCATCATAGCCAAGCCAGCGACAAGGAAAGCTTGATCTGATGGACTTCGGCTTTAGGGGACAAAAAGTACCACGGAAGGTAAGTCAAGTTCGGCGCAACGTTACTTTTCCCAGGGACAGATTTTACAGCGATACTGCATTCTAGAGGTGGCTCGGTTGCGGACGAATCAGTTCGAATGAACGAATCTTTAAGACAAACAAACCTAACTGGTTCCTCTCTCTCGTTCGTCTCATTCGTCTCGTTCGTTCTGAGACTCGACTCCTCCCAGACATTCTCGGGCAGTATGCTATTGCGCTAGCACGCAGGCACGCTTGCGCAATAGTGCCTTCACAAACTCTCATCCCACACCGTACGAGACAGACGCTGGTAACATGAAGCTGTCGAGCCCTGCCCACAAAGCTACTTCCGTTTTGCGCTTCTCGCTTGCGTTTCAGACCGTTAAAATAGGGCCTGCTATTATATATATAATCTTGCATATACACCACTATACTCATACACAGACATTATTATACTCCTTTTATTTTTTTCTTCATGGGCCCCCCTCTGCCTTGGGCCCCCCACAACTGTGTAACAGTCCGGCGGCCCTGGGTCTGGGCCCACCGCGGGGAAAACTAAATTTAATGGCTCAGGGTCAATGTCTTTCCGGCATGGCCGGTCTCCACCCTGGAAATGGGATATCGTTCCCGTCTAGCGATCCATTCCGGCGGTGCGTTCCTCGCCTGTCTATGTCGTCCGTGTGTGCGTGCTCCCTCGTGAGTGCCGGGGAAAGGTCCACGAAATCCACTGGTCGACCCCTCCATATCGGCTCCTAGAGTTTCCCTGGTCTACTCGTGCTTCCAGCTCCCCCCGCTTAGAAAAACTTGATTCAGCCTTTTAATGGTACCTGGTCTTTCACCTCCTCCGCCACAGGTGTTCTCCATTGTACTGATTAGTGTTGCGTAATGGACGCTCTCTGGTGCCGACTGGTGGATATCGGTGGTAAACGCCCTCCAACACCTCTCCCCAGGACCGCCTAGCCCGAGGGGTTGGGACCGGGTTGCCACAGTTTATGTGAGAGAGTATAGTAGTGTGTGAGAGAGTATATAGTTGTTTATGTGAGAGTATACTGTAGTACAGTATGTGAGAGATTATAGTTGTTTATGCATATGAATATAGTAGTGTGTGTGAGAGAGACTAGTATTGTGTGTGAGAGAGTATAGTAGTGTGTGTGTGAGAGAGTTTGACTGAAACAGAATTGAGTTTGATTTCTCAGTTCCTGATTGGCTGACGGAAGTGGCGTTCATTTTGAGGGCTGTCATTTCACTCTGGAATTTCCAGCGATTTTATAATGCTGCGTCTTGTGACCGCCAATTCATTCTAAACCCTGGCCAGTCTCTACGTGTTGTGGAAGTACCAGAGACGTCAGAAAAACCAACACCGTCATTTAGGATTCATAATATCATCCATTCTATAAAGTATTCTATGTAGAACAATCCGGGAGATTGAGAGAGGGAGTCCAGGAGCTCTATATCTAAATAATATAAGATGATATAATATAAAGATATCTTTATAATATAATATTGTAGCAGGGTTTGGGAGATGGGGGCGGGCCTTAGCAGGGGAAGCTCTCTTGGGGATTCGGCTTCGCAGGATTTGTTGTGGTTACCGGCGTTGTCGTGGTCACCGGTCTTGTGTGTGTTCCAACCATGGACCTATTAAAGAAAGGACAGCGTATTAAAAATTTGGCGCCCATTCATTCCTATGAAAACTTCTCAATGGCGCAGGGCAACATCAAGGAGAGATTTGCTTCCGTATCACGGGAGCCAGCCAAGCCGTAGTGCATGTTGTGCCGAATGCAGAAATATTCTCGTTGTCTAGCATTGTTAGTATTGTAGCATCATAAGCGAGAGGTCTGTCTACACATCCTTTGGCGAATTTAAGTGATAAAACATCAACACAGTACCTAAAAACCATCAATGTCATTCATGTTAAAGGGAAACTTCACCCATTTCCATTAAGCTTTGTATCGTTAGAAACCCACTCATATTTTTTAAAGGTTGTGCATCATTCCCTTATTTTCTGGAGAGACTGGAGAGATCCGTATCGATCTCCAACACTTCCTGTTTAAGATGACGCAATATGATGATTTTTGAGTAGAAGTAAATAGGAATTTTAAGAGGGGAGGATTCTCGTAAGACTACAAGCACTAGGGGTAGGGACCCACTGATCTAGATCAGCGGGAGTGGCCAGCGAAGCTGTGCATCGTGGTGCATGGTGGGAGTTGTTGTCTTCAATCCACAAGCGCCAAAAAGTCACTTTCTGCCTTTTCTCGGTCAAGACGGCACCAAATTAGAATTTTATTTCATTATTCGACTACATATAGGACCCAATTTCAATACATATTCATGCCTCCACAGGTGAAATGCTCCTTTAAGTAAAAGGAAAAACCTTGGACACGAGAAGTTAACGGAGCCGTGCACTGAGTCCTCTTGGATGCCGGGCCGAAACAACATTTGTTTCACTATGACTCCTTTCAGCTGCCCTCCTTCTGCAGAAAATAAATAAATTAAACAGCTAATAAAACGCTTGAGGTGGCGTTTTGAAAAGAGACAACGTACATTTTATTAGTACATTGTATAAAGCAATTTTTTTTATCTTTGATTGATATCCAGAATTTTTTTGCGGAGACACATTCCTGTTCCCCACTTGTATTGGAGTGAACGGAGATATCTAAAATTGGGCCCCTTGAATCGAGGTACCCGTCTACAGCCCGCTCAAACAGCTGCAATACCAGGCTTGGCCGCTGAGCACTGGTGGATTGCGGAAGTATGCACTGCTCCTTTGGGCCTGGTTCCAACGGTTTATTAGTGGTGGTCATTGTCATGGTCTGTCTGTTTCCTTGTCTTGTTTTGGTGTGTTTCCTGTTTTACTTCGGTATCTGACTTGTTTCTCCCCATGTCAGGTTTCCCTCCTGTGTGATTACTGCTCCCTCCCCTAATGTGTTTCATCGTTGCGTGCCCTGTGTGTGTTTGGTATTTAAGCCCTTGTCTTTCCTTTGTTCCTGGTCGGATCATTTTAGTTTGTGGCAAGTTGTGTCCTGTGTTCCCGGTGTTCCCTGTGTTACCCGCGTCACCCGTGTTCCTTGCCTTTTGAGTTAATAATTGATCCTTTATTGAACTGTCTGCTATTGGGTCCTACCTGCCTGCCTGCCACCCGCTAACCGTAACAGTCATGGGCGTCAGTTTGGTTTGAAATGTGCTGGGGACAGAGACGCATTCAGAAGTGCTGGGTACAATGAGGATGCACTCTTTTTTCTCTCTTTAGTGCCGGTAATGAAAGGTTCTAAAAGACGGCATACCCATGTAGTTAATTACTAAGGAATAAAATGTATACAAAATCTGTCTGCCACGTTTTATGAAGAAAACGTTTCCAAAAATCATCGGACATATGACCCACTATGTTCTGCTCCATGTATCCAATGTTCACAACGTGACATGACATGGCTAAGCTAACAACATAAACAAGAGGAGGTAGGAAAGGGAATTAACTGCGTGTTTAAGTTCAGAAGGGCCAAACGTGTGCTACACACAGCACTAAAAAGTCGTCAAGATTGAAAAAGAAAAAGATATTTATTGCAGAGTAGAACGCTGTATCACATCATGAGCTGGCTGTTCTCAATTCACAACACGCATTCCATCCAATCTAGCCTACATCAGGCATTCTGACCAAAACTCATGCACTCCCCCCCACAATTATTCCAGAATTCAAGCAAAGCAAGAATGACCAAAAGTCACTTTGTGTCAACAAGAGACTGACTCCACTGACTATAAATTGAAAGTTAAAACCGCCGACCACTTGAGTGCAAAAAACACAAAAGACCTCGCCACAGCAACAGCAAATCTTAAGCAATACATATTGCATCTTACCTTTATTAATGTGGCAGTGGTCTGCAGATGCATCCCGTGGTGTAGCCTACCACATCCATTTAGTTCAACAGGTTATCGTTCTGATTGTGTCCATGGTACTAGCAACCTGCTCTGGTGCTTTTTACCTCTATTCAGGCTAAAATGACTCGACTGTCTGATGCCTCATCATCCGAGCCAAAGAGCATTGGTATTATTAGTAATGGCTACTTGCCAAATCGAACAAATAACTTCACACAGTGTATCTTTTTCCAATGCATTTGTTATCATTCGTAGGATTGATCAGCAGAGAAAGAGTTCGCCAAAGTCGTTGAGCATTCCACTGCATTGAGAAGAGACGTATAATAAGCAAGGGATAATGTATGGAACGCCAGTCATTATCGGGAAAATAAGCCCCGACAGGGCGAACAGGACACCGACGCGCAGCGAAGGTGTCTTGCTTCTCCCTGAAGGGGCTTATTTTCGATTATGACCGGCGACGCTCTATACATTATCCCGCTTATCACACGGCTACTTGCCAAAAGTAGCCGTAGTGAAATAACTTCACATTGTGTGTCTTTTTACAATTTATTTGTTACCAGCATTCGTAGTGTTGATCAGCAGAGAAATAGTCTGCCAAAGACGTTGACGTCGCTTAGCAACCGAAGACGCTGGGGTTGAAAAGTTACCGGACTACATGAGGAGTGATACCAAAGACGTCATTAGAGGTAAAAAGTCCTTTGTTTTCCTTGACAGCAGTCAATTATACTTAGCAACGGTGAATTATATACACCGCCGGAAGTTGTGAAGAGCCCATGCAAGTAAACGGAGCGTTCCACGGCATTGAGAAGACCCGTGTAATAATCCATAATATTGCAACTCGATTTTTATTTTATTTTTTACAAGTGGTGGGTACAAAATGAATCTTGATGAAATCTGGTGGGGACGCATCCCCAGCGTCCCCGTCGTAATCGACGCCTATGGCGGTGGTATCTAATAAATCGTTGTCTAAGCAATACTTCATTCACTGCCTCTTCCATGGACATTACAATTGAACCACAACATGGAGGAGAAAGGGATTGTTGACGTTTGCGGACTCCCGGAGCTCAAGCAAAGCAGGAATGACCAAAAGGCACATTGTGTCAACAAGAGACTGACTCCACCGACACCGCAAGTTAAAACAGCCGACCACTTGAGTGCAAAAAACACTCCAGAGCTCCAGGACCCCCTGCCGGAGCTCCCGGAGTGTTCTAGATTTGAATACTTTATAGAACGGATGATATTATAAATCCTAAACGACTGCGTCAGATTTTCTGACGTCTCTGGTACTTCTGGTAACATGTAGAGACTGGCCATTTGAGAATGAATTTGCTGTCACAAAAGGAAGCCTCTCTGAACCTCAGGCGACCATGCAAACAAGCGATCAAATCATTTTTTGGTGCGAACGCAGCATAACAGAATCGCTGGAAATTCCAGAGTAAAATGACAGCGCAGAATTTTGAGCGCCAGAAAATACTTGCATGGGCTCTTCACAACTTCCGGCGGTGTATATAATTCACTCTTCTGTCAGCCGATCAGGAACTGAGGAATCAAACTCACTTCTGTTTCATTCAAACTCACTTCCGTTTCATTCAAACTCACTTCTGTTTCATTCAAACTGTCTCACACACACTACTATTCTCTCTCACACACACACTACTATATTCTCTTGCATAAACGATACTCTCTCACAAACTCTATTATTCTCTCTCACATACACTACTATACTCTCACATACCCGACTATACTATCTCACATACACTACTATACTCTCTCACGTACCCTACTATACTCTCTCACATACACTACTATACTCTCTCACATACCAACCCAGTCGCCAAGAAAAAAGGTTGACGTGTACGTTTCCATGAACACTGGATACGTAGCATTTCAACGCAAAATAGCGTGTTATACCTACAGTATCCACGCGTGCCGCTGTGGAGGCGGGTTTCGGGGTTTGGGTTTCACGGGTTTCGCGGCAAATTGTGGACACGATTGTTGAGGGGGGGGGGGGGGAGGTAGACTGTTGTTGACCGGGGAGGGGGGGGGGGAAGACACGTTTCTTGAGGGGGGGGGGGGGGACGCGTTTGTAGGGGGGGGGGGACACGTTTGTTGAGGGGGGGGGGGGGGGGGACACGTTTGTAGAGGGGGGGAACAGGTTTGTTGAGGGGGGGGACACGAGAGTTGTTTTTTATTGAACGCTCGACAACGAGAGTTGGTTTTTATTGAACGAGACTTCAACACGGAACAGTTGCCCGAAACGATGGTCACGTCACTCTCGGTGACGGTGTCGACAACAATGAACACACGAACAATGAACATGTTAATAGAACAACACACAACCACATAACATCCCGAACCCATTAACCCCACTTAATCCTAACAACAAAACAAGTTAACAAAAGCCCCTTTTGTCAACTGACAACCCCAATTCCCAGAATCCCCCGTGGCTCCGGAACATTATATTGTGGTTGCCACAATATAATATATATATATATATATATATATATCCCCTCTGCCTTGGAGCAAAGCGTGACCCTGAAAACGTTTTCTTCTCCATTCAAAATGAATGGGGGTATAGCACCAACAGGGGGCCATACGTTCTCCTAGCATTAGGTGAAATTGTTACGTAGCCTATATTAATCTTTATTATCTGAATGGGAAATGCAATATTTTAGGACAGATACACCATTAAACGCGTTTCTAATGACATTTCTAGCGAGAAATGTACATTTTCCTTACATAATCTTCAGTCAGTGAATGTGTATGATCTTTATTAATCTTTATTATCTGAATGGGAAATGCAATATTTTAGGACCAATTCACCGTTAAACGTGTTTCTAATAACATTTCTAGCGAGAAATATACTTTTTACTTGCATAATCTTCAGTCAGTGATTGTGTCTGATATTTAGTTTTATAGTAATTAGGAAGATGTTATCGGCTCGCTCGCATGTATCAACGACGTCAGGTTGTTAGGGACGCTGCTTTCGCTAAACTAGCAGCTCACGTGTTTCCTGCGTTTGTGTTATTAAACCGTTACTTTATGTAACTTTTAATGATATCATCTTGTTAGTAACACGTATATCTGAGAGCCAACCCAGTCGCCAAAAGCATACGTTGACAGTGTACGTTTCGTGAACACTGGATTACATCGCATTTCAACACAAAATAGCGTGTTACACACACACACACACACGCACACAAACGCACGCACACACACACACACACACACGCACACACACGCACAGACACACACAGACACACAAACACACACACTCACACACACACACACACGCACATGGAGCATTTCGCTGCTAAAACAACAACAAAAATATTCCCTCAAATATTATTACTTTCAAAACATTGGCCAAAATGGCCAATAATATCATTTTAATTTGGGATGCTTCTAGGACATTTTGGGTGGATTTTGAACGGTATGTGGGCAGCACGTTTTTTATAGGACCTGGCGACCCTGCGCTGTTGCCCGAGGTGCTGAAATGCTCCGAAACAGATCTGGATCCACCACCCCCCCCCCCCCTAAATAAATACTATGGCAGAATAAAGAATAAATTCATGCATTATCATTAAACTTGAACATTTGTTTTTACAGTAGAGTGGTGGAGGGATGACGTATGTTGGCCAACCCGGAAGTTAGCGTCGCCCTGGGTTCCCTTGACAAAAAGCCAACAGGTTTTTCCATTGGATTTTGGATTATTGCAGAAAAATTTACATATTTGAAGCACCTCCTCAAAAACTGAAAAAAAAATATATAAAAAAATAACCGTGATCCAAAGAACGAAATGTAAACCAATGCATTCTGAATGGGAGTGTTTCTCAGATTTTTCCATGCTACACAGAACGAAATGTAAACCCATGCAAATAAAGACTTCATGGTCATAATAATCTAAATATCATTAATATTATAGTTAGGTGGTATTCTATTTTTTTCAACGGGGCTGCATCCAGTCACTTGACCGTCATGGTTGCTATGGTGGTTGCTATCGACCGCCCCCTCTAATCCTTACATGGCTCTAAAAACCACGTGGCAAAGGAGCTGCCGTCAATTGTGTTGTTTTTGTCGTAAACTGGGGTCCGACGGTTAAAAAATAGACAGATATTCCGAGGTATCCTTAGAAGGCAGCTTGGATGTTTTTATTTTCTGCAGTTTAGACTTCTTCTATAACCTATTTTTTAAAGCAAAACACCAAGTTCATTGATTTAACGAGGCAGGGTTATTTGAAACAATTTATTAAATAATTTTGTGAGAGGTCATTCCTTCTCCTGAGTTTGCTTCCTATTTATGTCTAGTGTACACCCCTACTGTCCAAAAGCATCCCCCCCCCCCTCCCCATATGGATTTGGAGAGTTGTTGCCACGTCCCAGTGGTGGAAGTATCATATAATATGAAAGAGGGAATTCAATTATACTACAATGATCAATTAGGAGGCCGAAGCCCTAAAAGAAGTGATGCAATAGGTGACTGAATCGAGAGCATTTAAGTAAACTGTACCTTGGGGTCTCTTATATATCAAAAGGGGTTTCAAAGGACGCATACGCTTCAACCTGTTGCTCCAGCCCTACAGGAAATGACTCAGCAAGTGCTCCATCTCGTTGCACCTCACCCAGCGGCTCGCTTGCAAGATTTTGGCCTGAAGTTCTTCCCAGACCTACACCCTAACAGTCCAACATGCATATCTGAGAATCAGGCCTCTCTTCAATAATGACAAAAAGTTATGAGAGAAATACTCATTAACTTTTTGTTATCTCATAAGCGGCGTGGTGCCGGCTCCTTTTGACCTTTTGACCCCAGACTTCAAAGACGTGGCCACAGGCCAGCTGTGTCTACACACATTAAGCCACAAATGTACACCTCCATCCCGCAAAAAATGGGGCCTAGAAACTAACCTCTGTCTTATGTACATTGACTGTACTGTTGGAGGTCACGCCCCTTTTCCGGCTTTTTCGAGATAGCTAGGGATGCTAAAATGATTACACACATTTCCTGGGGCCCCGAGAACGACATGTCCAAGATTTGTAGTTCTAGCCCATAGAGAAAAAAAGTTTTCCCAAATGGGCTGTCAATTGGACAAAGCCCCTCAGAAGTGTTGCCTGCAAGACCTAATGGTTCAGAATGTGGTGGAAAAACAGTTTTTGAGATAGGAAGGTCCTACCGCACTGAAATTTGAATACCATATTCTAGGGCCTAACTGGGAACCCCGCACCGAAACTTGGCCCGGTCGGACCCCGAGGGCAGGAAGGGGGGGCCTGGACTGGTGAATGTAAAGGATGTTTGGTCGGATGTTATGACGAAAAATCATAATGTGAATGGGAATATTCTATAAATGTCTTGATATCATCTTTCGTCTCAACACTTCTGCTGCAGCTGCTTAAAGTCTTACTCCGAGGACCTTAAAATGTGAATCAATCCATTAGAAGTATGAAAATATCTTCCCGGTGGCGTAACGGGGCAAACAAGGTTTCCATTGACATCTACGTTTCGAGGCGATTGCAACAGTGCCACACATCATATTTGAATATGTTTCGGGGTAGTAATTAGCTGTCGATTTTGGAGGCCTTTATCAATAATAACCAGCTATAGATTTGCTTCCCGATGGAGATTTTTGACAAGTTACATGTTATTTAGCATCTACACGTTAAGCTGAGTCCAATGAGATCAAGTTCGCCCTCTTGCTACACCGAGATCATGTCCTAGACCTAGGTGTACCATGTAAAATACATGTTATCATTTGCTAGAGTGTCATGCTTGGTGTCATTGGACTCAAAAAAGGAAGGAAGCAAATCAATAGCTGCTCATTATTGATTAAGGCCTCCAATTTCGACAGCTAATTACTACCATTAAACATGTTCGAATATGCTCATGTGTGGCACCGTTGCAATCGCCTGGAAGATGTAGATGTTGAAGGACACCTTGTTCGCCCTCTTACGCCACCGGGAAGATATTTACATGCTTCTGATTGACTAATGAATTGATTCAGCTATTCGCCCAGAAGTCTGGGGTCAAAAGGTCAAAAGGAGACGGCACCACGCCACTTATGAGACAAAAGTTAACGTGTATTTCTCTCTTTTTTGTCATTATTAAAGAGAGGCCTGATTCTCAGATATGCAGGTTGGGGCTACGGTGTAGGTCTGGGAAGAACTTCAGGCCAAAATCTTGCAAGCGAGCCGCTGGGTGCAGGTGCAACGAGATGGAGCACTTGCTGAGTCATTTCCTGTAGGGCTGGAGCCACAGGTTGAAGCGTATGCGTCCTTTGCGACCCCCTTTGATATATAAGAGACCTCAATTAACAGCTTACTTAAATGTTGTTGACCCAGTCACCTATTTCATCACTTCCTTTAGGGCTTCGGCCTCCTAATTGATCATTGTAGTATAATTGAATGCCCTCTTTCATATATATGATACCTCCACCACTGGGACGTGGCAACAATTCTCCAAATCCATATGGGGAGGGGGGGGGTGATGCTTGTGGACAGTAGGGTTGTACACTAGACATAAATAGGAAGCAAACTCAGGAGAAGGAATGACCTCTCACAAATATTTATTTAATAAATTGTTTCAAATAACCCTGCCTCGTTAAATCAATGAGCTTGGTGTTTTGCTTTAAAAAATAGGTTATAGAAGAAGTCTAAACTGCAGAAAATAAAAACATCCAAGCTGCCTTTTAAGGATACCTCGGAATATCTGTCTATTTTTTAACCGTCGGACCCCAGTTTACGACAAAAACAACACAATTGATGGCAGCTCCTTTGCCGCGTGGTTTTTAGAGCCATGTAAGGATTAGAGGGGGCGGTCGATAGCAACCACCATAGCAACCATGACGGTCAAGTGACTGGATGCAGCCCTGTTGAAAAAAATAGAATACCACCCTACACACTGAGGAGAATAATGATATTTAAATTATTATGACCATGAAGTCTTTATTTGTATGGGTTTACATTTCGTTCTGTGTAGCATGGAAAAATCGGAGAAACATTCCCATTCAGAATGCATTGGTTTACATTTCGTTCTTTGGAGCACGGCTATTTTTATTTATTTTCAGTTTTTGAGGAGGTGCTTCAAAGATGCTAATCTTTCTGCAATAATCCAAAATCCAATGGAAAAATCCGTTGGCTTTTTGTCAAGGGACCCCAGGGCGACGCTCACTTCCGGGTTGGCCAACATACGTCATCCCTCCACCGCTCTATACTGTAATAACACATGTTGAAGTTGAATGATAATGAATGAATTTATTCTTTATTCTGCCTTAGTATTTATTTATTTATTTAGCAGCGATATGCATTGTGTGTGTGTGTGTGTGTGTGTGTGTGTGTGTGTGTGTGTGTGTGTGTGTGTGTGTGTGTGTGTGTGTGTGTATAACACGCTATTTTATGTTGAAATGCGACGTAATCCAGTGTTCATGAAAACGTACACTGTCAACGTATGCTTTTGGCGACTGGGTTGGCTCTCAGATATACGTGTTTCTAACAAGATGATTTCATTAAAAGTTACATAAAGTAACGGTTTCATAAAACAAACGCAGGAAACACGTGAGCTGCTAGTTTAGCGAAAGCAGCGTCCCTAACAACCTGACGTTGTTGAAACATGCGAGCGAGCCGATAAAATCTTCCTAATAACTATAAAAACAAACAAACAACAAACAAATTTCTCCTACGGGGGATTAATAAAGTTATATCTTATCTTATCTTAAAACTAAAGATCAGACACAATCACTGACTGAAGATTATGCAAATAAAAAGTATATTTCTCGCTAGAAATGTTATTAGAAACACGTTTAATGGTGAATCGGTCCTAAAATATTGCATTTCCCATTCAGATAATAAAGATTAATAAAGATCATACACATTCACTGACTGAAGATTATGTAAGGAAAATGTACATTTCTCGCTAGAAATGTCATTAGAAACGCGTTTAATGGTGTATCTGTCCTAAAATATTGCAATTCCCATTCAGATAATAAAGATTAATATAGGCTACATAACAATTTCACCAAATGCTAGGAGAACGTATGGCCCCCTGTTCGGTGCTATTCCCCCATTCATTTCGAATGGAGAAGAAAACGTTTTCAGGGTCACGCTTTGCTCCAAGGCAGAGGGGATATGTATATATATATATATATAGTGGCGACCACGGCTGTGGACGCCGTGTTCCGGAGCCGCGGGGGATTCAGGGAATTGGGGTTGTCAGTTGACAAAAGGGGCTTTTGTTAACTTGTTTTGTTGTTAGGATTAAGTGAGGTTAATGGGTTCGGGATGTTATGTGGTTGTGTGTTGTTCTATTAACATGTTCATTGTTCGTGTGTTCATTGTTGTCGACACCGACACCGAGGCTGTGTCCCAATTCCTAGGACGCATCCTTCGAAGGCTGCATTCGAAGGATGCGTCGACGCCAATTGCGTCACAGCGTCGCGCAAAGTGCTGTCCCAATTCCAAGGGTCCTTCAAATGCGGCCTACGAATGCAGCCTCCATTTCCCGGATTTGAAGGATGCATCGGCTGTATCCTTCACGGCCCAACGTATCCCAAGATCCTTCACGGCCCAACGTATCCCTCCCAAGATTCATTGCGCACTCAATCAATGGAGATGGCGGAGAATGGCGATTTATGTTCTGCATTTAAATGTAAGTATTTGGTTTCTTGTCACTCAAGTATTTAACGATACAAATGTTAAAAAACAAGGGCCCTTAAAACTTTTTTCATTAAAGTAATAGCCAATATAAGTAAGGTAACATTACAGTTAGTGACGCTATAACGTTAACTAAGAACACCCGTTAAGCCCTATAGTTTCAAATTTAAGAGGTCATAATGGTTATATTTACCGAAATTGTGGCGATTATATAGATAATTTGCTATTCTGTAACGTTAGATAAATCGACCAACGCGAACACAGGTTGTGGACCCTGGTTTTCAGACCGTAACGTTACAGACGTTGGGATTGATTGCACAGTTGACTTGGTTATTTTGCTATTTAAGCTGCTTTTGTTTGGTAGTGTAAAGCAAAACTAATTCTAACATTTGGTTTTGGTTTAGGGAGCAAGCAGCATACTGCTCGATTTATTCTATTGAGGGGGGAGAACGATGAGCTGTTCACCGGGGTGAAATATTCAGCAAGTGTGGCTTGGGGGTAAAGAAACAATCGTTTATTTCAACACAGTCTCACTCCGAGAACGTCAAATACCGACTGTTGGCAAAGGCCCTTTAGCGTCGGTGACTGACGGGAAAGGTACCCTTTTTATTCGCTCGGTGACGGTAAAGGTACCCTTCGGCGTCTTCTGCATACGGAATGGGGGGTGCCTCACTACGTCTCTAATAGACGCTGTGAGCATCTTTCCTATTGGATAGTTTTTAGGATATTCTTCTGTGAAAATGGCGGACATACTTTTTATCCTGGGTGGAAAATATGATATTTTAGCATAGTTAAACCATTAAAAGTGTTTATGTAAACATTTTTAGCGAGAAATGTGCATTTTACTTTCATAATCGTCGTTCGGCGAATGTGAAGGATGTTTGGTTTGATAGATATGACGAAGAATATTTCATCATGCGATAATGGCCGGCGTACAGGCATCCCGGGCTCACGAAAATAGGTGACATTGTCACGTTATTTAATCTATTGAAACGTGATCAGGTACACGTATTTCTAAATGTTCGTGTCAAAAAGCACAATTTTCAAACTCATGCATATCAATTGGAAGTATTTGTCGTGATTTGTCACTAAGCACGACTTCCATCTAAGGTTCTGTCCGGGAGCTTTCTCCCTATTGTCCCTTAAGGAGCTCCGTACAGAACATTTATTGTTAAAAATTGTCTGTGATAACTAAGAATATGACAGCTTTTCCAGTCTCACCAATATGCGCACAGATCGCACGGTTTGACACTTTCAAGATGCGTGCAGTAGCCTACATACGCCCAATGACCATTTCGTGTGCATACGATACGCAAAACCCAGCATTAACTACTGTGGAGGGCGGATACGTCCATTTCGCGTGCATATGTGCATATGATACAAAAAAACCCAGCATTAACTGAATGGGAGATGCAATATTTTAAGACATATTCACCATTTAACGTGTTTCTAATGACATTTCTAGCGAGAAATGTACTTTTCCCTTGAATAATCCTCAGTCAGTGAATGTGTATGATCTTTATTAATCTTTATTATCTGAATGGGAAATGCAGCTCACGTGTTTCCTGCTTTTGTGTTATTAAACCGTTACTTTATGTAACTTTTAATGATATCATCTTGTTAGAAACACGTACGTTTTCGTGAACACTGGATTACGTCGCATTTCAACATAAAATAGCGTGTTATACACACACACACACACACACACACACACACACACACACACACACACACACACACACACACACACACACACACACACTGCATTTCGCTGCCAAATAAATAAATACAAAGGCAGAATAAAGAATAAATTAATTCATTATCATTCAACTTCAACATGCGTTATTACAGTATAGTGGTGGAGGGATGACGTGTGTTGGCCAACCCGGAAGTGAGCGTCGCCCTGGGTTCCCTTGACAAAAAGCCAACGGGTTTTTCCATTTGATTTTGGATTATTGCAGAAAAATTAGCATCTTTGAAGCACCTCCTCAAAAACTGAAAATAAATAAAAATAACTGTGCTCCAAAGAAAGAAATGTAAACCAATGCATTCCGAATGGGAGTGTTTCTCCGATTTTTCCATGCTACACAGAACGAAATGTAAACCCATGCAAATAAAGACTTCATGGTCATAATCATTTAAATATATTTAAACTCCTGAGGGTGGTATTCTATTTTTTTCAACAGGGCTGAATCCAGTCACTTGACCGTCATGGTTGCTATGGTGGTTGCTATCCACCAGCCCCTCTAATCCTTACATGGCTCTAAAAACCACGCGGCAAATGAGCTGCCGTAAATTGTGTTGTTTTTGTCGTAAACTAGTGTCCGATGGTTAAAAAATAGACGGATATTCCAAGGTATCCTTAAAAGGCAGCTTGGATGTTTTTATTTTCTGCAGTTTAGACTTCTTCTATAACCTATTTTTGAAAGCAAAACACCAAGCTCATTGATTTAACGAGGCAGGGTTATTTGAAACAATTTATTAAATAAATATTTATGAGAGGTCATTCCTTCTCCTGAGTTTTCTTCCTATTTATGTCTAGTGTACAACCCTACTGTCCACAAGCATCACCCCCCCCTCCCCATATGGATTTGGAGAATTGTTGCCACGTCCCAGTGGTGGAGGTATCATATATATGAAAGAGGGCATTCAATTATACTACAATGATCAATTAGGAGGCCGAAGCCCTAAAGGAAGTGATGCAATAGGTGACTGGGTCGACGACATTTAAGTAAGCTTTACTTTGAGGTCTCTTATATATCAAAGGGGGTCTCATAGGACGCATACGCTTCAACCTGTGGCTCCGGCCCTACAGGAAATGACTCAGCAAGTGCTCCATCTCGTTGCACCTGCACCCAGCGGCTCGCTTGCAAGATTTTGGCCTGAAGTTATTCCCAGACCTACACCGTAGCCATCCAACCTGCATATCTGAGAATCAGGCCTCTCTTTAATAATGACAAAATGTATGAGAGAAATACACATTAACTTTTGACTCATAAGCGGCGTGGTGCCGGCTCCTTTTGACCTTTTGACCCCAGACTTCTGGGGGAATAGCTGAATCAATTCATTAGTCAATCAAAAGCATGTAAATATCTTTCTGGTGGCGTAAGAGGGAGAACAAGGTGTCCTTCAACATCTACGCTTCCAGGCGATTGCAACGGTGCCACACATGAGCATATTCGAACATGTTTAATGGTAGTAATTAGCTGTCGAAATTGGAGGCCTTAATCAATAATGAGCAGCTATTGATTTGCTTCCCGATAGAAATTTGTGACAAATGACATGTTATTTAGCCTCTACACGTTGAGTTGAGTCCAATGACACCAAGCATGACACTCTAGAAAATGGTAACATGTATTTTACATGGTACACCTAGGTCTAGGACATGATCTCGGTGTAGCAAGAGGGCAAGCTTGATCTCATTGGACTCAGCTTAACGTGTAGATGCTAAATAACATGTAATTTGTCAAAAATCTCCATCGGGAAGCAAATCTATAGCTGGTCATTATTGATAAAGGCCTCCAAAATCGACAGCTAATTACTACCCCGAAACATATTCAAATATGATCATGTGTGGCACTGTTGCAATCGCCTCGAAACGTAGATGTCAAAGGACACCTTGTTTGCCCCGTTACGTAACCGGGAAGATATTTTCATACTTCTAATGAATTGATTCATATTTTAAGGTTCTCGGATTGAGACTTTAAGTGGCTGCAGCAGAAGTGTTGAGACGAAAGATGATATCAAGACATTTATAGAATATTCCCATTCACATTATGATTCTTCGTCATAACATCCGACCAAACATCCTTTACAGTCACCAAGCGAGGATTATGAAAGTCCAGGCCCCCCCTTCCGGCACTCGGAGTCCGACTGGGCCAAGTTTAGGGCAGGAAGGGCCCCCCATTCCGGCCCTCGGGGTCCGACCGGGCCAAGTTTCGGTGCGGGGGTCCCAGTTAGGCCTTAGAATAAGGTATTCAAATTTCAGGGCGGTAGGACCTTCCTATCTCAAAAACTGTTTTTCCACCACATTCTGAACCATTAGGTTTTGCAGGTAACACTTCTGAGGGGCTTTGTCCAAATGACAGTCCATTTGGGAAAACTTTTTTTCCCTAAGGGCTAGAACTCCAAATCTCGGATATGTCGTTCTCGGGGCCCCGGGAAATGTGTGTAAACATTTTAGCATCCCTAGCTATCTCGAAAAGGCCGGAAAAGGGGCATGACCTCCCACAGTACAGTAAATGTACATAAGACAGAGGTTAGTTTCTAGTCCCCATTTTTTGTGGGATTGAGGTGTACATTTGTGGCTTAATGTGTGTAGTCACAGCTGGCCTGTGGCCACGTTTTTGAAGTCTGGGGTCAAAAGGTCAAAAGGAGCCGGCACCACGCCGCTTATGAGATAACAAAAAGTGAATGTGTATTTCTCTAATAGCTTTTTGTCATTATTAAAGAGAAGCCTGATTCTAAGATATATGTGTTGGATGGCTAGGGTGTAGGTCTGGGAAGAACTTCAGGCCAAAATCTTGCAAGCGAGCCGCTGGGTGCAGGTGCAACGAGATGGAGCACTTGCTGAGTCATTTCCTGTAGGGCTGGAGCCACAGGTTGAAGCGTATGCGTCCTTTGAGACCCCCTTTGATATATATAAGAGACCTCAAAGTAAAGCATACTTAAATGTTGTCGACCCAGTCACCTATTGCATCACTTCCTTTAGGGCTTCGGCCTAAAGGACAAAGCCCCTCAGAAGTGTTACCTGCAAGACCTAATGGTTCAGAATGTGGTGGAAAAACAGTTTTTGAGATAGGAAGGTCCTACCGCCCTGAAATTTGAATACCTTATTCTAAGGCCTAACTGGGACCCCCGCACCGAAACTTGGCCCGGTCGGACCCTGAGGGCCGGAATGGGGGGCCCTTCCTGCCCTAAACTTGGCCCAGTCGGACCCCGAGTGCCGGAAGGGGGGGCCTGGACTTTCATAATCCTCGCTTGGTGACTGTAAAGGATGTTTGGTCGGATGTTATGACGAAGAATCATAATGTGAATGGGAATATTCTATAAATGTCTTGATATCATCTTTCGTCTCAACACTTCTGCTGCAGCCACTTAAAGTCTCACTCCGAGAACCTTAAAATATGAATCAATTCATTAGAAGTATGAAAATATCTTCCCGGTTACGTAACGGGGCAAACAAGGTGTCCTTTGACATCTACGTTTCGAGGCGATTGCAACAGTGCCACACATGATCATATTTGAATATGTTTCGGGGTAGTAATTAGCTGTCGATTTTGGAGGCCTTTATCAATAATGACCAGCTATAGATTTGCTTCCCGATGGAGATTTTTGACAAATTACATGTTATTTAGCATCTACACGTTAAGCTGAGTCCAATGAGATCAAGCTTGCCCTCTTGCTACACCGAGATCATGTCCTAGACCTAGGTGTACCATGTAAAATACATGTTACCATTTTCTAGAGTGTCATGCTTGGTGTCATTGGACTCAACTCAACGTGTAGAGGCTAAATAACATGTCATTTGTCACAAATTTCTATCGGGAAGTAAATCAATAGCTGCTCATTATTGATTAAGGCCTCCAATTTCGACAGCTAATTACTACCATTAAACATGTTCGAATATGCTCATGTGTGGCACCGTTGCAATCGCCTGGAAGCGTAGATGTTGAAGGACACCTTGTTCTCCCTCTTACGCCACCAGAAAGATATTTACATGCTTTTGATTGACTAATGAATTGATTCAGCTATTCCCCCAG
Source organism: Gadus macrocephalus (assembly GCF_031168955.1). Classification (NCBI taxonomy): domain Eukaryota; kingdom Metazoa; phylum Chordata; class Actinopteri; order Gadiformes; family Gadidae; genus Gadus; species Gadus macrocephalus. The sequence goes on along the minus strand of NC_082396.1, from coordinate 17,794,469 downwards.
AAGTCTGGGGTCAAAAGGTCAAAAGGAGCCGGCACCACGCCGCTTATGAGTCAAAAGTTAATGTGTATTTCTCTCATACATTTTGTCATTATTAAAGAGAGGCCTGATTCTCAGATATGCAGGTTGGATGGCTACGGTGTAGGTCTGGGAATAACTTCAGGCCAAAATCTTGCAAGCGAGCCGCTGGGTGCAGGTGCAACGAGATGGAGCACTTGCTGAGTCATTTCCTGTAGGGCCGGAGCCACAGGTTGAAGCGTATGCGTCCTATGAGACCCCCTTTGATATATAAGAGACCTCAAAGTAAAGCTTACTTAAATGTCGTCGACCCAGTCACCTATTGCATCACTTCCTTTAGGGCTTCGGCCTCCTAATTGATCATTGTAGTATAATTGAATGCCCTCTTTCATATATATGATACCTCCACCACTGGGACGTGGCAACAATTCTCCAAATCCATATGGGGAGGGGGGGGGGTGATGCTTGTGGACAGTAGGGTTGTACACTAGACATAAATAGGAAGAAAACTCAGGAGAAGGAATGACCTCTCATAAATATTTATTTAATAAATTGTTTCAAATAACCCTGCCTCGTTAAATCAATGAGCTTGGTGTTTTGCTTTCAAAAATAGGTTATAGAAGAAGTCTAAACTGCAGAAAATAAAAACATCCAAGCTGCCTTTTAAGGATACCTTGGAATATCCGTCTATTTTTTAACCATCGGACACTAGTTTACGACAAAAACAACACAATTTACGGCAGCTCATTTGCCGCGTGGTTTTTAGAGCCATGTAAGGATTAGAGGGGCTGGTGGATAGCAACCACCATAGCAACCATGACGGTCAAGTGACTGGATTCAGCCCCGTTGAAAAAAATAGAATACCACCCTCAGGAGATTAATGATATTTAAATGATTATGACCATGAAGTCTTTATTTGCATGGGTTTACATTTCGTTCTGTGTAGCATGGAAAAATCGGAGAAACACTCCCATTCGGAATGCATTGGTTTACATTTCTTTCTTTGGAGCACAGTTATTTTTATTTATTTTCAGTTTTTGAGGAGGTGCTTCAAAGATGCTAATTTTTCTGCAATAATCCAAAATCAAATGGAAAAACCCGTTGGCTTTTTGTCAAGGGAACCCAGGGCGACGCTCACTTCCGGGTTGGCCAACACACGTCATCCCTCCACCACTATACTGTAATAACGCATGTTGAAGTGGAATGATAATGAATTAATTTATTCTTTATTCTGCCTTAGTATTTATTTATTTGGCAGCGAAATGCAGTGTGTGTGTGTGTGTGTGTGTGTGTGTGTGTGTGTGTGTGTGTGTGTGTGTGTGTGTGTGTATAACACGCTATTTTATGTTGAAATGCGACGTAATCCAGTGTTCACGAAAACGTACGTGTTTCTAACAAGATGATATCATTAAAAGTTACATAAAGTAACGGTTTAATAACACAAAAGCAGGAAACACGTGAGCTGCATTTCCCATTCAGATAATAAAGATTAATAAAGATCATACACATTCACTGACTGAGGATTATTCAAGGGAAAAGTACATTTCTCGCTAGAAATGTCATTAGAAACACGTTAAATGGTGAATATGTCCTAAAATATTGCATCTCCCATTCAGTTAATGCTGGGTTTTTCGTATCATATGCACATATGCACGCGAAATGGACGTATCCGCCCTCCACAGTAGTTAATGCTGGGTTTTGCGTATCGTATGCACACGAAATGGTCATTGGGCGTATGTAGGCTACTGCACGCATCTTGAAAGTGTCAAACCGTGCGATCTGTGCGCATATTGGTGAGACTGGAAAAGCTGTCATATTCTTAGTTATCACAGACAATTTTTAACAATAAATGTTCTGTACGGAGCTCCTTAAGGGACAATAGGGAGAAAGCTCCCGGACAGAACCTTAGATGGAAGTCGTGCTTAGTGACAAATCACGACAAATACTTCCAATTGATATGCATGAGTTTGAAAATTGTGCTTTTTGACACGAACATTTAGAAATACGTGTACCTGATCACGTTTCAATAGATGAAATAACGTGACAATGTCACCTATTTTCGTGAGCCCGGGATGCCTGTACGCCGGCCATTATCGCCCGATGAAATATTCTTCGTCATATCTATCAAACCAAACATCCTTCACATTCGCCGAACGACGATTATGAAAGTAAAATGCACATTTCTCGCTAAAAATGTTTACATAAACACTTTTAATGGTTTAACTATGCTAAAATATCATATTTTCCACCCAGGATAAAAAGTATGTCCGCCATTTTCACAGAAGAATATCCTAAAAACTATCCTATAGGAAAGATGCTCACAGCGTCTATTAGAGACGTAGAGAGGCACCCCCCATTCCGTATGCAGAAGACGCCGAAGGGTACCTTTACCGTCACCGAGCGAATAAAAAGGGTACCTTTCCCGTCAGTCACCGACGCTAAAGGGCCTTTGCCAACAGTCGGTATTTGACGTTCTCGGAGTGAGACTGTGTTGTTTATTTATATCGTAAGTTAGTTTATAAAAATTATTATAGGCCATTTATCTATCTACATTTGACCAGCTTGTAAAGGTTAGTTAAATTAGCCCTCATTAAACAGCAGGACAGATACAACATCCCCAGAAATCGTTTACTACGATGTCCTATTTTGCGTTATTAAAGAAAGAAAGACAAAAAAAAGTCACAGCTCGCATCAGTAGCCTACTAGACAGCACTAGAAAAACACACAAAGAAAAAGGGTGTTTTGACTTCTACTGTCCTAATTGCCTCCATCCCTGAGAACACACCAGGGCCAAGTACAGAAAGTACAGCAGTGGTGGATCAGGAAGTGGAGGACAAGGATCAGGAGGAGGAAAGACGGCGAGGGCCAAGGTCCAGAAAGAGGGACGGAGAGGAAGACATGTTCCAGAGTAGCTCACTATCTTCCGAAGGACCTCAAGACTCACCTGTTCAGAGTCCACCTCGACTCTGCATAGCCACCCTCCCCCTTCTGGCCACCATTGTACACTGTATTGTATTGTATTGTATTATAGTACTTAACTGTGTAACAACTGCAGTAGCTGCTATCATGGCTGTAACACGAGGAATTGATTAGCCTAGCGATTGTGTACTGGTACTTGGCACTTGGTTCTATGAACATCCTTTCTGTACCAACAGCGATATATTGATGCACTTCTTATGACAAATGTACTTATTGTAAGTCGCTTTGGATAAAAGCGTCTGCTAAATGCCCTAAATTTAAATGTAAAATGTAAATGTTGCAGTTAATAAAAGAGGACATGAGGCTACAAAGAGAGGCAGAGGAGAGAAGAGCCCAGGAGAGAAGGGAAAGAATGGATAGTTTTTTTCTCAATTTTGGAGCGTTTGGTGGACAAATAACTTATGTTCTGTTCTATTTAACACATTGTTCATTATTTACATATTTATTGAAACTAACTTATTTAACTAACTATTTAACTAACTTTTTTGATTGATTAACTATTTATTAAAAACCTAACTAACTTTTTTGTATTGACTAACGTATTCGTATATAACTTATAAAACATATACAACAATAAAACTATTTACAAAAAAAACAGGTCAGGACAGCTGTCAGGGTTGCTAGGTGACAGGAGCAGCGCGTGGTCACGCAAGATAAAGGGCGGTAACGGTTTGTTACGTAAACCGGAAATGCTCCGTAGGCTAGACCGTCCCATTTCTTCGGCCTTCGGAGTGTCCTTCGCGGTCTACGAAGGCCGTATCCTTCGAAGGACGCGGTCTATGAAGGATGCGTCCTATGAATTGGGACACAGCCCGAGAGTGACATGACCATCGTTTCGGGCAGCTGTTCCGTGTTGAAGTCTCGTTCAATAAAAACCAACTCTCGTTGTCGAGCGTTCAATAAAAAACAACTCTCGTTGTCGAGCGTGTCCCCCCCCTCAACAAACGTGTCCCCCCGGGGCCTGCCCGTAATTCCGACGTCTCATTGTTCCGACGTCTCATTGTTCCGACGTCTCAATGGTCCAAAATATTTCTCATTAGATCGACATGCCACCATGCCGACGGTTCAATGTTCCAAAAACGGAACCCATTGGTCCGAAGGACCGTTTGTCCGACTGTTCAAAAAGGAGGCGCATTAGGTCGACGGTTCAATTCGCTCGGTGCAAGAAGCTACTTCCGTTCTACTTCCGCTCCCTCGATTGTGATGCTCAGTACTTCCGGCACGATGGCGATGTTTTTCACCAGATGTCTACAAGACCTGCCCAAACTGACCATATCAGACGTCCACAGACTTGTCCAAAAAGGATGCGTTGCCCCCCGGAGTAAACGGGAAAAGGGGTACAAGATGTACCTCTCGAGTTATATTGACAATTTTGAAGGTAAGTTCCAAACTGACATCAGAATACGTTCACATTGTGCCATCGCTAGGTAGCTAGCTTGGTTCAGAAAACTAGAGACAAATCGCGCAGTTACTAGTTACTTTTCGAGCATCAGGTTGTTTGATCGACTGTACTGTGTTGAAAAGAAGTCCAGTGTGTTTTGATTCACATTACATGAATGACGTTGAATTCCCACAGTGTCAAATAAAGACCCGGCTGCGGGGAGGTTGACCGTCAGGGCCGTCTGCTATAGGTCCATGCGCAAAGATGAGAAGCCTCACGACGTCAGAGTAGGGTGGAATACATGTGTTTAATCAGTTCAAGTTCAAGATTCTGGGGTGTTTTTGTGGCTATAGTTGGCGATGTGGATATAGAACAACAATAATTAATCTCGAGTCTGTTTATTTTACTTAAACCTGAACTATACTTGGACATGGACACCCCAGAAACCGGTTGTTATTGCTCCTGTTCTTTGGAGCATACGTTTAAGTATGCCTTTTCATGGTGGGAACATTTGTCAGTGTGAGGTAAGAGCTGATTTTGTACCCTCAGTCTAGGCTATCGTAAATCCTCAAGTAAAGACAGAGATTCAATTAGAAAACAGGCTGTGCAGCCTAAATAAATAAAACCCTCTGGCCACAATTGAGGATTTACGGTATACTAACCTGTTCAATTCTGTACTGCTCCTGTTCTTTGGAGTACAATTTTAAGTAGGCCTTTACATGATGGGTACATTAGTCAGTGAGAGGTAAGAGCTGACTTTGTATCCTCAATCTAGGCCATGCTAACCAGTTCAATGCTCTATTAATACTATACTGTATTATTTAAATAATAATAATTATAATACTAAAATCATGTTTTATCCATAGATCACTTTTGAGGACAGCACTCAGCCACAGATTCAAATAGCTGCGGCTGAGTGTTCTTGTGTGGCTGGAACTGCTCTCTGCAATCACAGTGTTGCACTGCTGTACCAGTGCACGAAATACTCGGCATTGCAACTGAAAGCAGTTCCGCCAGTCCTCAGCTGCACTGAAACTGAGCAGCAGTGGCATAAGCCCCGAAAACTGGTTAGTACTTAAGAACTAAGGCTAATCACAAATTGTTAATGTTATATGGATTTTTGAAATTTGATTTAAACTTTACCCGCTTTCTTGATAGGGTGTGAAACCTGGCAGAGTGAGTAATATGGTATTTGTCTCAACCAAACCAAAGTCGAGACAGTACACAGCTGCTGATGGTGTGAGGTAATATTCATTGTTAAGTACAAATATATTCTGCAGTCATTGTCAGATTGTTTTGTTATAAGAGTTATTGTTTTTTTTTAATTATGATGTAACTGTTTCAAAAGGAGCAAGCGCTACAAAGCAGTGCGGGGGGACTTGCCAGACCCAGATGTCCTGAAGGTCGACGAGGCATACCAGGACTTCATGGCAGACCTTGCACCATTAATCACCACGCTCTCCATAAGTCCTGGTGTCCCCCTCGTCAATTCCACTTTTGGGAGCGTTCAAGATGGAAGCCCTATTTCTTATCAGCACCCTGTGCCAGTGAGTAGGGTCATCATCCACCACCCAGACGCACCCTCTCCACCCCCACTGCCGTTACATGGTCACAGGCTGGACCCAAGCACATGTTCCTTTGTGTGCACTCACCAACAACAATGTAATGCAATGGCGCTTACCATCAATTTCGACATGGCAAGATCCATTGAGAGGGCCACAAAGGAACAGAGTGGTAGCGCAGAATGGCCTGAGGAAGATGAGGCTCACCTCCTCAAGGTTCCGGGAGGTGTGCCATGTCAGAGGTCACAGCTCTGCTGAGAACCTTGCCGAACGTATCCGCAAAGGTGGGGTTCAGACAGCTCTGATGAAGAGGGGGCTTGCACTGGAGCCAGTAGCTATTCAGGAGTATGCCCACATTAAAAACATCAGCTACTGGCCATCAGGATTTGTCATCCATCCAGATGCTCCCTGGCTCGGTTCTTCTCCAGATGGGGTCGTTTTTGATCCCACGGAGGCACCACCATTTGGGCTGGTGGAGGTGAAGTGTCCTAACGTGAAGAGCTACGTGGACTGCGGGTACCTGCGCATGCAGAATGGCGCCCTCCGTCTGAAGCCAAGCCACAGCTACTACTGGCAGGTGCAAGGCCAGCTGCTTATCACAGGGATGCAGTGGTGTGATTTTGTGGTTTTTGCAGAGGATGATGTTCTTGTGCAAAGAATTTATAAAGATGCTGAGGTTGCCAGGGTCATAAGGGAGAGGGGGGATTATTTATTTTTCTATCATTTCTTAATCTGATCTTTTTTAAATGAATGTTTCATTCAAAGACCATACCTTTCGAACTGATTGAAATGAGAGTGTAAAACTATGTGGATTGTTGATATAGGATCATTGAAAAAGTGTTGTTCAATCTTTCCTTATTAAATTCTACATATTCTAGTGTCATCTATGATGCATCTGGTTTTCATTTCAAGTCCTTTAAAACCCAAAGCTAATGTACATACAGTGGCAAACACAGTGACAGCAAATGCAAAACACAAAATTGGCCTGTCTCAGTTTAAAGCTCACCCACCGCGACAAGGTGCAGACCATTCGGGTGAGAACACGGGACAATACAAACAGAGGTAACGCAGCACAACATAAAACATTTACTTTATTTACTAGTTGCCCATGCCTTCACTAAAGGCCCATTCTGGTAGTTGACCAGGAAGCAGGCCACACTGAACAGTTCATCGATGTTCCCACATATAGATAGTGGTATGGCCTTGTCAAACAGTTTGTTCTCTTTTACTCTCCTGATACACCTCTCCACATGCACTCTCAGACGTGCAATCGCCTGTGTCTGTCTAACATCCTCACGACTCATTTGTTGTTTGTTCCTGAGAAATGTAGGCCGGTAAACCTTACAAGGAACAAGGTCGTCCACACAAAACCCTTTGTCCACCATGATTGCCATACCTGACTTCAACAGCTTCACAATCCCAGACAACTTGAAAATCTCCCGGTCACTCATAGAGCCTGCATACAGTCCAGACACAAAGGTGACAGCACCGTGGGGTGCCATGCCAACCATGGCCTTGAATGTGACATGAGATTTGTAGGTTGAGAAAACCTCACTCTGAAGGAGCAGAGAGGATGGTGTCTGACAAAATATTTCTGTACAATCAAGGACTACCTGTGTATCTGCAAAAGCTGCAAACTCAGGTGGCAGGTGAGCTCTCACTACCTCTGGAGGAACCCAAAGGCGCTTGCTTCCCAGCAGGCAGTACAGGAAGTGGGTCCATGTAGTGATGATACGACCTGCTGTTGTGCGGTGGATGTTGAACCTCTCTGCAAGGTCCCTCAGAGGAAAACCCACTGACAGGTACATCAGGAACAGCAGAAACTCGTCAATGGGTCTCAGTTTCTGTTGAGACATACCAACAAAAACATAAAACATAAAACATAAAACTAAAAACATATCAACAAAAACATACCAACAATAAACCTACCGTTGTCCTGATGCTGGCAGAGGCTGTCTTGGCGCTGGTTGTGCGAATAATTTTGTGGGTCACAGCAGGTTCAATTAGTCTCCAAAATGCCATGAAACTTCTGTAGGAGGCAAACCTGGTGTAAAAGCGCACGTCCTCATCTGATGCAGACAGACGCTCTATTCCAAAACGCTGACGAAGATTGAGATCCTCCACCTGCTGTTGAAGCTCCCTGATCTGACGACGTAGAGCTTCGTTTTCGTCTGACAAATTACTTGCCCTCGCTCCTGTTTGGGGGACGACACAGTAATCATGATCTGGAGCCATTCCAGTCTCCATCTCCGAGTCCGAGTTCGAGTCTGGCTCTGGGGGGGGACTCTCGGCCCGCGGACGCCGTTCCCACACACTCGGTCTGGGCGCAGGTAGCTGGTATCCGTTCCAAGAAAATAAAACTGGTATGGCTCCCTTCTTCACCCTCCTTCGTCCACCGACAGTCACATCAATATCAGTCTGCTTAAAATGTCGACTACAGACCCGGGTGTGCTTGGTCGGCATGAAGTCATCCCTACGGATTTTCTGCTTCCACTCAGCCCGTACCGCAGCGTCAACGGGGAATGAATGGAAGCTGTTTGGAACTGTTTTGTTGTACTTCGATGAACAGGTACACAACGGCACACAGCAATGACGTACAGTGTTTCCCACCTGTTGAAAGCTAAGTCGCTTCCCTTGGATTTTAAAAAGGCTCATTGTGAAACTGAAAAACTAACTAATTCGCTCTCTGGCTGTTTTCGTGGTCGCTGTCAAATCTGGATGTTTAGACCGGAAGACCGGAAGTGCTCAGCATCCTATACAGATCATTTCCGCCAACGGTCGCCATATTGTGCACAGAGCGAATATGCCGAATAGGCCTACATATAAAGAGTTTTATACCTCGCTCGCGCTCTCGCTCTCTCTCACTCTCTCTCCAAAATACAACATAGGCCTACATATCACGTTCACAATGAATATTGGAGGGCAAAGTGACGACGCTATACTTCATTTTGACAGGGTGTTTCAGCCCCATGGACAGAGAGCGTAGGTCTAATTCTCAACACGGGCACGAAAACACACACACACACACACACACTTGACTAAGTACACGGTATGAGGTATAAGTTTGACTAAATCAATACCAGCGAAATTATGTAGGCTAAAAGCCCACTGTAAACGCAGTAAACAACACATATAGGCCCACACACAGCTACTAAAGATAAAAATTGTATTTGTTTTTCACTCACAGTTTGACTTCTTTACGGGAAAAGTATTAGTCCTTGTATAATGTGCGCTTCATAAATTCACCTCTTGTGACCGTTCAAGCCCACATCAACTGTCTGGCTTGGTGAAGTGCACTGCTGGAACTTAAGCTATCGTCTTTTATTTTTGGTTTCATAATCACACATGTGGAATTGGCCTATTCGGCATATTGAACCGTCGGCCTAATGCGCCTCCTTTTTGAAAAGTCGGACAAACGGACCTTCGGACCAATGGGTTCCGTTTTCGGAACATTGAACCGTCGGCATAGTGGCATGTCGATCTAATGGGAAATAACAACACTCTACCTCCCCCCCCCCCCCCCTCAACAATCGTGTCCACAATTTACCGCGAAACCCGTGAAACCCAAACCCCGAAACCCGCCTCCACAGCGGCACGCGTGCTGTCGGTATAACACGCTATTTTACGTTGAATTGCAACATATCCAGTGTTCATGGAAACGTACACCGTCAACGTTTTTTCTTGGCGACTTGGTTGCACATACCCAGCTATATGCCCCCTGCGTCGAAAAAAGAAGCGCAAGGTCCTCCGTTAGCCAACGGGATGAATGCTCATAGCGTCTCTATGTGCAGCCATCGGGTCCCCCGTGAAGGTGTTGCATTGTAACGAGTTGAAAACCCCATGCGTCGAAAAAAGAAGCACAAGGGTACCCTTTTGCGTCAGTAACTGAAGCTAAAGTCACTGACCGTTCGTCAAAAACCGACGCACTCAGAGTGAGAATGTGTTGAACAGACACACGCAACCATAATTTGTTGACCAGGATGAATGTTTGTTGTGTTTTTCAGCCAATTTGTTTGTTCGCATGCATGTTTCATACGTTTCCATGAACTTGCACATAGGTGTATGTGTCTGTATGTGTTTGTCTCCAATAGAGTATGCAGTTAATGGTAGACTGTCCAAAATGCTAATCATTGTAACACTGGGCCATTCGTAACAAGACTGCCAAAGGACTCAACCCCCCTCCCACTCCCTCACTTTTACTTGGCTACCCAATGGCCTGTTAACGTAAACAATATAAATTACATAAAAAAATATATCAGGTTAGGGCTATGTTTTTATGTCTCCCATTTCAACAAACCACCATATTGTTATCCTATTCACTTCCTCACCCTCTATTACTCCCATACTCCCTCTGTGTAGCATGAAAGAAGTTGAAGCAATAAATGGCAACCTCCTTAAAAAATGCCCCTAATGCAGATGAATGGGGCTGCTGCTTCAATTACCCACACACTCTCTCTCTCTCTCTCTCTCTCTCTCTCTCTCTCTCTCTGTTTTAAAATATCAGCCAGTTCATATGTCTCTGTTCCAATCACTGGTCAGTTTGCCTTTGAGCCTGTTGCTGGATCTCTATCTTATGTGTTGATAAGCAGGTAATCCTATTCTTGTTTTCATGTTGGAATGAATGTGTTTTTTCAATGCTTGTTTACACTGCAAGTATAGCAGTCCCTGTGTGTTGTTCCATATGGGTCTTTTATGCATTCTAAAACACGTCACAAATACAGACACACCTGTATTGGTTGTTCGTGGCCAGCAAACATGTCTGTATGCTCCAGACAGTGGCAGTGTGGTGTCGGTAAATCGCAGGGAGTTGGGTGTTTTGATCGCACATAATCCCAGAAGAGGATTTGGTTGAGAGGGGAGGGGTGAACAGCTTTTTAGAAAGAGAAATCAATTGGCAGGAGCCATAATGGGGAGCGATGATTAGAATGACACATGATGAGTGAGTAGTACTTGGTGGGGATGGGGGGTTACTTGGAGAGAGATGGAAACACTCACAGACACCTGCAAGGACACACGTTTCCAAGGAAACCTTCCAGATTAAGCCAATTCATTAACTTTTATGTAACTTCTACTTCTACTCAATAACATACATTCGGAACTACACACGCACTGTGGTAACCCGGTACTCGTTGGTGCGGGTTCCAGGTATGAACGAGTCGGGTAGTCGGGGTTCAAGCCGTACTCGGCATTTATTATCATCAAACCGGGGTATACAGGGTCCATACACAAAATAGACTTAGGGTCTCCGTGAGCCTCTAATGCGTCGTCGTCTCATGGGCTTCCTAGCCGTCCATGGTTCCCGGTCTCCTCTGTCTGTCCTCGTGGCCCTTTTAAGATGGCTCCTGCTCCATTCAACAGGTGTCCCCCAATCACGCTGATTGGGGAGAGAGAAGTGGTGCTCTCTGTCGCCAGTCAGTGGGTGGCGGCGGTATATGCCGTCTACCACCTCACCTCGGACCCGCCCGGGCCGAGGTTTATGGGGCGGGATGCCACAATCCTCCACCGCTTGCTTAGGCCTCTGGTCGCCGGGGAACCCGCCCAGGCAGTTGTCCCGTCGTGAAAGGGCGTCGGCGTTGGCGTGCTCCCTGCCCGGTCTGTGGTCCACCCTAAAACGAAAGTCCTGGAGGGCCAGGAACCACCGCGTCACCCGGGCGTTGGTGTCCTTGGCATCGGCCATCCAGGTCAGGGGCGCGTGGTCGTGACCAAGGTGAACTCCCTCCCTAGGAGATAATATCGCAGTTTATCGAGGGTCCACTTGATAGCCAGGGCCTCTTTTTCCACTGTTGAATAGTTTCTCTCGTTCCGCAGAAGCTTCCGGCTGACGTATGTGATGGGGTGCTCGTCTCCTGCCCGGACCTGGGGGAGGACGCCCCCCAGCCCCACCTCCCAAGCGTCTGTGTGCACAATAAGGGGGGAAGCAAAATCTGGGATTATGAGCACCGGCTCGGAGCATAGGGCCGCGTCACGAAGGCCTGGTCGGCTGCCTCGGACCAGGCAATCCGATCTGGCAGGGCCTTCCGGGTCAGGTCATTCAACGGGCTTGCCAGCGTGGCAAAACCCGGGGGCCACCTTGCTCTCCGGCCGGACAGTTCCCCGTCCCACCTGGTACCCCAGGTACGCCGTCTCCTCCTTCCCGAGGCGACACTTGGCCGTGTTGGCCATGAGGCCCGCCTTCCTCAGCTCCCCCAGCACCGCCCTCAGTTGGCGGAGGTGGACATCCCAGTTGGGGCTGAAGATGATGTATGCCGCGGCGTAGGCCTGGTGGGGCCTCAGGAGCTGGTCCATCATGCGCTGGAAAGTAGCCGGTGCACCATGGACTCCAAAGGGGAGGACGGTGTACTGGTACAACCCGCCTGGAGTTGAGAACGCGGTCTTCTCCCGGGCAGCCCGGGTCAGCGGTACCTGCCAATACCCCTTGGTCAGGTCCAAGGTCGTGAGGTAGCGGACCGGTCCCAGGCGTTCGATGAGCTTGTCGCCTCGTTCAGCCTCCTAAAGTCATTGCAAAAACGATATGTCCCATCCGGCTTCGGCACGAGGACCACCGGGCTGGACCAGGCACTGCGCGACTCCTCGATGGCCCGGAGCTGTAGCATCTGGCGTACCTCGGCCTGGATGGGGTTCTCCTCCTCCTCTCCGGGTTGTCTAACCCGGTAATTGACCTCAGCCACACGTTCTGCCACTTAGCGAGGAATTTACAATCAGCCGTGGGCACCAGGACCAGGTCGCCGGGTTGAACGGTCCGCAGCTGGGCTCCCCGGTTGTAAACCCTCGCCTGCGCCTACTGGGCTTGCCGGAGGTGTTCCCGGACAATAGGCCAAACCCGGGCCATGCGGTCCCTCACCTCGTACAGGGTAGTGCGATGGGGGGACGGCTGGCTCTCCCATGCCTCCTTGGCCAGGTCCAGGAGGCCGCGGGGCCTTCGTCCGTACAGCAGCTCGAACGGTGAGAACCCTGTGGACGCCTGTGGCACCTCCTGGACGGCAAATAGGACATGAGGCAACAGCTGGTCCCAATTTTTACCGTCCGCGTCCATGGCCTTCTTTAACATTTGCTTGAGCGTTTTGTTAAAACGCTCAACCAGGCCATCCATCTGGGGATGGTAGATTGAGGTCCGGAGCTGCTTTACCTGCAGGAGTCTGAGCAGTTCCGTCATTACATGAGACATGAAGCACGAGCCCTGATCAAGTCAATACCTCTTTCGCGATCCCCACCCGGCTAAACAGCAACATGAGCTCCCTGGCGACCGCCTTCGCGGTGGCTGCGCGAAGGGGTAAAGCCTCGGGGTACCGGGTGGCGTAGTCCACCAGGACCAGGATATATCCCCGGCTGGTCTTGGGTAGGGGACCCACAATGTCCAGAGCTATCCGGTCAAACGGGGTATCGATGATCGGCATGGGGATAAGGGGGTTGCGGACGGAAGCTCTCGGTGCTACCCTCTGGCACTCGGGACTTCCCTGACAGTACCGCTCTACATCCTTCTTTACCCCTGGCCAATAGCACCTTGCGAGGACCCGGTCTCGGGTCTTGTCCATGCCCAGATGGGCTCCCAGGAGGTGGGTGTCGGCCATAAACAGAACCTTGCTCACGTATGCTCTAGGGACTACAAGCTGTTCCGTGACTCCCCCCTCTCCTTCCACTACCCTATATAGTAGCCCCCCCTTAGTGCTAAAATGAGGGTGTGGTAGGTAACTCACCGAGTCCCGAGTCTGTCCGTCGTGGGCCAACACATGGCTCCAGGCGTGTTTCAGGGCCTCGTCTTGGCGCTGGGCACTGGCGAACTGGCCTGGACGGTCCGAACTCCCCCCCTCCCCGGGAAGAAGTCTGAGAACTCGGTCAGAGGGGTGCTCTCCGGCTCCCCCGGTAGGTCATGTGGCTCAGACGCGGTGAGGGTGTCCGCGGTTGGAGCTACGCGGATGGCGTGCTGAGTGAGCCGTAGTACGGCCTCGCAGAGCAGGGCAATGCTCTCCGTGGTCTCCCGCTGCAGGGAAGCGGCTTGCACCTGCGCCTGCTGTTGTCGCAGGGCGGCGGTGGCCGTGGTTCCGTCCGGTGTCTGCATGCTGGTTCGGTGGGTCGTCTACCGTGGGGTTGTTGTCGGTTCTTTGCTATGCCTGCATTCTCCCCCGTATGTGGTAACCCGGTACTCATTGGTGCGGGTTCCAGGTATGAATGAGTCGGGTAGTCGGGGTTCAAGCCGTACTCTGCATTCATTATCAGCAAACCGGGGTATACAGGGTCCATACACAAAATAGACTTAGGGTCTCCGTGAGCCTCTAATGCGTCGTCGTCTCATGGGCTTCCTAGCTCTCCATGGTTCCCGGTCTCCTCTGTCTGTCCTCGTGGCCCTTTTAAGATGGCTCCTGCTCCATCCAACAGGTGTCCCCCAATCACGCTGATTGGGGAGAGAGAAGTGGTGCTCTCTGTCGCCAGTCGGTGGGTGGCGGCGGTATATGCCGTCTACCACCTCACCTCGGACCCGCCCGGGCCGAGGTTTAAGGGGCGGGATGCCACAGCACACACACACACACACACACACACACACACACACACACACACACACACACACACACACACACACACACACACACACACACACACACACACCATAAGCTACTGCTGAGGGGACAGCTGCTCTGAATCTAGCTGCCAAAATCAAAAGCTCTCTTCTTTCCCTATCTCTTCCTATCAATGTAGAGATCCTGAACTTTTGTTCCAAGTATTTCTGTTAAATCAAAAAATTTCAATGGAAATACCCTAAATTCCAACTGTATTTCATCAATAATATTCACAAAGGGCATTTTTCAATTTCTAAGTAACCTCAGTGATTGACAAACAAGCAAAGCCCTAGCTAAAATAAACACGTCTATGTTCCACATGAGACAAAAAAATAAAGACACCATATTACAGAGTTCTCTCAGTATATTTCCATCCACAGCCTTTAACAATGTGGATACCCCTGCATTTTAACATTTTAACACACACACACGCACTCGTACACACTCAACCAGAGGTCGCTATCCATATGTCGCAAACAACTCACTCTATTGCCGCTTTTCCACCGCACATGTAGCTCGACTCGACACGACTCGACACGACACGACTCGACACAACTCGACACGGTAGCAGCACGGGTCCTTTTCCACCGCAAATAGTACCTCCTGGACGTGGGCGGGGTCGGCTGCGCGAAAGGGCCGTGACGTATTTTTGTACGTGACGCAAACAACACCTACGCAACCCACACATGGACAGAACCCACATAACAACAATGGAGGACATCGATGCGATGGTATTCGTGTTCGTATTATTAGCTGGCATGTTGAAGAAGTTGAAGAAGTGGAATATGTTGGCTGCGGCGCTGCTATGGCTGTTACCAGCATGGTTGCCATGTCGCTCTCGTGACTTCGTCACACTCTCTGGCCAATCAGTGGCCGGCCGTCTGCCGACGTCACCTTTTAGCATCGGCTCAGCTCGCTTGGAACCTAGAGCGAGGCGGTACTAGAAAAAGCAGCCACTTCAGGTACCAGATACCATGTTTTCGCGGTGGAAACGCAAAAAATGCGAGCTGAGTCGAGTCGAGTCAAGTCGAGTCGTGTCGAGCTGGTACCATGCAGTGGAAAAGCGGCATATGTTAGCCTCAATCCAAATGAGTTGTTGATTACATTAACCTTAAAATCATGGTTTAAAATCATCGATTTGATCCAGCTCAACACCTCTCTCTCTCAGCAATGTCAGCATCTTTCTCTCTCTCGCTCTCTCTCTCTCTCTCTCTCACTCAGCATCTCTCTCTAACTCTCTCATTGTGAATCATCCAATCACAAACACAAAACAACCCTTTTCCATTGACTCGTCGCTTTTCCAAGGTTTACTTTGAGTGCTAAGCGAGGTTACTAGCGATTGAGGCTGTTTCTGAGGCAATTATCATAAAGAAGAAACAGGGATAGGCCAAACGGTTGCATCAATATTTTGTGATGTACAATGTGAATGAATTCCGATACAGTGCCGGTAAATTAATTCAGATGCTGCCTGTGCAGTAAAGAATATGTTTCTAAGCAGCCTGCTGCCTTGCATCACTTCACACCCATCTGCTTCTGTTTGGGTGAGTATTTCTTTGGCGTGGCCATGAGAGTTGTGACTTGTGTTATGGAGCTGCACAACCTTGAGAAAGTCCCGTCCCCCCCGGCTCTGCAGTGGTTCTCTTGTGTCTGAACACGGGATCATTAGGCTGTCTGTGTCTGTCGCAGGACTCCACTTTCTTCTGCTCCTCTTTTGCACCTTTTCTATTCTTCATCAACTCTGTTCGGATCCCTACTTCGCTCCTTTTGTGTTGTTTCCTCCCTTCTCTCCCTCCTCACTTTCTCATAGACACTTACAGGGCTTTATATATTTTTTTCTCCTGTTAATCCGTTTCATATTTTATGACACTTTTCAGAAGAAGTGAAAAGGAATGCATTTCTAAGGCTGGTGTGCTCACGTGAAGTAAAAGCCACTCACTGCTTCAAGATGTTCTTTAAGAAAGTACAACGGAAACCTGCCATGTTTAAACCCTGTACAAAGTCGACGTTGTATTTCCGTTTCTATGTGTCTGACTAGGTTTATCCATTTGCCATGGAGATTACGCTTTTGGAGAACATTCCCGGGGTAAAGCAGGAAGTTAACATGCCCAGAGGGGTTTGTTTATACTGTACGACATATTTCATATTTATTCCAAAACCATCTCTTCCCTCTTCTTCACCTCCTGTAGTGTATCTGCTGCTGTCATGTGAAAAAGAAAGACTCCTCTCCTTCTGTCGTTCCTCTTTCCTTATCCCTCTCTCTGCTGTCCTCTCTTCCTCACCCCCTCTTCCTCATTTCTTCTTTCTTATCATCGTCTCCTCTCCGATTCTCTTCCTTCCTCTCTCGTTTCCTCACCTCCCTTCTTTCTTGTCCTTTCCTTTCCTGCATGTGCTAGTGACTCTAAGAGGTGGAGAGTAATGGAGAGATTAGTACAGGCCGGGCAAACATCTTGTCTCTGTTTGGTTTGAATAAAGCAGCAGAATGAGGCCGGTCAACCTTTGTTTATCGGGCCTCTGTCTAATTTGAAGACCAGATACTGCTCACAGAGGAAGACACACACAGTGGTGATGTGTTGCATGATATCAAAATATTATACACAATGTAAATGTGTGTGTGTGTGTGTGTGTGTGTGTGTGTGTGTGTGTGTGTGTGTGTGTGTGTGTGTGTGTGTGTGTGTGTGTGAGCAAGGGCTAAATGGGGGTCTATTTCGAGTGGATGCTGATGGTGCTGTTCAAATGAACCTTTCAAACACGTTAATCTATTTAGGAGCTTTGTTTCATGGCCCAAAGTACCGTTTGGCTTGGTAGATTTGAACCAGAACCGAAACAGTGCATCATTGTGATGAATCGTCCTCTATGTGAACACAAAATAGTGGTGTCCGTCCTCATCGGAGGACGGAAGGTGACTTATCCCCCGAGCCAAAAATACTCTCCATTATTGAAACATTGGGTCAGAGAGGATGATAATTAGCCGAAGGCTGCAATTCCCACCTCACATTTAAGATGGAAGGGGCATTTATATACATTAAGGTTAAGTCCACAAAAGCATTTTCTCCTGTGTTTCGGGATCATATGCTTTGCTAATGTGTGTGTTTGGGCTCTTAGCAAATGCATGAAAAGAAGAACCAACCTCTGTTATTCTAAAACTTAATAATGTGCTTGTTTGTGTGTGTGTGTTTGTGTTTGCCTGTGCGTTTGTGTTTCATTGTGTGTGTGTATGGGTGTGTTTGAACATGTCTGTGTGTGCAGCAGACACAAACAGAAGGAGAGGGAGGGGGCTGGGGGTTAGATGGTCACCATTATGGGAGATCATGCATAAAGACTTCCTATTGATTTATTTTTTGCTCTCCCCTTCAGCCAGCTATAATAAACATTACCAATGTACAGCTCAGGCCTTTGGCTCGCGGTATCAACTTATATTGCAACAAAATGTTCTCACTACTTGCTATCTGTCGCTGAAGGATTTAATCCTCTACTGCTCACAGCAGGCTAATTTAATTAACACTTTCCTAATTTTCTTAGCATGGATTTTGAAAAGTTTTTTAGATACCGGCTACGACAATGACATTCGTTATATAATAATAATAATAATAATAATAATAATAAATTTAATTTAGAGGCGCCTTTCATGGCACTCAAGGTCACCTTACAGAGCATAAAATCATCATAAATTGTTAAAAACAAGACATTGTGGAAAAACAACAAAAACAAAACAAAACAAACAAACAATAAAGACAACAACATGGCCACTGTAAAGTTAAAAAAGAGCATGTAAAGGTTTCAAATCAACACCTTGTAAACCGGCCACTTTAATTAATCACCGTATTTAGATCCCCTTCTGAAAACCCATCAGCCGACTGGAATGAGTATTTTTCTGTGAAACGCTCCGTAACCAAAGCATGAACAGAGGCGTAACTCCCCCCTGTGGTGTATGATTTTGTCCCTGGCTCTGTGCTGACTCCCCATAGAAGTTCTGATAGGACATAGGACTGCCGAATCCCAGATTAGGTTACGTATGACAGTGAAGTGGAGGTGAAGAAGCGGCTTCAGGATGGAGACAGAGGGGGTAGAGATGAGAGGCATGTTTTCCCTGACATTTGGAGAGGTGTAATTGATGATGAAAAGAGTGCTGGCTTTGATGTTTGAAGAGCGCTGTAGACTGCCACAAGACACACTCTTAATATTTCCAGAGCTTGTGTTCCAGTCAAAAGGTGACTGGATGAGACTTCAAATGTCTTCAACTGCACGTGCATGTTAATGCTTTGTGTACACACCTTTCCTTTGAGTGTATATGAACTCGCACTTGCCTGTGCGTGCGAGTGTGTGATTATGTGCGTGCATGTGTGTGTCGGGGGAGAGTTTTTGTGACTGCTGTGCCTTATTTTGTTTTAATTGCTTTCCTAATATCCATCTTAGGGTATTTAACTGCACCTGTGGAATGACCAGTCACCTTGGGATTTATCTCAATGTGGGTATTGAAAAATGTGCCCTGACAACACACACACACACACACACACACACACACACACACACACACACACACACACACACACACACACACACACACACACACACACACACACACACACACACACACACACATAAAAACACACACTCACACAAACACAAAGAACATACAACCAATATATGACGAATCAGCATGCTTTCAATCAATTATTAGAAATATGACATGATTTGAAAATACCCCACATTTTAACCACATCTAATAAGACTGCGATTGCTTTATGGTGAACCCTCTCCAGAAGGCAGACATATTTTGAAACCTACAAGGTCAACTCCAATGACGTATCCCGTGTCTGTGTTGGTCTAGGTCCTATGACTCTGATCTTTGCTAAGCAGATACAACCACCAACCCTAGCTTCATAGATTTAAAACAAAGCGAGTGTGTGTTTAAAGCCAATGAAATACAGATTACAGCCCATTGGGGGCTGCATGTGTTGCGCGGCATTCATTACTGTCAGCTACCCCTTAGGTCAGATTCTGTTTTGTTGCCTTTTTCCTATCCCCAGCTCTTCTGAATCATTCAATAATGTATTTGATCACATGTACAGCCAACACACAAGAAAGCATTAGTATGCAAACCTATCTTTGCATCAATGCATCCAGTCACAACAGGGACATTATTTGAAGTGATTTATTTTCAAAGGGGGCCACAAACCATTTTCTGAAAGAGTGTGATATTTTGAAAGGACTCGATATTGATTAACATTTACTCTTGGTACTAGGGGTGGGCCTGAACTTGACTCTGTGTGTGTGTGTGTGTGTGTGTGTGTGTGTGTGTGTGTGTGTGTGTGTGTGTGTGTCTGTGTCTGTGTCTGTGTCTGTGTGTGTGTGTGTGTGTGTGTGTGTGTGTGTGTGTGTTTTTAAAGCATTTCGTCTCGTTCAGCCCGAGTAAATGGATGATGTTTTCTTTCCATGGCACTTGGTACTTTTTTAAGTGCAAAGTTTACAGAGAAATCAAATAATATACAGTAGAAGATAAGGAAACAAATCAATATGTATGATTAAGATGCTATACTGCAACTTAATATTGTAGCAATATGTGAACACATCTGTATGATGAATATCTGTATGTTCGAGGAAAGGGAAGCAAAATCTGAGAGGTTTTTCGGGAAAGAAAGGCAGTATGTCTCCAGCATTTAGCTTAATGACGTCATTCTCCAGGAGAGCAGAGGGTGTGGAGACCGGCTCTGTTAAGTCCCTTCTAATGAGGGAACAAGACGGTGTCCCAGCCCGCTGCTGTGGACCTAATGCCACCTGATTGTACCCCCCCTAATCGGCTCAACTTTATATTACCTAGAAGATTTTCTATTTCTTCACCCTGTCTTTTGTTCGTTCTTTGTTTCTTTCTGTCATTCTTCCTTCTATTAGTTTTTGCTTCACATGTTTCTTTCTCTATCTTCTCTTCTAACTGCGTACCCAATTGCATCCCTCTGCTACTATAAGGAAGATGGTTCATTCGTTTCCCTTAAATAAACACAGGCTATATTATGGCTCCTTGCCTTCCTCCACCCTATATTGTCGTAGGGTGGAGGACAGAAAGGCCATTATGGAAGCCAGACTTCTGCCCAGCATCTAAAGTAAATGTTCCAAGCTCCTCTGGGTATCTACCGCTGAATAACTTGCGACAGCTCACCCATTCCCTTATGCGGGTGGAAATTAGGAAAAAGAGGGAGGTCCACGTTTTAAAAAAAGCTTTTTAACCGATTAAAAATCAACGAGGAAAGGAGGGTTGTCTGAAGGTTGAAACCCCCCTCCAGAGAAAGGCACGTATAGCGCTAGGTGTTGGGCAGTTACCCTGTAATAAAAAAGATGGTTTAGTATGCATTCAGCAAGACCAGGTCCCCTCTGAGGGCCGGCGGGCTGACATATGCTGACCAGCTCTTCTGTAGTTAACCACCAGTGAGCTCCTGGGGGCCCCACAGGCAAGGTTGGGTGGGGAGGGACGGCAGGCTGCGTTGTGTTGCACTAGGAGGTGAACTCGACGAGCCACTCCGTGGTCTCAAGGATCTATGCTGGGAAGCTGAGGTAATCGTGAGGTCATGGAAATATCTATCAGCTATATTGTACGAGTATTAAGATTCACGTTTATGATTTATTTGGATGACATGAACAAAATGCTTTTCTTGGTGAAAAACATTTTGACTGGTCTTTGAATCCCTGATCCGAGCAAGTCACTAGCTTTCTACAGCCACTAATGCTACAAAATAAATCGTTAGCCTCATAGCGTAATTGCCTATGTCATACTTTGACCAAATTGTGATTTCTAACCTAACTCTACTCTCCTAATGCTGTTAATTTACTGTTCCTCATTGGCTATATCCTAAGCCAATAAGGGTGCTTTTTACATTGCATAATCACTATCTGCTAAGTAATCTATTTTACTTTGGCATTTTTGACGCTAAATACAAGATTAACCTTAAAATTTGACTACTGCAAAATGCTATGAGGCTAACAAAATGTAACGCACAGGTACCCAAGATGATGTGGAATGAATTGGGTAGAAATGCTGAAAGGCCAGTGCATCCTGTGAAAGATATTGATCCAACACTCACCTGTGAATCATCAATCACAGCACCTGCGGCTGCAAATCATCTAACCATCAATAGCGCAACATGCATGCTGTCATTATGTGGTCTGCAGATAATCAGTGGAGAGCTGCGATGGATTAGTCCCTCTGTCTGGAGGGCTCCCGTATGCCTCGGTGTCGGTAAGACACCTACCTCCTCTCTCAAGCTTGCTTGCTCACAAGGTTTAAAGCCTCACCCTATTGAGGTAGGCTTTTTCTTCCTATGCCTCTTTGCTTTGATATGCTCAGGAAAGGGAGATTGATAAGGCCAAGAGAAGTAAAACAGGAACTGTGTTTATTTTTTTGTTTTTTAAAAACAAAACAAAACAAACAATCAAATTCATATGAAAAGTGTTTGATTTAAACTGTAAACCAAAAGCAACAACGTAAAATAACATTGCCACAAAATTCAGGACAAATAATTCTATAAAATTGATAAAATAAAAAGAAAACAGCAGTTATACTGTCACCGGAAAATATTGTGTACCTTCAGAGTGACCTCTATGACACAAAGCGATGCTAGCCAAGTCATGAAGTGTGGGTCTGTTTTCAGGAGACCAGTCTCGGCTCTTCAACCTTGTTACCGCTCCCTCAAAATGTCAGAGGATGCTGGGAGGGACTTTGGGACCATTTTTTTGTCTTAACAGGCACATGCTCGTTGTCACTTTACTCCTTTCAATCACTTGGTGGACCCAATAGTAATAATCATTGTTATGTGAAATACTGTTCTAAAAGACAGACCCATTTCCCCTTTAGCGGCTTTTATGTTTGTGGGTGATATATATAACTATAATACCTAAAATTATTCTTTCGATTAATATAACCTTAGAACAAACTGACACTTTTAAGCACTTTAGTTTACTAAAATCACTGCCAAAGGAAATATGACAAAGACATTAGGGTATGATAGTATGGAGCCAGTTTTCTGCCATAATTCAAACCTGAAAAAAGGTTCAAAGGCTTGTAAGTCTGGGTTTGAAAACTCAACACCTTGTAAAAAAGGTTTTGCAACACTGAAAAAAGAGATTATAACCTGAAAAAAATTCAAACAAAAATTCAAACATCTGTAAACATGATTTTGTGTTCTATTTTATCTTCTTCAACATCTTCACCAACACATTTTCAAAGTTCAAACAATTTCACCAGCGCATTTGCAGAGTTTCAAATCTGGCACTGTTCTAACAGTGTATTTCATTGTTTCCCGGTTTTGAAACCTTGTAAATGGGATTCTGCAAACAGGTGTTCATACATTGAGAAATAAGTTTTGAAAGGTTGAATATTTAGGTGTACGTTTACGCCATTGCAACGTATTTTTTCAGAACTGACTTTTCAGCACTGACTTTTCAGAGATTTGACCACACAGGCGCAAGCTTTGAGTCACGTGAATATTGGCAGTGTTCGGTCGCGTATTCGTTTTGAAACTCCTGACAGTCAAATCTGAAGAAAAAAAAAACGTTCCTGGGGGCGGGAATTGAATTGGCGGGACCATTTAGCTCTAAACCTATTGGTTGCTCTCGGCTGACGTACATTCTAATGACATGTGCCGTTCACCGGGCTGTGCGTGATTGACAGTGCTCTGCCGATGACAAGAATGTGATTGGAATGTACGTCAGCCGAGAGCAACCAATAGGTTTAAAGCTAAATGGTCCCGCCCCCAGGAACGTTTTTTTTTTCTTCAGACTTGACTGTCAGGAGTTTCAAAACATATGCGCGACAGAACACTGCCAATATTCACGTGACTCAAAGCTTGCGCCTGTGTGGTCAAATCTCTGAAAAGTCAATGCTGAAAAGTCACTTGCTGCCTCGATTTCCGGTGGTATTGCTCTGTTTCTCCCAGAGCACTCCGGATTTGTAAGGTCAGAGGCGATGGACCCACTGACGGATGAAACACCTCCGGGACAGGACGAAGCGGTCCGTATCCGTATTTACCGTAGGGTGTGAATGGGCCTTTGCGCGTTCACCCAAAAATCTGCTCTGTGTGGACAGGGCCTCATTCACACCTGTCCTAATCACACCAGATTCTGAGCAACAGAACATTCATACAAGTATCCCCCAAACATTCCATTCCAGCATCAATTTGGGACCAGGATTAGTTAAACATGTTTTACTGATAAGATTCAGATAAAGTTAAAATACCACTACAGAAAGTTTGAAGTAATGCAATCAGAAATTAAGTATTAATTTATTCAATTCTGGTCTAAACTTAAACCAATGTCCCATGTAGTGTGAGAAGTCCCCTTGCACTTCCCCATGTAACGTGTAACGTGTATTATTGCAACACGTACACACTCTTAATCAGATTTGAGGAAACTATTCCACAATAACTAATATATATCTACATGTTCTAGAGGACTAATAATCACCCCAGCATTTTTTTTGGGCATTTTACTTTACTACTTATAAACCCATTTACCAACATATTGAAACCCGGGCAAATGATACATTTTTGTCCCCGTTGTAGGTTATTCTTATGTCTAGTGAGGGACACGGAAACTCTAAAATCCAGGCTTTCTTTGTCAGAATTTGCCTATAAAAAGAGTCAGCTAAAACAGCTGACTTTTATAAACGCTATGCTACATTGAACTCCACGCTAATCACTGATGTAGTGCCATAGGAATATGGCGGGAGATTGAGATGGGTGGAGGGGTGTAATCCTGTTATAGCCAAGCTTTACCGTGGCTAGGACCTTGAGAAGCAGGGAGCCCCGGGGGACACATCACATTAACCACAGAGAAACACTTTGAGCCTGGGCTCGGACACTGGCACTGCAGGGGGGGAGCTACTACCTACTAGCCTTCATCCTCAAGACTCTTGAGGATAACGGCTGATTATAAATAACACCCTTTTTTCATTTGGAGGGAGGACGGGGGTTTCATAGGCCGGAACAAAATGCAACGATTACTTGGTGGATATGGCAGCATGTGGTAAGAAAGCCTCCCGGGAGAGGCTGGGGGCACTAATGCTCTACAGCTATTCTAGTGTTCGGGTAAAGCGGTCAACACACAAGGAATGTCCAGCTAAGCGTTGAGCGCTAAGTAAGGCGTTGGAATTATAGCGAGCCAATAGAGCACAATGCTTTGTTAAAAATGAGACTCTTTTGGTTTCAAGAATGTCTAACAAAGTGGGTATCTGATTGGACGCACTTGGAGAGGGACAAGGTTGAACTTGTTGAAGGTGTAAAATAGCGGCCCACTAGGCCCAGTGAGCTGAACGGCAGCCTTCGGTGCCTATTCTAGATGGCAGCACAAGATATCCCACTGGACAAGGACTTCAAAATGCTGTTAACACAAAGGAGAGCCCAAGTTATAAAAAGAGCGAGAGCATCATTTGAATAAATGAGTCTGATGAGTTGAATAGCACAAAAAGAATGGCACACGCAACAAAAGACTAGTCGTATTTCATGAATTCAGTCCATGACTTGCCTAACGTACTGTGTTTCTTGCCACATTGTAGCCCGTTTTGCATTTCCGTTTCTTACCAAGTCAAGCTGCTGTGAATATAGGTGCACATTATGGCCTTGACAATTGTTTCTCCACAGAGAGATGCTGTTCATTGGTGGATCAGACCTCAGTTAATCATGTGATCCTTCACGGACACAAGGCAGTTTTTTTGTGTACCGTTCCAGCTCACAGAGCATCAACGATGTGTCTTCACAGACACTTTTCCTTTAAATCGTCATCTCCTGCTGCAATTTCCAGCTCTACAAGACCACTTCAACAACAAGCCCCCCTGTTAAGACTTTTCTATTTGATATCATCAATGACTGGGTTAGTTCACAAAGGGAAAACACTCACCTATTGGATTAGATCGCATGATTGTGTGTGTGTGTGTGTGTGTGTGTGTGTGTGTGTGTGTGTGTGTGTGTGTGTGTGTGTGTGTGTGTGTGTGTGTGTGTGTGTGTGTGTGTGTGTGTGTGTGTGCTTGAGGGGTTGCAAAAAAGCTCCTCATGTGTATACGGTTTGAGACACTACCAAGCTCCTGCGTTAATTCAGAGGTTGCTGATGGAAATGGCCCGCATGAGTAATATCAGGATGCATTCACCACTTAAGTGTTCTCTAACTACTTTAAAGTACCGTAATCCTCCACTCAAAATAATTTGACTAACCACATTAACTGTAGCACCTATGGTGTGTGTACTCATTTTCCTTTAGTGGCAAAAAAAAATGCCATGAGGAATGGGCGAATGTTCCGGAATTGTTTTTTTGATGACATTGCAGTCATGGAAGGATTAGTGCTCTCAGAAATTAAAATGAAATGTAATGACAACATATGAATGCTCTGATCTGAATCATCATCCACCAAACAATGCACTTCCATAGCCTGGATATTGGAAAACACCCCCCCGGATAGTATGAACTTGTAAGGTAACACGTCATGCATTGTTTCCTGAAGTCAAATACGGCTGCTTCCCAAACTAGGTGTGTAGAAATTCACCATGCAGGACTTGGTCATCTACAGCAGTGTTTCCCAAACTTTTTTCTCGGGACCCATTTTTTTTTAATTCCAAACATTGCGACCGTACATAAAAAAATTAACAGTACTAGAAAAAAAAAACTTTTTTAAAGTTTTATAAAGCTCATGGCTGACAGGTAGGTGTGTGTTTAAGGGCAGCTGTTGTTATCAAACAGTGAATCAATCAATTTGAATGGTCAACATTAATCAATTCGTTAAGATAAGATAAGATAAAACTTTATTAATCCCCCGGAGGAGAAATTCGGGTGTTTCATTTGGCGACCCAATTAAAATCTCCCTCGACCAACATGTGGGTTGCGACCCAGTCTTTGGGAAAGACTGATCTACAGGACCTGGATTGTAAACAGATATGAGATAAAAGCCTAAAATGAGTGTGCTATTATTTCAGGTGGTTATTAACTGTTAGTTAAGTCTTTCAGTGACCTCATCTAAAGTAAGGACTCTGTATGCCTTATTAAATAATACTTTTTATAACTTGGTACTGCTGCAGTGGTAGTTGAGATATTTCCAGCCTTTAAATGTAATTTATAAATCCTTATTAAGGCAAGATAGTCCTCAAGAGTTCAACAAGAAGTCTTAACTAATGCTTTCCTACTCTCTGAATCGATCCATCAAGCCTTAAAGTGTAATTTAAAAATGCTTATGAAGCAGGTAGATACCTGATTGAGGCCACGCCCTCTGATTGGCTCCAGTGACCATGATGGGACCCGCAGTGGCCAACTTCTGTAAAGAGATGCGTCCAGGCAAATTAAGCCAAGTCTTTTCGAAGCCCTCCAAGCTGTCATTGATTGGGTAGCCCACAACTAAACATACTCAGTCTTAGCATTTATCATTTACTGTTCAGCAGTGGGGAAGTGGTGGTTCATGTATTGCATTTTTTGATTTGAGTGTGGCATCCATATTTATAATACTAGATAATACTCAGTTACACTTCCACTGCATGTGGTTAATGGCAAGCATTTATGCACATTAAGGACTTGTGACTAGATGAGTGGGTTTCCCCTGCGTTGCATTATATCCACTCACCGGTACATTGGTTTGGTACATTTTCAAACAATATTTATCAGCTGTTAAATCAATAGACACAATTTGAACCTGTCTGTATCACTTTCTATCGAATATGATTGTCTAACCTCCACAACCTTTATTCCTTTCCTTGGGCTTTGACCCAAGTTGACGTTGACAGCTGCGTTACCATCCCCCTGCTTTTATGCAGATTTTGAAGTACCGAATCAGTAAATGGTGATGGAAAAACCGAAATTTACGAAAAAGTTTTTCCGCTCGCTTGAGGTGGTTTTGACTTGAGATGTGTGACGTAGCGAACATTGAATACACAGGACTGACAACGTCTGATTTCCACATAACGACCGGCCATAGCTACCCTGCCGCCTATATCATATGTACATATGATATAGGATGTCTATGTTTGTATATCCTTTAATTATACCGCGTCCAATAATCCCTGATATATGGACACCTACTAAGTAATTCCAGTCAAATTTGTCTGTTCAACCTTCAAAGTAGTATCCAACTGAAGAAATCCCTACCCTCCCTTCTGACCTCCCTCCAAAGCCACACCACAAAACACGTAAACAAATAGGTCTGCTTATCCTTGGTTAAGAAAGGTAGCCAGGCAGGTAAGCTGACACAGATAAGCAATCCACTCAATTAATTAGGGTTGAGTGCAATGTTTTGACTGGCTTATTACAGGCCGTCGGCAGCAACAGATAAGTGAAGTTTTTCCCATTTCTGTCGGAGCAGTTTATTTATGGATTTCTGTCAGATTTCTGTTAACTGTGTCGCTCAGGGTGCAAGAGAATGGTCTCTGGGAATCCTTTACTATCTCTAGATCCAACTGAATTCCAACGGGTGAGGTTGATGTCGCCTGAAAGTCGGATGGAGTGGCCGAATAGCCAGCAATCATCCAGTAATATGGCAAACCGTTTATAAGGTTATGGACTCACTATAAAGCAGCTGCATTTCTCCTCCTCTGGAAGTTGGCCACTAAGACCTATTCTGTTTATTCCTGGAGTCTCAGGAGCAAGCTAGTTCTACTACTGGCACCCTGAGGCCCGTACAATTCCAAAGCAGTGCTCCAGCTGAAAGACACCTTCCTCCTGCACTGCTTCTAAAAAAGACACGTTGCGGCGAATACAGGTATCCGATCCTGATCTGTGTCCAACAAGGCTCTCGAGAAAGTCCAGTTAACCATTGGAGCCACTCTCGGAACGAGACTCTAGAGAAGAACAATGCTGGGCCCACGCAAAGCCAACCCGTAGTCCGCAACCAGGCTTTGTGGCTCCGGGAGTTTCCAGAATCTGATGCGACCTGGTGCCAAGCAGAACTCTGGCAACTGCTGTCCTGGCTCTACCCATCGTATTTAAATTCTGCCCCCCTGCTGTTGCTAAATCTCCAAATTTGAGGAATCAGGTAACGATGTCGTGACCTGCCATCGATGGCAGGTCACGACATTGTTACCTAATTGAAATACAACTGTGCTCTTCAGACTGGATATAGAAGGATGGTGGAATGTGGGGTTCACTGTAGCATCCAGGGTGCTAAGTACGCTACAGTACGCAAAGAGTATCCTGAGGAGAACGAGCTGGACAAGTATTAAGGGATTATTGCTGATTTAGCGATGTCCGATGGGGGCACATTGTTTTAACACTATCACAAATCCTTCTCAGCAAAATGTTCTTACAGCAGATCAGCAACAGGCTAAACTCGTCCATGGTGGACCGGGGGCTTAACAGTCAGCATTTCACAGGCCATCACGGCGTGTCATGCACCGTGTGTGGCTCCTTCTCACACACAGTTAAACTGTGTCCGAATAACACAATTCCGGCCTGAATCAAAGATCCTCTCGCTACCGGAGCTGTTATGCCAATGGTAAAAACCAACCGTCATCGGAGATGGTCCAAATCGCCTAACCCAAGGACAGGTTGACTTGGATAAAGTGCATTTACTGCATACAAATGAATATGAACTTTGCAAAACATAGCACATCATGAACAAACTAGAGCTGTTAATCTTCCTTTATAATCGATTCAAATTTCCTAATCTATTCTACATACTTACGATGTACCTTTAAACTGTATACACAGGCTCATGCCTTGCCAATGCCACTATTAAACGTTCAGCCCACTAGAGGGCATTCAACCAATAAACATTTCTTCTTTCCAAATGAATAATGGGCACAAAGGGATATTACATTGCGAAAAGACTTTGATTTTATTTGTACCAATGTCGAGTTTTACGGATCAATAGTGGTCGGTTCTGCAAGCCAATTGAAAGTTGCAATGCAGTATTTGAATATTGGTGGCTTTGGATAACATGAAGGTGTGCTTTTGTATCACAACCGTTTTGCTTTGGATACCAACTAACTATGAAAAGGGTGATAGCCTATTTTAGCGATTGAAAAGGGAAACTAACTCCTAAACACACCCACCCACCCATCATAATCCCCCTCATCTGCGAACATCCGTTCGCTACACTATTTAACTCTTGGATTAAAAAGTACAACTCCAGTATACTTGAATCCTAGTCTAATTACATTGGATATATAGCGAAGGGACGGAGAATAAGCTATATGCCTATATTGGATGAGCATTCCATCTGCCTTTTCCCTGTGATTATTACAGGAATATGCCACATATTCCATCGCGGCTGTAAGTAATTTTGAGGTGCGTGTGGACTTTAGTATTCACTAGGCGTGACGTAAGAAAAGCATGTTGTTTTCACAAGGGGTGATGGGCTAAAACTGTTGGAGCTAATGTTGAGCAGTATCTCTTTGATATGCTCATGCCCTCTCACTCCGCACTCATTTAAGGGACTCTGTTCTTTCGCAATGCGTCAGGATAACACTGCATTCGTTTTGTTGAATTTTTAGTAGTTTTGGATTTTCTATTATTATTTGCTGCATTCATTTTTATAATAAACTTTTACACTTATATTTTTTTAATTTTGATTTATAAGGATCCCCATTAGCAACACACCGGAGTGAGAGCTAGTCTTCCTGGGGCCAAAACATAAAATAGAGACAATAGACAATAACTTGTTTGACATTATGTCAAACAAAACACTAGGGGGAACACTGCGCCAGTGGCAGCAAAGGTGAGGAAATTAATACATTTATATCTAGCCAAATTAACGGCCCTGAACTGTCTAAATCACTTCAGAAACATCCAACCCGGTATCACGCGATTGCGTGCTCATGCGCACGAACGTTAATCTATTGAAGCGTGTTCCAGAGCACGATAGTCCGACTTTTCTCGTGCTACACAGAACGAAATGTAAACCGTTCTGACAAAAGGTCAAAAGGAGCCGGCACCACGCCGCTTATGAGATAACAAAAAGTTCATGTGTATTTCTCTCATAACTTTTTGTCATTATTAAAGAGTGGCCTGATTCTCAGATATGCATGTTGGATGGCTAGGGTGTAGGTCTGGGAAGAACTTCAGGCCAAAATCTTGCAAGCGAGCCGCTGGGTGCAGGTGCAATGAGATGGAGCACTTGCTGAGTCATTTCCTGTAGGGCTGGAGCCACAGGTTGAAGCGTATGCGTCCTTTGAGACCTCCTTTGATATTTAAGAGACCTCAAGGTACAGCTTACTTAAATGTTGTCGACTCAGTCACCTATTGCATCACTTCCTTTAGGGCTTCGGCCTCCTAATTGATCATTATAGTATAATTGAATGCCCTCTTTCATATATATGATGCCTCCACATCTGGGACGTGGCAACAATTCTCCAAATCCATATGGGGAGGGGGGGGATGCTTGTGGACAGTAGGGGTGTATACTCGACATAAATAGGAAGCAAACTGGAGTAATGAGTAATGACAAGTAATGACATCTCACAAATATTTATTTAATAAATTGTTTCAAATAACCCTGCCTCGTTAAATCAATGAGCTTGGTGTTTTGCTTTCAAAAATAGGTTATAGTAGAAGTCTAAACTGCAGAAAATAAAAACATCCAAGCTGCCTTTTAAGGATACCTTGGAATATCTGTCTATTTTATAACCATCGGACCCTAGTTTACGACAAAAAAAACACAATTGACGGCAGCTCCTTTGCCGCGTGGTTTTTAGAGCCATGTAAGGATCAGAGGGGGCGGTCGATAGCAACCACCATAGCAACCATGACGGTCAAGTGACTGGATGCAGCCCGGTTGAAAAAAATAGAATACCACCCTACACTGATTTTTTAATTATTATGACAATGAAGTCTTTATTTGCATGGGTTTACATTTCGTTCTGTGTAGCATGGAAAAATCGGAGAAACACTCCCATTCAGAATGCATTGGTTTACATTTCGTTCTTTGGAGCACGGTTATTTTTATTTATTTATTTATTTTCAGTTTTTGAGGAGGTGCTTCAAAGATGCAAATGTTTCTGCAATAATCCAAAATCCAATGGCAAAACCCGTTGGCTTTTTGTCGAGGGAATCCAGGGCGACGCTCACTTCCGGGTTGGCCAACATACGTCATCCCTCCACCACTCTACTGTAAAAACACACGTTCAAGTTGAATGAGAATAATAATAATAATAATAATAATTCTGCCATGGTATTTATTTAAGGGGGGGGGAATACAAGTCTTTTGTTCATTCGTAGTGTTGATCAGCAGAGAAATAATTTGTCCGCAAAGACGGTGACGTCGCTTAGCAACGGAAGACGCTGGGGTAGACAAGTCACCGGACTACTACCCATGCAAGTGAACGGAGCGTTCCACGGCATTGAGAAGACCCGTGTAATAAAGGCCTATAATATTTCTGTTCATGTCATAGATTTCTCCACAGATTAGGCCAATAAACCAATGATAAAATAAAAATAAGAAACGCTCAATCAAAGGCCCGGCCCGAGTATAGTGGTGGGAAATATCGGCCCGACCCGGCCCGCGTCGGGCTCGGGCAGAGAATCTAACAACAATGACTGGAACTACTTAGCAGGTGTCTGTAGGGCTATATCAGGAGTTAATGCACGCACTGCAGCCAATCAGAATACGAGTATTCCCCCAGACCGTGGTCTAAACAATATTATTCACGAGTTATAATCAACCCCTACACATCAATATTAATGATAACCCATTAAATACGGTATGATTTCTAGATGTCATGGCAACGTCCGCTCGCGACACTGGACTTGCGAGGCATCGACGCGGACATTCATTCACATAGCCAAAAACAAGAGAATAGATGGCTAGATAAAATAAACATCAAGACATACAATTCTAAAAAGAACAGATGAAGCAGCTACCCTTTTTTCCTTTGCGGTTTGCCGATAGAGCAGCGCACCTGCATTTAATATATCCGTGTATTGTCACAATTTCTCAGTATCAAAGGTGAAAGTAGAAACGGGTGGCCAAAAGCTGTCATATTGTTAGTTATCACAGACAATTTTAAGTAGAAACGGGTGGCCAAAAGCTGTCATTTGTTAGTTATCACAGACAATTTTCAACAATAAATGATCTGTACGGAGCTCCATAAGGGACATTAGGGAGAACGCTCCCGGACAGAACCTTAGTTTGGAAGTCGTGCTTAGCGACACGACAAATAGCCTACTTCCAATTGAAATACAAAATTTAGAAAATAGGCCTACGTGTCCCTGATCACGTTTCAATAGATTAAATAACGTGACAGTGTCACGTATTTTCGTGAGACCAGGTTCGAGCGTGTGCATGGGTTGAATTGCGTGTGTCTCACGCCGAATGCATGAGACATGAGAGCCCTGTACTTACGTGACACAAACCAGCACCCCAAACGTTCTCTCCCGCTTGAGATGACGTCTTTCTTTATAGGTTCATGGGTCTGATGCGCCGATTTCCCATGCTGATATCTCCGGAGTTGCTCGGGCATCTTCGACAATTTGGCTATAGATTCTCTCATTACACGCTAAATAATATAATTATAGCCTAATTATATATATAGCCTATATATATATATAGGCAATATATATATATATATATATATATATATATAGCATTTGTGGTTTTGGCATAAACATAACTAGGGTGCACTGTACTTTCTGCGCACACCCTTTCTGAAGCCTCTCTCTCGCTATCTCTCTTTCTCTCTCTCTCGTACCGTTTTGTGGAGCACGTTAATTGTCTGAGAACACTCCCATTCAGAATGCATTGGTTTACATTTCGTTCTGTGTAGCACGAGAAAAGTCGGACTATCGTGCTCTGGAACACGCTTCAATAGATTAACGTTTGTGCGCATGAGCACGCAATCGCGTGATACCGGGTTGTAGTATAGCATGGTATTGGCAGAAAGAGCCCTGATCCCAGCACAACATATTCCTGTTCCTCAGCCTTATCAAAACTGCACCAAACGTGTCTAATTATTGGTATTAGTTCAGCATTTAGCTATCTCAACGACCTTACCAAAGTTAGTATGATTGTTATTCTGATGGTAACCTCCCACAAAAGTATTCTATTATATTTATCATGGGGCATATTACGGTTTTCTCTTAATAAGGGATGAATGTTAGTCTAATGACACTGATTCTGCAGGGGCTACATTAGTAGAATGGAGGAAACATAAAGAGGGGGGAGCCCAACTTTCAATGGAATTACAAAGGATCTAGTCTCGCAAAGCCAGACCAAACTACAGCAAGTAGAATGGTCTGGAACCACGCTACCTCGAGTCGTCTATCTTTGGGGAAACTGGGCGGGCCTGTTTTTATTTCTTTAAACCAATCACAATCGTCTAGGGCGGGGCTAAGCCCGGGAAGCAGCAGCGGTGTCCGATGCCGTGTTCCAATACCCGTACTCTCCGTACTTACTAGCCAAATTTTGAGTACGTAGTACCTTCCAATTCAGATCCGGCGAAAAG
The DNA here is from genome assembly GCF_031168955.1 of Gadus macrocephalus. Classification (NCBI taxonomy): domain Eukaryota; kingdom Metazoa; phylum Chordata; class Actinopteri; order Gadiformes; family Gadidae; genus Gadus; species Gadus macrocephalus. Next base: position 17,760,586 of record NC_082396.1, on the reverse strand, counting down.
AAGTATACTTCAAGGACCCGGATGTCGTACTCAAAACGGGCTAATCGTGAAGTGTGGATCGAAGGACACTTTCCGTACTCAACGGCAGCCATCTTAGCTACGTAGCGAAAGAGCCGGAGCCAGGCTGAGCCAAAGTCGGTGCATTTTCCACATAGCCTGCATTTATAGTCATTTTGTAGTTTTTATAGTTTTTATAGCTTTTTATAGCTGCTAGGCGTAAAGAGTTCACCATTCAAAGCGGGATGTTTATTGCGGGGGAGAAGCCGCGTCGGCAGTCGTGATCGTAATTTCCGGTTAGTGCACCACGGAGTACTCGATTTGGAACAGCACTCACATCTGAAAAATACTCAGTGAGTACGGATAGTACGGATAGTATTCCTTTAAATATACTCATGGTGCCGGGGGGAAATGCCAGCAACCGGAAGGGGAGGAGTAGCGGTGAAATCCGACGCTGGGCTATAGACGCTGTCCACTTCCGTTCAGCCAGACTACAAAGGATCTGACCCAACAACACAAAAGGGAAGAGGAGGAGTTCCAACATGGCAAAGGGGAGATTTCTCCTCAAATTCTCCCCTTCTGGCTCGCTCTTTTTAAAAGTTGGAATGTGGACGGACGGGTGCGGCAAAGTGGAAACGGTCTTGAGATAAACTAGGTATTTCCTCATGTTTTAAGTAAAGCATCTCCCCTCGCTCCACCTCTGGCTATTGAGATTGATTTGTTATCTTGGTAGCGGCGGAGCTATGCACCAGGTTGACTGTGGCTGATTCATAACATCCTGGGAAAACAGACTGGGATTTTTTTAACTTTTAAAACATATGGCAACTCATTAAAAATCGAATTTTTAAAAGATAATAATATACATTGCACATAACCCTATTGCGAGAATTGTGTACATTGACTGAGCAAAACACATCCTTCTGTGTAACTGTCAGCATGCGCCTACTCAAGGTGCATATGGTTCCATGTAAAAGACATATGCCGTGTTACTGTAGGTGTGTTGAGCACACATACGCCACATTTGCCAGTTGGCTTTAAAGGGGACATATTATACCACCAGTTGTGAGTGTCATTAGTCATACAAGCCATTTCGAAAATCTGCCCCATGTGACATCACTAGTGGGCGTGTCCACTTAGATCTGTGCTGGATAGATGAGCAACTGTCACATCCGTGCAGGGGCGCCAGTCCTCTAGAGGGCGACGCTCACTCTAGAGCATCCATCATCAACCATTTCCTTTACAATACTACTTCCTATTTAAGCACTGGGTGTTTGTTTCCTCTTCACTCTGTCATGGAGTTTCGTGAGTACTGTTTCCCTTTAGTTCCTCCTCTCCTATGGGGACTAGTTTGAGTGCCTTTGCCTATTCCTTTTGAATGCTAGTCAATCGCGATTAGCATCAGCTAACTAGCTTAGCATCACTATTGACATTTACTGACATTACATCGCCGCCTATGTGGACTTAACTTTCCGGTGGATTATACTTTCTTTGGATTACCCTTGATGGATTACTTTTCTGTTGGACAAGCCGTTCTATTGTGGAACCGTACCTTTGTTTATTGACACTGTTGGGCTACGAACTATAATAAACCTTACTGTTGCACCTGACCTGCCATCTGCGTGTGTGCCTGAAAACCCCGGCCTGATAGCATGACAGAGTCAAGCCAAGGCACAGCAGAGCTGCAGGAGATCAGGGACGCTGTAGTTCAGCTGGGCGCCATCATCAACGCCCATGCACCCCAATTGAGGCGTTTGGAGCTGGATATGCAGCAACTGAACATTACTGTTCAGGGGCTGTGTGCACGACCTCCACCTGTTCCACCAACCTCAGATCCTAGCGGTGGGGCCGAGCCCAGTGCCCGCGCTGCCCTCGCTCTGCCTCCCGTGGATCCCACCATCACCATACCTCTATCTGCCCCCCAACCATTCTCTGGGGAACCTAGAGCCTGTCGGGGCATTGTGCTTCAGTGCTCCCAGATATTTCTCCACCAAGCACGTCTCTTCCCTACCGAACCAGCGAGGGTGGGCTACATCATCTCTCGACTCTCGGGATCAGCCTTGGAGTGGGCAGCCGCCGTCATGGATTGCCAGCTGCCCGAGGCAAACGACAGCCAGCTGTTTCTGCGTCGCCTAGGGTTGATGTTCGACACAGGGCGCACCGAGGACCAGGCCGCACAACGAGTCCTTACCATCAACCAGGGGACCCGGTCTGTAGCCCAGTACGCCGTGGAGTTCCGCACCCTGGCGATCCGAAGTGGCTGGGGGGACCAAGCCCTGCGTTCAGCTTTTTAACGCGGGTTACAGGAGGCCGTGAAGGATGAAATGATCAACCGCGACTGGGGACAGTCGCTTGACGAGCTAATCCACTTAGGCATCCACCTGGACGCTCGCATTCAGGAACGTCGCCGTGACCGCCGGGAGACCCGGGCACCCATGACGACCTTCTTGCCACGGCCAGCCACCCCCATCCTCAATCCAGCCTCGGCCCGGTTACCTGAAGAACCCATGGAACTCGGCCGCCTCCGGCTGAGTCGCGAAGAACGCAGCCGCCGTCTCCAAAGAGGCCTGTGCATGTACTGTGGCTCTTCCGGGCATCAAGCACGACACTGCCCAGACCTACAGGGGAAAGACAGCACTCGTCAAGGGACCCAGGGCCTCTGATGAGTGGTAGCGCTAAGACCCCTGGACCCGCCAACCGTCTCTCCATCGCCATACAACTCCGTCACGTAGGCAAGAACTATCCCATTGCCTCCCTCAATGCCTTGGTGGACTCCGGCGCGGCAGTCAACCTGATGGACATTACCCTAGCTAAACAGCTGGGGATTCCAACCACCCCGGTGGCCATTCCTCAGGCGGTCCAGGCATTGGATGGTCGCCCCTTGGGCTCTGGACATCTGGAGCGAGTGACGGCTCCTCTCATCATGTCCTCTCACGATGACCACCAGGAGACTATACACTTTTGGCTCACCACCACACCGCAGGACCCAGTGGTGCTGGGTTACCCCTGGCTTGCAGTCCATGAACCCCAGTTTGCGTGGGCGGTTGGCTCACTACTCCACTGGGGCCCTGCCTGTGCCACGGCTGGTCACCTCCCAGCTCAACCACTGACACCACCCGGTGTTTCCCGCGTTACCATTGAGGAGGAATTCGCAGAACCTCATTCCCCACCACCGTGTCTCCTGTTCGGTCGGCTGGCACCCCTCCAGGTGTGAACATTCCAGCCCCGCTGGAAAAAACAGACCTGTCCACGGTCCCTACTTGTTACCATGATCTGGAGGAAGTCTTCAGCAAGAAGAAAGCCACCACTCTCCCTCCTCATCGGCTGTACGACTGCGCCATCGACCTCCTGTCTGGAACCTCTCCCCCTAGGGGGCGGCTCTACTCCCTTTCTGTCTCGGAGAGCCAGGCAATGAAGGATTACATCATAGATGCGCTGCGCCTTGGGCTAATTCGCCCTTCTACGTCTCCGGCTGCAGCACCCTTCTTCTTCGTGGGGAAAAAGGACAGTGGACTGAGGCCGTGCATCGACTACCGGGGACTTAACAACATCACCCGGAAGAATAAGTACCCCTTGCCCCTCATGTCGACCGCATTCGAGCGTCTTCAGGGTGCCACAGTCTTCACTAAACTCGACCTCAGGAATGCTTACCACCTGGTTCGCATGCGGGCCGGAGATGAGTGGAAGACCGCATTTATCACACCCACAGGACACTACGAATACCTCGTAATGCCGTTTGGTCTGTCAAACAGCCCGGCGGTTTTCCAGAACTTCATCAACGACGTACTGCGCGAATTCCTGGAGGTCTCCGTGTTTGTGTACGTGGATGACATACTCATCTTCTCCAAGTCCCTCCAGGAACACGTCGGCCACGTCCGAGCCGTCCTAAAAGCCCTCCTCCTGAACAAACTGTTTTGCAAGGTGGAGAAGTGCACGTTCCACTCTGCTTCCACCACCTTCCTAGGGTTTGTAGTGGGCCCCCAGGGGCTCTCGATGGACTCTGAAAAGGTCAAGGCCATCGTGGATTGGCCTATACCCACCTCCATCAAACAGGTTCAGGGGTTCCTGGGATTTGCCAATTTCTATCGGCGTTTTATACGTAATTATAGTGCCTTGGCGTCCCCTATCATTGCCCTGCTTCGGGGAAGTCCCCGTCGGTTGGTGTGGACAGAGGCAGCTCAGAAGACCTTCGAGGACCTCAAGCAAAGGTTCTGCACGGCGCCTATCCTCACCCTTCCAGATCCAGCCCTACCTTTTGTGGTGGAGGTAGATGCTTCAGACTCTGGGGTAGGGGGGGTGCTGTCGCAGCGAGCAACAGAGGACAGCAAGCTCCACCCGTGTGCCTTCTTCTCTCGAGCTCTCTCCCCGGCGGAGCGAAACTATGATGTGGGTAACCGGGAACTGCTAGCCATCAAACTAGCACTAGAGGAATGGCGTCACTGGCTCGAGGGCGCAGCCAACCCGTTTCTTATATTCACAGACCACAAAAACCTGGCTTACCTCGGGGAGTCCAAACGCCTGAACCCCAGGCAGGCCCGCTGGGCCCTTTTCTTCAGTCCTTTCAACTTTGTGGTCACCTACCGCCCAGGGTCCAAGAACGGCAAGGCTGATGCCCTTTCACGCCTCCACACTACGGAGGCGGAGCCAGCGGCGTTGGAAACCATCATCCCCTCCTCTAAAGTCGTGGCCGCTGTACGTTGTCATCTGGAGGAGGAGATTCGATAAGCACAAGGACCCACACCGGCACCCACGGAGACTCCTAAGGGCCTCTTGTTTGTGCCTCCACCCTGCCGTACTAAGGCTTTAGAGTGGGCTCACGCTTCCCGATTGGCCGGCCATCCTGGAGTCCGACGTACCCTGGAATTACTCCGGAGACGATTCTGGTGGCCGAAACTCCGTCAGGATGTGACTGAGTATGTCGCGGCTTGCACGGTCTGCATGGGGGCGAAACCAGACAACCGCAGACCGGCAGGACTCCTACAACCCCTTCCGGTCCCACATCGCCCCTGGACACACATCACCCTTGATTTCATTACGGGACTGCCCCCGTCACAAGGGAACACCGCCATCCTGGTGGTGGTGGATCGGTTCTCCAAGGCCGCTCGCTTCATTGCCTTGACCAAACTCCCCACGGCCAAACAAAACGGCCAAGATTTTGGTGAGAGAGGTGGTGCGCTACCACGGACCACCAGAAGATCTTGTCAGTGACCGAGGTCCCCAGTTCGTGGCACGTTTCTGGAAGGCCTTTTGGGGCAACTTGGGAGCATCAGTAAGCCTGACTTCGGGCTACCACCCCCAGTCCAACGGGCAGACTGAGCGAGTCAACCAGGCCCTCGAAATTTATCTCCGGTGCTACACTGCCAAAGACCCAACCAAGTGGAGTCAGAACCTTTTGTGGGCAGAGGTGGCCCACAACCAACAGTGGAGTGCTTCCACGGCTACCTCCCCCTTTGAGATCATGTGGGGATACCCCCCGCACTTGTTCCCCTCCTCCCCAGAGATTGGGGATGTGCCTGCGGCCCGCAGCTTGGTGGCTCGCTTCCGCACCCGCTGGCAGCAGGCTCGTCGGGCCCTGCTTCAGTCTCAGAAACAGATGAGGCATCAGGCCGACCGGCGGCGACGACCGGGTTCAACCCTGAAGACTGGCCAGCGAGTATGGCTGTCCACTAAGAGCCTGGCCCTAAAAGGAGAAACCCGGAAATTGGCCCCAAGGTACGTTGGACCGTTCCGGATCCTCCGGAGGATATCCAAAACGGCCTTCCATCTGGAGCTACCACGAGCTATGCGGGTTCACCCCGTTTTCCATCGCTCCGTACTACGCCCTGCCACCTCCTCCCCTCTGTGTCCAGAGCTCCCAGCCCCACCACCCCCCAAGTTCATCGCCGGAGGTCTCACCTACACCGTGCACCGGATTATGGATGTACGCAAGATCGGGAGGTCCACGCAGTACTTGGTGGACTGGAAGGGTTATGTGCCGGAGGAGCGCAGCTGGATCCCCGCCAAGAACATTGTGGACAAATCCCTCATCCAACAGTTCCGGGCCTCTTCCCTTGGGCCGTCAGGAGTCGCCCCTCGGAGGGGGGGTCCTGTCACGTCCGTGCAGGGGCGCCAGTCCTCTAGAGGGCGACGCTCACTCTAGAGCATCCATCATCAACCATTTCCTTTACAATACTACTTCCTATTTAAGCACTGGGTGTTTGTTTCCTCTTCACTCTGTCATGGAGTTTCGTGAGTACTGTTTCCCTTTAGTTCCTCCTCTCCTATGGGGACTAGTTTGAGTGCCTTTGCCTATTCCTTTTGAATGCTAGTCAATCGCGATTAGCATCAGCTAACTAGCTTAGCATCACTATTGACATTTACTGACATTACATCGCCGCCTATGTGGACTTAACTTTCCGGTGGATTATACTTTCTTTGGATTACCCTTGATGGATTACTTTTCTGTTGGACAAGCCATTCTATTGTGGAACCGTACCACTGTTGGGCTACGAACTATAATAAACCTTACTGTTGCACCTGACCTGCCATCTGCGTGTGTGCCTGAAAACCCCGGCCTGATAGCAACGATTTCTTCAGTCCACTGGGTAGGCTGGTAGACCGATCTATCCAGCACAGATTTAGTGTGCAAAGCTGTGCGTGTGTTTGGGTGTGTGTGTGTAAGTGGACATTTATATATTTTAACTAATTTGAATGAAGCCTGAGATCAGCGTGTATGTGTACACTAAAATACCTGGATATTATAAAGTGACTCAAAAAAGTATTTATTGGATTGGATTGGATTCACTTTATTGTCATTATGCGGAGTACAAGTACAGAGACGACAAAATGAGGTTTAGCGTCCAACCATAAGTGCAAAAGAGCAGTAAGGTGCAGTGTGTACATGAATTGGAATAGTATAAGAGCAGCATAGAGGTACAGTAAGTGCAGTATATATTAAAATATATATATTATCAAATAAATAGTGCTATGAGTGTGGATACAGGGGATATGTACATTCAAGTGGGGGGGGGGGTAGAGTTTAGAAGGGTGACAGCCGCAGGGAACAGTCTGTGGTTGGGTCGAGAACAGTCCTTGCTGATGCTGTGCGCCTTTCACAGGCATCGCTTGCTCTGGACAGCCTCGATGGAGGGGAGGGCGGAACCGGTGATGCATTGGGCAGTTTTCACCACCCTCTGCAGTACTTTCCGGTCAGAGACAGTTGCCATACCATACTGTGACAGATGAGGGCAGATGGGCCTTCTTTAGTTTCCTCAGGAAGAAGAGACGCTGGTGAGCCTTCTTGATCAGGGTAGAGGTATGGAGGGTCCAAAAGAGATCCTCGGAGATGTGGACACCCAGGAACCTGAAGCTGGTGACACGCTCGCTACCTTTAGACTTCCTGTAGTCCACGGTGAGCTCTTTCGCCTTCTTGGTGTTGAGAGCCAGGTTGTTGTTGGCGCACCACACAGTTAGGTGCTGGACCTCCTCCCTATAGGCTGTCTCATCGTTGCTGATGAGACCAAACACCGTAGCGTCGTCTGCAAACTTAACAATGGTGTTGGAACCATGTATAGGTGTGCAGTTGTAGGAGAAGAGGTAGTAGAGTAGGGGCCTCAGCACACAGCCCTGTGGAACGCCAGTGTTCAGAGTGAGGGTTATGGAAGTGTGATTATCCAACCTGACAGACTGCGGTCTGTTGGTTACGAAATCCTGCATCCAGTTGCAGAGGGAGGTGTTCATGCCCAGCTGAGCTTGGTGATTAGTTTGGAGGGGATGATGGTGTTGAACGCTGAGCTGAAGTCAATGAACAGCATTCTCACATAGGTGTTGTTGTCTTCAAGGTGGGAGAGGGCAAAGTGGAGTGCTGTGGAGATGGCATCCTCTGTGCTTCTGTTCTGGCGGTAGGTGAATTGGAAGGGGTCCAGTGTGGGTGGCAGACAGGACCAGCCTCTCGAAGCACTTCGAGATGATGGGAGTAAGTGCAACTGGGCGGTAGTCATTCAGGCTCGCTGCAGTGGAGTGTTTTGGCACTGGCACGATGGAGGTGGTTTTGAAGCACACGGGGACAACTGCTTGGGCTAGTGACAGGTTGAAAATGTCAGTCCGGAACTCAGTCAGCTGCACAGCACAGGCCCTGAGGACCCGTCCGGGGATACCATCAGGTCCAGCAGCCTTCCGTGCATTATTACTGCTCAGTGCTGCACACACGTCGGTGGGGGAGAGTGTGAGGGGCTGGTGGTCTGCAGGGAGCACAGCCTTGGTGGCCACCTCCCTGTTGTCCATAAAAGTGGTTAAGCTCATCAGGTAGGGAGGCGTCGCTGGATGGGGGGGGAGATGCTGGCAGGTTTGTAATCCGTGATGGCCTGGATGCCTTGCCACACATGCGTCGGGGGTCAGAGTTGCTCATGAAGTGCTCCTCGATCCTCAGCTTGTAGCAGTGCCTGGCCGCTTTGATGCCCCTCTTCAGGTTAGCCCTGGATGAGCTATAGGCCCGAGCATCACCTAAACTGAAGGCGATGTTGCGCGCCTTCAATAGAGTCTGACCTCTCTATTCATCCATGGCTTCTGGTTTGGGAATGTGGTAAACTGTTTGAGGAAGGTAACCCTGTTGATTTCAGAGTTCATACGTATCAGAACAGAGGAGGCGTATAGGCATAGGCGTCGATTACACCGGGGACGCTGGGGACGCGTCCCCACCAGATTTTGTCAAGAATCATTTTGTACCCACCACAAAAAAAAGAATCGAGTTGATGCAAGTGGAACGCTCCGTTCCCTTGCATGGGCTCTTCACAACTTCCACCGGTGAATCATGTTTGATAATTCAACGACCGCTGTCAAGGAAAACAAAAGACTTTTTGCCTCTAATGACGTCTTTGCTATCACTCCTCAAGTAGTCCGGTAACTGCTAACCTCAGCGTCTTCGGTTGCTAAGCGAACGTCAACGTCTTTGGCGGACTACTTCTCTGCTGATCAACACTATGAATGCTGGGTAACAAATAAATTGCAAAAAGACACCATGTGAAGTTATTTTTTCGTTTTGGCAAGTAGCCATGTAATAAGCGGGATAATGTATAGAACGTCGCCGGTCATTATCAAAAATATGCCCCTTGAGGGCGAGCAAGACACCTTCACTGTGCGTCGGTGTCCTGTTCGCCCTGTCAGGCTTTTTTTTCCCGATAATGACCGGCGTTCTATACATTATCCCTTACTTATTACACGGCTCTTCTCAATGCTGTAGACTGCTCCATTCACTTGCATGGGCCTTCCTAACGTTCAGCTGTCAATTTTTTTTGTTTATTACAAGGCTCTTCTCAATGCAGTGGAATGCTCACGCCCACCATATTTGACCGCTGAAATGGAAAGTGTTTCTTTTGGCCTCTGATTCACATCATTTGTATCACTCTGTATCACGCAGTCTGGTAACTTATCAACCCCAGCGTATTCGGTTGCTAAGCGACGTAGACGACTTTGGCGAACTATTTCTCTGCTGATCAATGCTACGAATGATAACAAATACATTAGATTTTTTTTTTTCGATTTGGCAAATAGCCATTACTAATAATATCAATACTCTTTGGCTGGGATGATGAGGCATCAGACAATCAAGTCATTTTAGCCTGAATACATAGATAAAAAGCACCAGGGCAGGTTGCTAGTACCATGGACAGTATCAGAACGATAACCTGTTGAACTAAAAGGATGTGATAGGCTACACCACGGGATGCATCTGCAGACCACTGCCACATAAATAAAGGTAAGACGCAATATTTATTGCTTAAGATTTGCTGGTGCTGTAGCAGGTCTTGTCACGGTTAGCGGGTGGCAGGCAGGAAGGTAGGACCCAAACGCAGACAGTTTGGGTAAAAGGATAATTTATTAACTCAACAGGCAAGGAACACGGGTGACGCGGGTAACACAGGGAACACACAGGACACAACTCACCACAAACTAAAATGATCCGACAAGGAACAAAGGAAAGACAAGGGCTTAAATACCAAACACACACAGGGCACGCAACGAGTAACAGCTGAGACACATTAGGGAGGGAGCAGTAATCACACAGGAGGGAAACCTGACATGGGGAGAAACAAGACCGATACCATAGTAAAACAGGTAACACACCAAAACAAGACAAGGATACAGACAGACAGACCATGACAGTACCCCCCTCTCAAGGGTCGACTACCAGGCGACCCACGACATGCAAAGAAAAAGAAAGTCAAATCCAAATAGGGTGGGTGGAGGGGAGCCAGGAGGAGGGAACAATAAATGTTTTCTGGAGGCCTGCAATCCTGGGGGCCTGCAACGGCGAAGACCAACAGGTGGCCGGCATCGGCGAAGACGAAGGCGAGGTAGAGGGCGGGGCTCTTCTGGAAGGTCTGGAATGTCTGGAAGGCGGGACCCCTCTGAAAGGGAAGGTAGAGGGCGGACCCCTTCTGGAAGGTTTAGAAAGCGGGACCCCTCTGGAAGGCAAGGTAGAGGGCGGACCCCTTCTGGAAGGTTGAGAAGGCGGTACCCCTCTGGAAGGCAAGGTAGAGGGCGGGCCCCTTCTGGAAGGTTTAGAAGGCGGCACCCCTCTGGAAGGCAAGGTAGAGGGCGGACCCCTTCTGGAAGGTTTAGAAGGCGGGACCCCTCTGGAAGGCAAGGTAGAGGGCGGACCCCTTCTGGAAGGTTTAGAAGGCGGGACCCCTCTGGAAGGCAAGGTAGTTCTGGAAGAGGGGCACCCTCGGGAAGGAGTAGGGTTCCGGAACCGGACAGGGCTCGGGAACCGGAGTCAGCTCAGGGGCTGGAGAGAAATGTTGAACCGGATGGCACTCCACACACACCACCCCCACTCTGATGGTCCATAAGGCACCCTCCAACTCGGGCCTTGAAGCGACAGCGCTGCACGTACACCCCAACACAGCCTCCAACAAAAAAGCGTCCGCTGGGTCCAATGATGGTCGGATCATTCTGTCACGGTTAGCGGGTGGCAGGCAGGCAGGTAGGGCCCAAACGCAGACAGTTTGGGTAGAAGGATCATTTATTAACTCAAAAGGCAAGGAACACGGGTGACGCGGGGAACACAGGTAACACACAGGACACAACTCACCACAAACTAAAATGATCCGACAAGGAACAAAGGAAAGACAAGGGCTTAAATACCAAACACACACAGGGCACGCAGCGAGTAACAGCTGAGACACATTAGGGAGGGAGCAGTAATCACACAGGAGGGAAACCTGACATGGGGAGAAACAAGACCGATACCAAAGTAAAACAGGTATCACACCAAAACAAGACAAGGATACAGACAGACAGACCATGACAGGTCTTTTGTGTTTTTTTGCACTCAAGACTATCAATTGCTGTTTTAACTTGCAATTGATAGTCGTGGATTCAGTCTCTTTTTGACACAAAGGGACTTTTGGTCATTCTTGCTTTGCTTGAATTCTGGAATAATTGTGGGGGTGGAGTGTATGCGTTTCGGTCAGAATGCCTGATGTAGGCAAGTTTTGATGGAATGCGTGTTGTGAATTGAGAACAGCCAGCTCATGATGTGATACAGCGTTCAGCTGTGCAACAAATATTTTTTTCTTTTCTAATCTTGACGACTTTTGTAGTGCTGTGTGTAGCCACACGTTTGGCCCTTCTGAACTTAAACACGCAGTTCATTTCCTTTCCTAGCTCCTCCTGTTTATGCCATGTCATGTCACGTTGTCAACATTGGATAAATGGAGCAGAACATAGTGGGTGATATGTCCGATGCTTTTGGAAACGTTTTCTTCATAAAACGTGCCAGACAGATTTTGTATACATTTGATTCCTTTGTAATAAGCTACATGGGTATGCCGTCTTTCAGAACCTTTATTTACCGGCACTCAAGAGAGAAAAAATAGTGCGTCCTCATTGTACCCAGTACTTCTGAAAAAGCACTTCCGACTGTGTCTCTGTCCCCAGCACATTTCAAACCAAACTGACGACCATGCGTATAGGTCAATGTCCGTGTGGGATTCGATGGTGGCCTAAGTGGCAAAATCCCTCCAGACAGTGCTACCAAAGCGCTGCTGAAGTGCAGAGTCTGCTCCCTCTGGCCGAACCTTGACTGTCCTCACTGTGGGTTTCACCCGTCTGATGAGTAGGGAGTACTTAGGCAGTAAGAACAAAGAGAGATGGTCAGATTGTCCAAGGTGGGGGAGGGTGACATTAGCTATGTTTGTGCAAACATGGTCTAATGTCTTGTCTCCTCTAGTGGGGCAGGAGACATGTTGGCGGAATTTGGGGAGTACCGACTTTAGGTTGGAGTGGTTGAAGTCACCCGCAACAATGAAGGCTGCCTCGGGGGTCAGAGTCTGTTGTTTACTAATAGCATTGTGCAGTTCTTTCATTGCAAATTTAAAAAAAAAGGCTGCAGTCACAATGGTGGATTTAAACTCTCTGGGCAGATAGAAAGGTCTACATTTCAACATGAGATATTCTATGTTATCCGAGCAGTGACTCTCGATGGTGGTAGTGTCTGTGCACCAAGCTTTATTCACATAAATACACAGAACCCCACCTCTAGTCTTACCTGACTCCTTCGTTCTGTCTGAATGGAGAGTGTATTGTTCTGCTAGCTCGATGGCACTATCCGGAACGTTGCTGTTGAGCGAGGTTTCTGTGAAAAGCCTGTGAATTGATGCGGTGTTCTTTGAAAGCACTTTTTTTTTCACGGTGCAATACAAATGTAATGATTCAATCAACACAAAAATGCAATAACACAGATATTAAAGCTAAAACTAATCGACAATAACATTTTGCTTATGGTCAGGACAATAGGATAATCACCATAAACAAACTCTCCTATTATGCAATATGAGCTGATTTTGTTGGAAGTGAAGTCTGCTTAATGCAGAGGTAGGGAACCTTTTCAGTTGGTAGGGCAATACAAAATGGAATTACTTGAAATTGTTCTTAGAGGAGCAAAATAACAATTTACATATTTATCATTCAACCTGTTTAAGGATGATATTCATTAATTGCTAATTAGAAATGACCAATAATGACCATAATTATCATCTTATTTCTTTGGCCATTTTATGATCTATTTTGATTGTTGCTTATGTTACTATGTTTATACAATAATTAGCATACAATTTCATTTTGGTAATACATTCAATTTTCAGCATTGTTGCGAAGCCATTTGCCATCAGTGAAAGAGCCAAGAACAGCTCTAGAGACATAGGATCCTGACCCCTGACTTAATGCAACCTAATCTGTCCACATATTGGCATACATCACAGTAGAAGTGGACAGATGGTGGCCGAGTGGAAGGCAAGTACACAGTTTGCTGCTATATTAACACAAACAATGCCTAGTCGGCATGGAGCCGAGAAACAACCCACGAAACACATAGGCTCCAGCCAGGAAGACAAATGGACTCATGATTTCAGCCTTACCCTGACATGACTATGGATTCAGCTGGATTTACTTTTTTTTTTAAAACAAACGGAACATAAAAAGGCCAATGATATGAGTAAGGGTCAGTGCTGTTGTTACACACTTTGAGCATGCTTGACTCTTTTCTAATTCAAGTCTTTTCCCCCTTAATTCTCCAAATCAACATTTAGGAATTAATGAATCTAAATATGTCTTCACTGCATGCTACCTTCTGCTTTTCAGACTGCAGGGTAATCCCGTTCTACAACATGTTCAATTCACAACAATTATAGGAGAGTTCCTTCCCTTCTTTCTGAAGCATCTTTTGAAAGGATTGTAAATTAACACATTTTCATAATTGAACTAGGCTAATATTGTCTTGAAATCCTGTCATCATATTCATAGAATCCTAGTCAAACAATTGAGCATTGATTCCCTATATCATTATGCCTTTGCTGATTCAGACCTTAAATGACCTACAGCTGAATATGTGATTCATCAGCAGAAGGCTTTATCTAAAGACATAAGGCCCTTTTTCAGTTCATAGCCATAGAGTTTTAGCATACATGGAATGTTATAAAATATTTATTGTTGACATATTACTTACTTGCAAGTAATAAGTAGTAATTAACTTGTACATTTAAGCATCATCTTACTTGATAAATGATAACAATCAATTGTGTATGTAACATGAGCTAAAAACATACTTTCTGCAATAAGGTCTGAATGTGCCCACACTTATTGTAAATCAATGTAATACATATGATATGATATTCTCCAAGGGGTTGATCCATAAAACATTACTCTTTGTAATCAGTATACAGAAAATCAAAAAGTAATATAATTAAGCATGGATTCTATATATTGCTATGTATTCCTTTATTAAGAGCCTAAATGACCAACATTCAAACATGATTTCAGCCCTACCACCCTACCACTAGTCTTTATCGAAGGTTACAAGGCTGCATTTCTCAGAGCTCATTAAAACATTCTATGGCGTTCTCACTTTTGATCAAGTATAAATAAATACAATCTGTTTGATCAACCAGCAATGAATGTTGGAAATATTTCTAGGGTGAATCAGTAAATAGCTTGTGTCAACAGCTACTGCTATAGGACCTCAAGAAGAGGGGTGAGATGTGACCAAATGACCCTCCCTGTAATTCAAGTTTGAGCAAACTTTACTTCACTACGATTACGCAGAATTGTCGCCAACCTCTTCTCTCTCTATATAGAGTTAGGGGTAGTCTGAGTCCATAGATAGCCATACCATCCCACCCTAAAGTGTGAGGTAGGTCACTTCAAGCACACCTCGTCCACTCTGCTCCATCTAATTTCCCCCTCTGTCTGTTTAAATCAGCCCTTGTGGTGACATCATCACTGCATGCTGGCTGCACTGCCAAAGCCAACTGGCTGTCCAGTTCATCTCTCGCACGTCGGATTGGAAGTGAATCTGAACCATGACCACACATCAGAGCCAACCGCTTCCATCACAGCCGCTGACTGGGCCATATAAGGAGCATGCTCAACCCTGGCTAATACCCTTGTTCATATTTGCCTTGTTAACAACTACTATGACGAACCCTGGTGATTTATCTGAACCGACACTGACCTATTAGGACCTACCTCTGCTTATCTGCTGATTCCTAGCTCAGCCAATCATCATAGCGGGGTTGATGTAAGCACTCGTGACTCTAAAGGCCGATTCATACCTCCGGATCCGGACGAAATTTGTCAGTCCGTACCAAACGTTGGCTGTGTCTCAATTCAGGGGATGCATCCTTCGAAGGACGCGGTCTATGAAGGTGTGGCCTTCGTAGACCATGAAGGCAGTGACGCAATCGGCCTTCGAATGCAGCCTTCGAAGGATGCTTCCCCTGAACTGAGACACAGCCGTTGTCTCCGGGACTACCCTTCATACCTCCGTCCGGTTTTAGCTTTGTTATGGATGTTACGCAAAACATCCTCTAGACCAGTGGTTCTCAACCTCTTTTGAGCAAACGCCCCCCTGACCTTATCCTGGTCCTCTGCCCCCCCCCGCGCAATAAAAAAATAAAAAATAAACTAACAACCCCACTCACACTCGTGTTATATTGCTTAAAGTTGTCAATCATTTTTCATAGATTTTTTGTTGGTCTGTAACGGTGCGGCGGCCCGTTACTGCAGGCAATGGATAAAAACAGGACTGACACCAGGAGTTACAAGTACCCTTTTATTTAAACACACACAGAACATTCCAACACGTTCATGACGCCACCTGCAACACACAAAAAAAACATGCGTTATGAGGAAGCCGGTCAGGGGGACACGGTACAAACAAGGAAATCGTAAACACTCACGTTACGGTTGCGCTGGCTTCCGGGTGTCGGGGACTGCGGGAGGACCCGACGTGAAGTCCGGAAGAACATTTGTGCGGTGGGGGCGTGACGTCAGACGGGCGAGACCAAGTGTGTGAGAGGAGAGGGGTGTGTTGGGGTACTTGGGGAATATTTAAGGTGTCAGGGAAGTAGAGGTTAAGGTTGGGTTTTAGACTAATAGGTCTGGAGTAAGTTGGGTAACTAGGGGTGGGGATAGGTAAATCGGAAATGTGTAGGGGAGGGTTAATTGAATTAAGAGGGGTATGGGTTAGGCCAGGGAGGATATATTCAGGTCCAAATCATGTAGGTGGGGCAGAAGGGTCTGAGGTGAGCGGGTGAAAACACCTGGCTCTTAGATCAGCCAAGGGCTGTATTAGTGCCGAAGGGAGGACTGTTGTTTTTTGATTATTGATAGTTTGATTAGTGATAGTTATTTAGAATTATTGATTGTTTTTTTTTGTGTATATTCATTATTCATTTTTTTTGCCTCCTGAGGGACATTCTTGTACCGGAATAAAGTCAGGCCAATGGCCTTACCAACAGCTTTCATACTGCCTCCAATCCTTCCACCGCCGCAAGGCTCATCCTGGTAACATGGTCACTAATAGCAATGAAGGCCCTCTGAGTCGGTTTTGGTGCAAAAAATATAAAGATATTAATGAATATTCATGAAATGCAAATATTTCACCTCTGATTGGCTAAAAGCAGTGTCCATCATTGTAATAAACCCAATTAAACTTCCAGAGCCGGGCACTGTGACCTTGGGCACCATGACCACTCCCGCGCCTCCCGCGACTCCCGCCGTGCCCCGTGAACGAATGAATGAATGGGCAACGCGGACACCGCAAAAACAGATCGTGCGCAGAGGCCTAATTAGGCCTATATATTTTGTATTTGAAATGCAACGGTCTTTTCGTGGAGACTACGCTCAGAGCAGCTGGAACTGAACAACAGCAAGAGGAAGGAGGAAAACGGGCTATGAAAAAAAAATTGATATTCTTTTCTTGCTATCGGCCATGTTGGTTATTGAACTGTTAACCCGCGAACTTGGGTTATATTTATCAGCGTTACTATAGAGATCTTGACGATAGCTGATGTAACGGGAGTCCTGGCGTGTGCAGGACCGAACCGCGCTGTATTATCACTGTTCCACTGCGCATAGACAGTAAAAAGTAGCTGAGATGGTAGAGGGGTTAGAAACCAATAAATGAAAATAGGCAATTTATTTCAGGTAGCCTATTTTTTCACCCAAAAAAAATAAAAACAATGAAAGTTTAAAATCTCCCCACAAAAATGGAATCACGTTCCCAGCGCCCCCCTAGGTTGTGCGAACGCCCCCGTTGAGAAACTTTTAGAGGGCATTGACAGTCGTGTCGCCAATTACCGGCATCGACAATCTCAAACATGGCATCTGTAGAGGAGATGATTTTGCTTTGTGTCATCCGAAATCTGCAAAAAAAAGGCGCAAAAAGTGTAGGCCTTCGCGACGGTGGCATGTGACACCTCTCACCAACCCGCAGATTCTCTCCTCAAAATGTTGTGCAAATTTTAAATGACCAGTTACAACTCATTGCCAAAACAGATGAACAATAACATAAAAAGGTCAGGTATATAATATAAGTATAAAACGTTAAATACAATATATATACCAGATATTATACTACTCTTTATATTACACTAATCTATTTTTGCGAATGGACTTCTGACTCTATACTGCCGCCTCGATTTCCGTTGGTATTGCTCCGTTTCTCCCTGAGCACTACGGATTCGCACTCCGGAAGGTCAGAGGCGACGGACCCACTGACGGACGAAGCGACCTCCGGGACAGGACGAAAGGGTTCCTATCCGTATTTACCGTAGGGTGTGAATGGGCCTTTAGCATGGTGCCCCATTGCCTTAAATGTCTTTGCATTGGCCTTCATGTTTTAAGACTCACACTGGGGGACCTATTATGCTTTTTCGACTTTTATGACGTTATAAACGTTGTTATAATCGTTGTTATAATGATTGATTGTCATTTTTAACCATACAAAAGTGACAAATAATGACGTACATGCATTTCGACGCATTCCCTGCTGACAGTCTGGGGTGGCTGTGCAGAGCGCTAAACACTCGGGACAACGTTTGCGATTCACTTGTTCACATTTCCGGGAAATCATCTACGTAGAGGCACTCCTGCTGCGCCCCCATATGCATGGTCAAATCTGCCCGCGCGCGCTTCAAGGAAGGTAACCAATCACAACGGAGTTGGGTTGGCAGGAGGGGGGCGAGGGGGCGGAGAAGGACGTAACCGAGCGTTGACAGAGAATTCTGAAAGCGCCCAGATGAGAGGAAGAGTTTCCCGAAAATCTACATAGTTTTTTGTGTATGGTTAAACATGACTATCAATCCTTATAACAACGTTTATAGGTCATAAAAGTCAAAAAGCATAATAGGTCCCCTTTAAGTGTTCTCTTAATCATTTTTCTTTTTGGGTTGACTTCAATTTAATTCATCGTTTATTTCCAACGTACTGTGCCCCTGGCATATACGGTGGATGTAAATAATAACTGTGATAAAATTATATGTAAGGATGATCCCTAAATTGTGAACATCTTCTCTACATACAGACATATAACATATAAAAAATATATATATTTGGCCTGTGTGTTGTCGATCTCCCAGTGGGTGTCTCTAGCTTTAGGGGCAGCCTGCACGCGCCCTGCTGGGTTTGTCTGCTTTCTTTGAACGAAACAAGACTGCGCAACGCTGACCAATAGTTACGGACCCCTCACTCATATAGTGCCATACTGCCATCTAGTGGTCGCCTCCGGAACGGCAGCCCCCTCAGAGCGCTACGGCGCGTTTACATAAGTGATCTATAAACCAACAGTGTGCAGCCGATGCCTTACAATAAGCCCTCCCAGAGATGATGCATTGTGTTTCAGCGAGCGCACCCCACAAGGGGGGAGAGAGACAGTGCCTGCACGGGCCCCACTCAGCTGATTTACATGTGACCCACATCGATGCACCACTTCTCTACCTCCAGGAGATACAGCGAGAGAGAGGCAGCGAGGGAGGACAAGGAAGCCTCCATTTTAGGTGCATCTCCAAATTCCCACAAAAAAAAAAAACACACACCAACGCACACACAGCCAAACAGAAACACTGCCATCCGCACACCGTGCTCATCCCTGTCTATTTAAGGAGGATGGATTCACGGACGCAGTGAAAGGAAGGGTTTATCAGAGACTAAGATGTATACATCTGCAGCCGTTTCGGGGCGTTTCTCCAGGGCAGTGGAGTGGTCCTTCTCTGGGTCCTCTCCCCCTCAGTATGGCAAGCCCCCAGCTGTGGGAGTTGTCCAGCCTGCTCTGGGTGCCTGGGAGTGGGGCGGCTTGATCGATATACGCTAATGAAAGCTGTCTTTATGAAGGTGTCAACAGCGCTTCCCTCAAAGGAGTCCCCTTAATTTGGAGTAATGGTTATTGGTCTGGCCATTGATTCGTTATGCCACTGATTGGTGCAATGTATCAGCACTTTCTGCTGGAAGGTAGCAAAGGAGGGAGTGAAGGAGAGATGGGAGTGTGGGAGTAAAGGAAACATCATTAAACGGTTAATGGTCGAAAAAAACATTGTTGAGAGAGAAGTATGAATTTAGAAGCAGCCTCGTAACAAACTATAATGTGCAGGTTTGTGGAATAGTGTCTGCCTTTTGGCATTTTGTAATGACTTTTATTGGATTTCTCAGCGTATATTGACGTGTGCGCGCTAGATAGAATGACAGGGGGAAAGTAGGTTAAAGACATGCAGTGTAAGTGTCGAGGATGATAATGGTCCACTTAATGCAAATTCTTTTGAAATGGGTGTTTGCTTTAGTAAAATATAATCTGACAAGAGGTTTTTGAGCAGGCTGTGAAGCCTCCAGCAGTCATTAACTTAACATTTCGCTAATAGAGGAGTAGTGAAGGCTGGGGCGTCCTGGAACAGTGGGTCTTGCTTTGAGCTGTACATTGTATCACAGTGTGTGCCACCCTGCAATATTACAATCATCACAGGAATACTGTTATGGTGACTTCAAAATTACAGATATCATTCACTTATTTTCTTTTTGTTGAGAGTGTGTTGTTTCAGCGGTAAAAAATGTAAAAAGTGTCCACCACAGCGTGTGGTAGGCCTGGTACACATGACCTGGCTAAATCTCCTGATGGTTTTCTTGATCTCAAACCCCCCAGTTGTTTAACACTCAACGAGAAGCTCCATCGGCCACCGAATCGGCTCGGGGACCGAGGATACATCAGTGTTAAAGTGCCCTGCTATTCTTCGACTACATCACCATATATTTACATATCATACATATCAGGCCACCGCAAATATAAAATAGGGGATAGGCTACCAAGTCACAAGTCTGTAAGTGGCCGGATAATCAAAAGTCGACATCGCCTTTATGGACGCTGATGTAAATATCCCTCTTCCTTTCATGCTTTCTGTTTCTGAGTTTGGAATCACATTAACACAATAAGAAGAATGCTGTGTTTGGAGTCTGCAAAATAGCCATGTGTGATTAGGCAGAAAATAGCTTGTACCCATGATGCAATTGAGCTTCGATTGACCACAGATTTCAAAACGTCTCAAGTGGTCAAGTTCAGTTTGAAATAGCTGAGCATTTAAAATATTTTTCACAACTAAGACCCCGGCATTCAAGGGAACAACACTTTTAAAACACCCCGCTGGGATTTTTCTCTCTGGCCTTCATTTCCGGGCATTAACTACGACAATGGAAGCAAATGCCATAACCCGAGATAAAATCGAAAAACAAAGGCGACAAGTGACATTTTCCATCACCTCAGTGTTGCCAAATGTGTCGATCTCTCTCCCCCCCCCCCCCCACATCAGCGATGGGGGGATGGTGCATTCATGAAGGGGAAATGGCGTTCATTGGCCGCAGGGAAATCTTGACAAGGTTGGAGAGAGATGAGATGCAGAGCTTGATTATAAACGCCGGTGAAAGGGAATTGTCTCGTGAGACGCAGCTATGAGAAGCTGAAAGTAGACTACAGGTATGCGTCCTGCGTCTCTCGGCCTGTTTGAAGTCTGTCACCGTGTGAAGCTTATGTCCGTCCACCTGTCTGTCAGATGGTGAAGAGGTTCAGCCACACGTCCTTAAGGTTCTGCCATATCCAAAACCAAAGTGCTCCTCCTCTCAGAGGGGCTCTCTGCTCTGATACCACACTAGACTGGAGAGGGGGTGAAGGAGGGGGCCACAAAAAGCAAGCTTTTGGGAACAGTGTTTACAAAGGATCTGTTAATGTCAATATACTTCTGGACAGAAGAAAGGGCACCAGGGAAAGTATTATTTTGACACAGCAACAATATTCAATTGAAGTCTAAGCAACTTGATTAATGCATGGTTGGTTTATATACTGAGTTGACAGTGCATTAAGTAGGCTATAGCGAGCAAATGTACTGATGAACTACGATGATATTGTACTTGATTTAGGTTCACACATCTACATGTGTGACCGCACACACACATACTCACAAACACACCCTTTTCCATGTGGTGGTGTGTGAAATAGAACAGACAGAGGAAGAGTTTCCCGAAGATGAAATAGAACAAATAGAACAGGCATCGTATGGAGTATGTTTAAGTGATAACATACTAAATAGTGGCCCTAATATCGTTCCAATGCATTCCCATCCCATGAGGGAGAACCGAGAACCCCTTCAGGTGGATGCTTCAAAGGTGTGGTGAGAATTTTCTACTTATATGTATATGACTTTTCATTGTATTGAGAAATTACAACTGTACAAATAGTATTTAGACTGGTATGTTTACCTAAACAATTGTTTTATTTACTCTCATACCTACCTTTTGGTTGTGGCAACAATGAAAGTGCTAAACTGCTTTCAAGTACCTTAGTGTTATAGTTTCATGTATTTTTATGGAAGTGTTTTGCTTGGTACTGAATTTCTCTTTTTCTTGCTTTGTACAGTTGTAGAAATTCCCCACTATTAAAACTGACAAGCACAACATTGTTTTTCTTCCTTAGCAATTGGGCAAATAAATGCATTTCTGCTGGCTGTATAGCTGAAGATATATATATATTTTTTTTTTTGCTAGGACAGCACAAATAATATTTATTAAATGAATTGCCTTCCTGCCTTACAATAAGAGGGTGGTCATGTAACAGACATTTAAATAAATGTAAATAAATGTAATGATAACCTGTAGCCCTATCTTATATTTTGTCAATAATATATTTAAGTTATGAATAGCAAAAGCATTCTCCTCTGTTACTTTTTGCTTTGCAGAGTTATAGGGTGACCAACTGGAGCCAAGATTATCATTGAGACACAGCAATGGAAATGTAGTAGTATATTCTCTGGTCAATGTAGTAAAGCAATTTATACATTTTCTGTTGTCAAGGTTTCATTGAATAATAAATGCCTTCATATAAATGAATGCGGTTGCCATCACTCGGGCTGTAGTGAGCATCAGATATCAAACTGTTCTCCTTGGTGGGTCCGGGCCGGCGCAAGCCGTCAGTTCCCAGCTAGGGAAAATGTGTCGAAGATGTAATTAGATGGATAACATATTACAGTCTGATTTTCTACAGCAAGGTTTGATTTGAGAGATTGATTTAATTTTGTTGACAGCAAGAGTCTTCAAGAGCAGATGGGTGAGCATTTTTGTTGCATATTATGCCAGACCTAAATCGAAATAACTATTTTTATTTTGCCTGTGCATTCAACACCCAATTCGAGTGTTTCACATCCCATAATATATATGGATGTTTATGTTGTAGAGTAAAGATTACAAAGGTTTCTTGCTGTGTATATACAGGAATTGCTTACTAGGTTAATTACTTGCATTACGTGCATTCTCTTGGGATCCAATTAGGATCAAACTAAGGATCAAAAACCCATTGAATATAAGCTGTAGACGTCATGGGCCCACATAGCCGATACAAGCTACTTTGATACAAGAAAGGGAATTGTATAAAGTTTTTTAAGTCTCCAGACTAGATAACACTCCGTTCATTTCATTGACAATTGCACATTAACATTAAACCAATAAAGAAAAATCATTCAAAAGTCAAGTTAATTGTTTGTTCAATCAATGCAATCTCCACAACTACTAAGTTGTTGACACACACACACACACACACACACACACACACACACACACACACACACACACACACACACACACACACACACACACACACACACACACACACACACACACACACACACACAAATCAATTCAAGCAAATGACTGAGAGCAAATGTTTCTAATGACGCAGACTCTAAATAAAAGTTTTGATGTGGTTACCTCATTAGCATATATTTTACCTTTACATTGAACATTTTGTCGTTTTTTTGGTAGTTTAGCTAAGTTTACTAGTTATATATAGTCACTTTTCGCTATTGTAAGTGCGCCAGTTTTCTTTATTTTTACGTGTTTTATACGTGGAGTCGTACAGTTGGTGGACGCTGTTGACTTTCGAACGCTGCTGATGCTGCTGCTCACCGGAACGTCATTCTGAACATTATTTCTTCGCGATTTTCTTTTTCTTTTACTTACTAGTCTTTTAACTTTTTATCAGTTTTCTTTTGCTTACTTTCAACACCTTCTGTCTGAAACCCTTCTGGACCTCGGATCGGACTACAAAGTTAAGTTAAGTAACTGCGTCAGTTTTCTTGATTTATTTATTTATTTCTGAACGTTAAAGTCGTCCAGCTGTTGGTGGATGACACCTGCTGGCCGGCAAGACTGCTGCTAACCCCCGGCGCCGTCCAACTGGCTTCCCCGTCTCCAGCGTAGCTACAACCGGCTTGCTCCACTCCTCTGCCTCTTGAACTTGGCTTGAACTTCACCATAGCTTCACCATAATCGCCTGGATCTACCGCTGGCTTCTTCCGACTTCACAACCTGTGGATTTTTAACCTGTTCCTCTGGATTGCGCTATGTTTGACTCTCACGTAACGAGCGCATCTCTGCCGCTCCGTTACTCGGTAACGGAGATGTTACGTCTACGGATCTTCTCAAGGACCCCCCCACCTCAGCTTGCATCCCATCACGACATTCTCAAACGACCAAAATACATCCACCGAGGCTCTGGACGGAATTTTCAGTACACTCACACCAGCAACAAAAACATCCGCTCCTTCTGGTCCACTGGGCCCCGCCCCCCTCCTCGCACAGCCCGTACGGTCAGTCCCGTCAATCACAGTGTACTGTCCCCTCTGCTCAAAGCAACCTGCTACACTCCACTCACCTGTCTGAAACTCTGTCTGCTGAACACCAGATCCCTCAGTAATAAGGCCCTTTTGATAAATGACTTTATTGTTGACCAGAGCCTAGACATTGTCTGCCTCACTGAGACCTGGCAACAACCAAATGACTTCTCCCATCTAAATGAGGCTGTCCCACCAGGTTTTTCTTTTATTAGTAAACCCCGGGTTAATGGGAGGGGGGGTGGCCTCGCTCTCCTCCATCGTGATAACATCAAAGTCACCACTGTCACAGTCCCCCTTCACTCCTCCTTTGAATGTCTAACTGTAAAACTCTCAGGCCACATTGACAACCCATCCTGTACTTTTGCTAACGACTTCACATCACTTCTGGACTGTCTTGGCATCACACAACATGTCAACCTCCCAACCCATAACAAAGGTCACATTCTGGATTTAATCTGCTGCACTGACATCACTCCCACTAACCTTGATGTCATTGATTTCCCCATCTCCGACCACAAAGCTGTACTTTTTGACATTCATACCCAACTACACAAAACCAAGGAACAACGGACCATCTCCTTCAGAAACATCAAACTTATCAACACCACAGACCTCTCCACCATGATCAGCTCCTACCCCAACCCTCCCCCAGCTTCCTCCCTGACGGACCTGGTGACTCACTACAATAACTGCCTCTCCTCCTCCCTCACCACTCTGGCCCCCCTGAAAACCCGCTCAGTCTCATTCACCCACACTGCTCCCTGGTTCACTCCTCATCTGCGCCAGCTCAAAGCCACTGGTCGTCGACTGGAGCGACTCTACAATAAGACTCAACTCACTGTACACCGCCAAATGTATTCGGACCACCTCCATCACTACAAGAATGCCCTCACCACTGCCAAAACCTCATACTACTCCAACCTCATCAACACTGGTAGAGGCAACAGCAGAGTCCTCTTCTCAACAGTCAGCCACTTACTTCAGCCTCCTAAATCCCTCCCTCCAGACATTTCCACCACCCAATGCACTGCGTTCCTGGACTTCTTCAGCTCTAAAATCAACACCATTCACCAACAACTGGCCTCATCTCGCACCCCCTCTGATGACCCACCCTGGATGATCACCTCTGGCCAACCTCTCATCAGCTCCCTCTCTGACTTCACCCCAGTAACAGAACAGACCGTTTCAGAACTCATCCGCAAAGCCAAAACCACCACCTGTCAGCTCGATCCTCTTCCCACCTCCCTTGTCAAAGCATGTCTTCCGTCCATCTCCCCCATGATCACCAACATAATTAACTCATCCCTCACTACTGGTACTGTACCCCCCACTCAAGCTGGCTGCCATCACTCCCATCCTGAAAAAACCTGGTGCTGACCCAACTGACCTTAACCATTACCGGCCCATCTCCAATCTCCCTTTCATCTCCAAAACACTTGAAAGGGTGGTTGCCGCACAACTACAGTCCCACCTCGACACTAACAATCTCCACGAACCGTTCCAATCTGGCTTCCGTCCAAAACACAGCACTGAAACAGCCCTAGTCAAAATCACCAACGACCTCCTCCTTGCAGCCGACTCTGGATTACTCACCATTCTCATCCTCCTCGATCTCAGCGCAGCATTCGACACCATCTCCCACCCTCTGCTCCTGGACCGCCTGGCTGGCATTGGGATCACTGGTGCTGCACTCTCCTGGTTTACATCCTACCCATGGGTGGATTACTGCACGGGCACACCGGGCACATGCCCAGGGGCCCAAGGGCTCAGGGGGGCCCTTGGGCCCCCCTGAGCCGCCCCACAAGTTACTAACAGTGGGGCCCAGGGCCCCACTGTTAGTAACTGAAGTAGACTGAGCCGCCCCACAAGTTACTAACAGTGGGGCCCAGGGCCCCACAAGTTACTAACAGTGGCGTCCAGGGCCCCTTAATGTTGCATTGTCGAAGCAATCAGTAGAGAAATACAAAAATTCAAGCGAAAACAGTAATAGTAGGCCTATTACTACTGAGTAAATAAATTAATAAAAAGATCAATAGGGGGCACTATTTCAGTTTGTGAATTCGAGACCAGTCACGAACAAGTCACTGTCATTTAAACATGGAGCAACGGCGAACTCTAAGTGGAGCGTTGAAGCAATGAATTTATTCAGTTCAGATCATTTAACAAGCCTGGAGATGATGCAACCCCAAAAGGACTGCTACGAATTATACTCGATTGTGGACTGCAATCTATGTTTCCAAACGTGTATGTAGCGCTACGGCTTTTTCTGACTCTGCCCGTCAGTAATTGCGAAGGGGAGCGGTCATTCTCTCTTCTGTCCAGGATAAAAAATAAACTGAGGACGAAAATGTCACAAAAACGCCTCAAGGCACTTTCTCTCATGGCAATTGAGAGCGACCTTACCAATGCACTGGACTTTGATGATATCGTGGAGGATTTCGCACGGAACAGAGCCCGGAAAAAATGCATTTCATAGGTGAAATGCATTACTGTCAATTAATGTAAGGAACTGTTCGTATTGAGTTGCTTTAAGTCGTTTTTATTTGTGGTTGAAAGCGGTGCATTCGAAATTCGTTCAAATCGCCAAAAATTGCATCAATTATAAATATTTTTTATCCTGTTTTGGTTTAATAAAGATGCATTTATTTGTAATAATTATGTGAGATTGCCCTTCCTGTGCTACAAATCCTGCTGAGTTGCAGGTATAGGCCAATGACTTATTATCGCCAATAAGTTTGTGTGTATTCTGGGTGCGTGTGTTTACGTTGGAAGGGGGGGGGGGGGCCTGCGGAGTCCACGTGCCCAGGGGCCCGATATGTCATAATCCGTCTATGATCCTACCTCACCGGCCGTCAACAATTTGTTCAACTACGCAACCACAAGTCTAGGTGTTCAGGTGTCTCACTGGGTGTCCCCCAGGGGTCAGTCTTGGGTCCACTCCTGTTCACCACTTACCTCCTCCCGCTGGGCACACTCCTCTGTCACCATGGGGTCCATTTTCACTGCTACGCTGACGACACACAGGTCTACATCTCCACCAAACCCACCGCTGCCATCCCCCCCACCTCCCTCATCACGTGCCTGGAAGAGATCCGGAGCTGGTTGAGCAGGAACTTCCTGAAACTCAATGGAAACAAGACCGAGGCCCTACTCATCGGATCCAAATCCACCCTCACTAAATCACAACACACCCCAGCTCCACTCATAATCATCGATGGATTCCCAATACCCTTCTCCTCCAAAGTCAAGAGCCTCGGCGTCATCCTGGACAACACCCATTCGCACCCCATATTCACAACATCACCCGGACTGCATTCTTCCACCTCTGCAACATCGCCAGACTCCGCCCATCACTGACCCAATCCAGCACTGAAATCCTAGTTCACTCATTTGTCACATCACGCATAGACTACTGCAATGCCCTCCTCACCGGACTCCCCACCAAACTCCTCAACAGACTGCAGATCATTCAGAACTCAGCCGCCCGGATCATCACCCGCACCAAATCATCTGACCACATCACCCCTGTCCTCATCCAACTTCACTGGCTCCCAGTACACTACTGCATCCAATACAAAACCCTACTCCTCACCTACAAAGCTCTCCACAACCTTGCCCCCAGTTACCTCTGCGACCTCCTCCAAGAATACACTCCCTCCCGCTCCCTCCGCTCAACCTCTGCTGGACTACTATGTATCCCCACATCAAGACTCACTACAATGGGTGCCCGGTCATTCAGCTGTTCAGCACCCAGGCTCTGGAACTCCCTCCCCCCCACACATAAAACAGACACCACAAAACCTTCAACCTTCAAGTCACAACTCAAAACTCACCTGTTCAAACTCGCACACAACGTCTAACTGATCACTATTTTGATTGTTTGTTTGTTTTGTTTTGTCTTGTTTTTGTTTTATTTATTTCTTATTAATTATGTTTATTTATTTATTTTTTCCACAATGTCTTGTTTTTTTTAAACGATTTATGATGACTATATGCTCTGTAAGGTGACCTTGGGTGTCTTGAAAGGCGCCTCTAAATTAAATGTATTATTATTATTATTAATTAAGGCTTTTACCTCAGCATTGATACATATCTCAAAGTGTGTCGGAAGTGTGTGATTGAGTTTGTATGTGTAAGCCCCTGCACCAGTTGGCATTTGCAGAAAGATAGAATCAAATGCCACTGTGTGAGTTTGAAGGTTCTCAGCTGTGTTTATCAGGTTGCCTTTGCACCACTCAGTTGCACTTATTTTCAAACCGATTTCCCCCATGCTGAGCCTGATATCTTAGTAGTGCATAAACAGATCACGTTGCATAACGCACAACCCTGAGAGCACCTGGCGCAGCCTTACAATAACCCTCTCCTCCACGGGGGGCCGGGACCCATCGGGGGGCCACAACAAGGCAACAGCTTGGATGGTGAGTTATTACTTCATAAAGCATCAAAAAAGAATAACGTTTGTTTCATCTATTCAAATGATGCCAATGTATTGGGAGCACATTTGAATAACTGCGACTTTTAATCAATCAATAAAACAGAAGCTGATAGAGAATTCCTAAATTATAAAGAAATTTTCATAAATTAATGCTCTATAGCGATTTATAATAATCATACTTATCATTATAAAGGATTCGTAAGATAATTAAATATATTCATAAGATAAGTGATTAATTTACAAACTATTTATAACGTGTCCATAATGCTGGACACGTAAATAAAAATAATTCTGCAAATCATGATTAGGTCATGTTGTGAGAAAGCATTAGCTAAGTCTTGCGTGTGCGTTTATCTTGTTTTTAAACATGTTTTTATTTGAGAAAATGAGCATTGGTAACCGATATTACACTGAAAAGGTTACAAGCATGAAAATATACAAAAATTATATCAATAACAATATAAAAGAATAAATAAATAGATAAGAGAAAAAGTGGATATTCAAGACCGTACAAGTAGGTTATTTGCCTTCTGTGATTATCACTAAACAGGTTTTCTGAGGTCCTCAGAAAACGAGGACGCTTGCGGGTAAAAACAACAGAATATTTTATCGGAAGTTCCTTTCATTTAGACGCTGACAGCGTTTTTTGGGCTTAAAAACGCCAAACTCTGAAACCACCCTCCAGAGTGGAAAACACGAATACGCTCCACCGTAGTGTTTCCGTCTACACTGCCAAGACACAAATCTCTTCTCAGATCAGCTCACATCGCGTACGCGTTTACGTCACATACATCCGCCAGTACAGGGAAATAAACAAACATGTTGGATTATTTCCATCAGACATGGCGGTGTTGTGTGATAGTGTATCACAGCACCACCTAGCCTCCTGGCATGCATACCAATCTAATTCCTCACACTTTTGCGTCACCATATGCACACAGATTTCCTCCCGAAATCAGGTCTTTCATCCAGGAGGAGGCTTTGGGTGGATGTGCTGATTTCCACTCCAACAGGAGTCTTCTCCGGGC
The DNA here is from genome assembly GCF_031168955.1 of Gadus macrocephalus. NCBI lineage: Eukaryota > Metazoa > Chordata > Actinopteri > Gadiformes > Gadidae > Gadus > Gadus macrocephalus. The sequence continues at coordinate 17,731,169 of NC_082396.1, read as the reverse complement.
CAGGAGAGTTGAAAAAGCAAGCATATTTTTCATTGTATTTGTCATTGATATACCCTCCCCTGGAACTCTAAATATAGCCATTTCAGCACTGGGTTGAATATCTCTGCTAAAGGCTTCAGATGAAGTTTGAAATATTGTAGTCCAAAAAGTATCCAGTTTATTACAGGACCAGAACATATGGGCCCTGTCGGCCTTAGCTATATGACAACGTTCACATGTTTCACTTACATTAGGATATATCCTAGAGTGTCTGACTCTACTATAATGGATTCGATGGAGAACCTTGAAATGAATCAAGCGAAGGCGAGCACATGATGTTGACCCATTTACTCTATATAATGCACCATTCCAGGTTGCATCTGAGATATTTATTCCAAGATCTTCCACCCAATCTGCTCTGATCTTATTGAGCGTTACTTTATTGAGTGATGTAATATTATTATCGATTTTTGAGATGAGACCCCTATGGTGCGTGGAAATTTGCAGAATGATGTCTATTCCTTTTTTGGAGGTAAATTAGGGAAGGATGGGCTGATGGTACGAACAAACTGGCGAATCTGAAAATAGTGGAACAGGTTAGAGCGCTGTAAGTTAAATTTGGAGGAAAAAGCATCAAATGAAGCGAAATTTCCATCTATGTATCACTGAATTTACTTAATCCTGCTCTCTGCTACTGGACAAAGACAGGATCTAATTCTCTTGCAGATGGGACTATAAAGAGAGAAGTCCATCAGATTAAAATTTTGTCTATGCCTCTGGAGGAATATCTTACGAATTCTAGGATGTTTGTTATCCCACAAAAATGAAGACAACAGTTGATCAACAAGTCTGAAGAATGATGTTGGAAGGAAGACTGGAATTCTATGAAAGAGATCTATAAACCTCGGCAATATGTTCATTTGAATACACAATATTTTGCCTGCTAGGGTTAGGTTCAGAACACTCCACTTCTGAAGGTCACATTTAAGGTTATTTATCAGGGGAGTACATTTTTTGTCATATAAACCAGAGAGCGAACAGGTAACATTAATTCCCAGATATTTAAATCCTGATCTAGAGGGAGGGAAGGGCAGATCTGTTTCTGGAATATGGAGGGCTAAGTTATTGATTGGAAAACATTCACTCTTTAATTTTTTTTATTTATATCCTAAAATCCTGCCAAATCCGTGTAACATATTCACATTGTCAGAGGCAGATGACACTGGTTCTGAGATGTGAAGCAATAAGTCCAATAAGTCGTCCACATATAAGGACACTCTATGTTCTAACTGTTTTCTGTAGATTCCCTTAAGCATTTTGAGGTTTTCAGCGGAGTGAAGAGAGGTTTGATAGCTAAAGCAAGAGAAGTGGACTAAGAGGACAACCTTGCCGGGTACCCCGGGACAGTGAGAAGGACTTAGAACACAATTTATTGGTAATCACGCATGCTTTTGGTGATGCATATAGCAGCCGTATCCAAGATATAAGTTTGGGCCCAAATCCAAATCTTCACAATGCCGCAAATAAATAGGGCCACTCAACCCGGTCGAATACATTTTCCGCATTCAGGGAGACCACCATCTTGGGAGTCTCCCGGGATGCGGGAGAGTGAACGACACTGAGGAGCTTGCGTATATCAGAAAAAGAATGCCGCCCCCGAATAAAGCCTGTCTGATCTGAAGATATTATGTCCATCATAAAAGTATCCAGCCTAGTAGCAAGAAGCTTAGCTAGTACCTTGACATCTCCATTCAGAAGTGATATGGGCCTATAGGAGCCACAATCAGCTGCTTTTTGCCAATTTTTAACAAGAGTGTAATTGCATTGCTGAACTAGAGCTGATGACTTCATTAAGTGTAATGGGCTTTTCCAAATCCGTCCTCCTATCAGGGTTTATGGAAGGGGCATCTAAGTTATCCAAAAATGTAGCATGTCCGAGTCATCCTCTGGGAATTCAGATGTGTATAATTGTGAATAAGCCCTGATATCTAATTCTAAGCTTAATTTAAAGCCAATGAATAGATATATATTCAGATTCTTTGAGGTGCTTGCGTTCTGCACCTCTGCTTCCCGAGAAGCGAAACGAGTTCCAGACTCTTTCGTTATGCTGTAGTATTCCGTCCCCCAGGACTGTATTCACTTTTTGCTAATGAGTTTTCTGATTTTAGCAGCAGATCTGGCTACATATTCAGACAATATTTTGGTTATTGGGGATTTCAACATTCATGTGAATAACCCATCTGATGCCCCTGCAAGGGCTTTTCTGTCCAATACAGATACGCTTGGCTTCAAACAGCTCGTCCAGCACCCAACCCACATCGGTGGAAAAACGCTGGATCTCGTTTTGACCCGCTGTGTAGACATTTCACAGCTAGTGGTCTCTTCCTACACCTCAGCTTTATCAGACCACTTTTTGCTCACTTTCCAGGTATCCTGCCCCTGAGACGATCAGCAAGCTACTTTCAGCTGTCGCTGCATCACACCTGCAACCATTACAGCTATGGCAGATAAGTTACCCGGTTCACTTGCACCTCTTTGTAACTATAGTGGTTCTGTGGAGTGCCTTACTGATGACCTCAACATTGCCTTGTCTGCTGCCATCGATTCAGTTGCTCCGCTCGTAATTAAAAAACGAACATTGAAAAAAACCAGCTCCCTGGTTTAATGCAGAAACGCGCACTCTGAAGCGAAGCTGCAGGATCCTTGAACGCAAATGGCGCTCGACAAAACTTGAGGTCATTCATCTTGTATGGCACAGTCTGCTCACCTATAAGGGTACGCTGACTACTTTTCCAGTATCATCAACTTGAATAGAAACAATCCCAAGTTTATTTTTGACACGGTGAAGAGTCTGACTCAGAAACAGACTCAGACCGTAGGCTCCTCGATCGTGGCAGGTGAATTCATGGATTTCTTTGAGAATAAGATTCAATCAATTAGAGAGGAAATTTACGCTTGCCGTGCGGCTTGTTCAACACATCCTGCGGGGCAGGATGGGGAACTCTGACGCAACTCTCCTGGAGTTCAAGGCAATTCCTCTGGTGGAACTTGAAAGGGTGATAAAGGCATCGAAGCCAACAACTTGTATGTTGGATCCTCTCCCTTCCAGGGAGAGGAACTTCTTCCCACGGTGGGGCATGCAATCCTCTCGCTTATGAATCTCTCGCTTTCAACAGGAATTGTTCCCTCAAAATTCAAAGCTGCGGTGATAAAACCGCTACACAAAAAGCCTGGCCTAGATCCTGAATTAGTCAGGAACTATCGGCCTATATCAAACCTGCCCTTCCTGTCCAAGGTACAGGAAAGGATTGTAGCAAAGCAAATCGTCGATTATCTGACGAGGAACAATCACTTCAAACCTTTCCAGTCGGTGTTCAGGAATTTCCACTCAACTGAAACTGCTGGTACAAGAGTTGTAAATTACCTCCTTCTTGCTTTGGATAAAAATACAAGCTCAATGCTTGTGCTGCTGGTCCTGAGTGCTGCATTCGACACGATCGACCACAGCACTCTTCTTCACCGTCTTGAGCACTATGTTGGTTTCGGGGGTACGGCTCTTGGTTGGCTTGAATCATGCCTCACAGATAGGACCCAATTTGTGCATCATGAGGGTTCAGAATCAAAGCACTGCAAATTACGCTTTGGCGTACCACAAGGGTCGGTCCTTGGTCCATTACTTTTTGCAATCTACATGCTTCCCTTGGGCGACATTATCCGCAGCTTCGGAATTAGTTTCCACTGCTACGCGGATGACACCCAGCTCTTCATTCCTGTAGATTCCGGGGACTCGGCCCAGATCCAGAGGGTTGAGTCCTGGCTGCGGTGAAGGGCTGGATGTCACAAAACTTCCTACAGCTTAACACTGGGAAGACAGAGCTGATAATTATCGGCTCGAAGCGGGACCAGAGAGAGTTTGAGGATGTCTCACTGTGGTTGGATGGCCTCGCCATCCCACAGAGTGCGTCTGTCAAAAATCTTGGTGTCCTGTTTGACCCTCAACGGTGCTTTGACCAACATGTTAGAAGTATAACTATAATTGCCTTTTTCCATCTGAGAAACATTGCAAGATTCAGACCAATGTCATCTGCAGTGGATGCAGAGACACTGATTCATGCATTTGTTTCATTAAGACTGGATTATTGCAATGCACTGTTCTCTGGATTACCGAACTCTATCACAAAAAGTTTACAGCTTGTACAGAATGCTGCAGCTAGACTGCTGACCAGAACGAGAAGGTTTGATCATATCACACCTATTCTCGGCTCTCTGCACTGGCTACCAATAACTTTCAGATCGGACTTTAAGGTGCTACTGCTAACCTATAAAGCCTTGCATGGATTATCTCCATCCTACCTGAAGGACCTGATCATTCCTTATAGTCCTTCTCGGTCCCTCCGGTCTTCGGGAGCTGGCCTTCTTTCACTGCCGAAGGTTAAAAAGAAATCGGCTGGACAGAGAGCGTTTGCCTTCCTATGGAGAGCCCCTTTCCTATGGAATAGGCTGCCACCAGTGATCAGGGAAACTGACTCTGTGGAGCTATTCAAAGGAAAGCTCAAAATGCACCTCTACAATCTTGCATTTGGAACATAGGAGTGTGAAAACGACAGATGCAATGCGAAGACCACTCTGTTTGCTTGTGCTTTTGTTAATACAGTATACATTCTCACTATGTACTTTTCCATTCTAATTCACTATTCTGTCTGTTCTAGCGTGTTGCGGTGACTGGACTGGATGCCTGGACTCTCCTCATGGTAACCGGCCAAAACCCCATCACCATTTTAACATGATGTGCACGTATTTACCTGTATGTCAATTGTGGCACCCATTGCACTTCAGCGCGCGCAGGCGGCGCGCCGGGGCGCGCGTTGAAGCCTGAGCGTCAGGCAGAGTCAGAGTGAACATCACCGGTAAATGGTCTGAAATCGGCACATCACAAATTTCACTAATACACACATTTAAGCCATGGGACAGAACAAGGTCTAGTGTATGACCCTTTTCATGCGTCGGGGCAGTAACGGACTGTGTGAGGTTAAAAGAGTCAATGAGATTCAAGAAGTCTTTAACTAAGGGCCGGGAGTCGCAACACACATGGATATTAAAATCGCCTATGATTAATAAGCGATCTGTGTTCAAGACAATTCCCGCCACAAAGTCATAAAAATCCTGGATAAAATCCTTATTAAACTTCGGGGGACGGTAGATCACAGCACATAGAACAGGAAGTTGAACATGTATCTCGAAGAGTTGCAGTTCAAAGCTAGAGAAGCTGTTTGACGGAGTTTGGCGGCAGCGGAAGCTGGATTTAAAAACTGACGCCAGCCCTCCACCTTTCCCAGTAATCCGGGGGGTGTTAATGAAGGTACAGTCAGGCGGAAGAAGTTCAGCAAATGCTGTAAGCTCGCCAGCGCGAAGCCATGTCTCTGTCAAAAACATAAAATCTAAGTTCCTGGACGTGAAGAAATCATTTAAGATGAATGTTTTATTAGATATTGATCTGGCATTGACAAGTGCCAATCGCAGAGTGAGCTCCGCGGTGGAAGATGTAGTGTGCTTGCGGGTCATTTTGATGGGCCGCAGCAGACTAGGATCCACTCCGCATCTTCCTCCCCTCCTAGTGTGCAGGCTAGATGTGCGAGGTGGATTGCAGGCGCTGTCAGTAATAATGGTCTGTATAGGGAATGTGTCATTTGACAGTCAACTATGAGGACCATTGTGTGGAGCAGATTGTACGGCATGCTGTATGTTTGCAGCTAGCACCGAGCTGCCCAAAGTGTTTGGGTGGATTCCATCAGTGCTATAGAGAGAAGTGCGGTTCCAGAACAGATTGAAGTTATCGATAAAAGCAAAGTTATGAATTTTGCAAGTGGACTGGAGCCATGTATTGAGATTGAGGAGTCTGCTAAACCGCTCTGGGCGTTGGGACATGATTGGCAGGGGACCACTGATAAAAACGGACTTTCCGCAGCGTTTTAAGAAAGAGAAGAGGTCGTTAAAATCCCGCTTTGTCAGCTCGGTTTGTCGACGGGCCATATCATTGTAGCCTGTGTGGACTATCACTCGATGTATGGAGGATGGAAGGGAATGAATAAGCTCTGGAAGTTTGTCCAGGATGGATGTGACTTTGGCTCCAGGAAAGCAACGTGTAGTGGCATTGAAAAAACGGATATCCTGGTGATGCTGTCACCCACTATCAAGGTGGTGGGGGAAAACCAGAGGATGTGCTGAATGTAAAGGCTCACGGGTCTCCACCCGGCTGGGCGTGGGATCCACACTGCGGGACCGGGCGGAGGAGTGGGGAGGAGAGCCAGCAGCGTCGGGACCAGGGGGATGGGTCACCGCCAGGGCCGAAGTGGGATGTCTACCGGAGCGTCTCAGCACGGCCTCCTTTACGATCCTGCGGCGGGAGGCGGAGGTCTCCGTACGCGGTTCAGAGCATAGAGTTGGACCCACATCTGTGTGACAGGTCTCCCCTGCACTGTTTGCCACCTGTGGCTGTAGAGTAGAGGCATCGACTGGTGGGGCAGGAGTGTCGCCTGGGAGGGCCGCGTAGTGGTTGGAGAGGCTCAGGCAAGGAGGTGAGGCCCTGACCGGGCCTCTCTTTCGCCCTCGGACGAAAAGGAAAAGTTTGCTCTGGAAACCAAACTGGCAGTAGCCAATGCAAAGCTTCAGGTGCTGGAAGTCAACTCAAGGTGTCGTTCTAAAGCATCCAACGGAATGAACTCTTATTTTGAAAGGAACCAAGCTCAAATAACAGGGCCTAAACAAACGACTGTGACAAAAATCGACTTCAGACCTGCAACAGATAGTCCAGCACGAGGCACACAAATGGTTCATGATGCTCAACAGTGTGGACGTGAATCCTATCCCAATCTAGGAAGCAACCATAACACCCAAAATGAGATTGTGAACATCATGCAGCGCCAGAATGACAGCACAACATTGCTGGTCCAGCAAAATCTATCATCTGCTCTGCCAATGAGAAATATTTGTTTGATGGTGATCCGCTGCAGTTTCAATCATTCATTAGAGCTTTTGAAGTTGGCATAGAAGGAAAAACAGATAATTTGAGTTTTTTTGGAACAGTACACAAGGGGTCAGCCCAGAGACCTGGTAAAGAGCTGTCATCATCTACCCCTGCTCAGGGCTATCAAACGGCTATATCCCTTATGACTGAGCATTTTGGAAATGAATAAAAAATTGCTTCAGCATATATGGACAAAGTTCACAACTGGCCACCCATTAAAACAGAGCACGTGGAAGCACTACAATCGTTTTCTCTGTTTCTTCGAGGTTGTGCCAATTTAACACAGCAAATCGTGTATATGAAGGAGTTGGATATGCCATCCAACCTCAGAAACATTATTTTGAAACTGCCCTATAAGCTAAGGGAAAGGTGGAGGACGGTTGCATGTAATCTGCAGGAGGAAAGAGGACGAGTTGTGTTCACTGACCTTGTGCCCTTTTTGGAGAAACAAGTCAATGTTGTTTCTCACCTGCTTTTTGCAACATTCAAGAATCACGACCTGCCAGCCACAAACAAGCCCCCAACACAGATTATGCAAATCAAAGGAAAGAAAGAAGCACATTCGCCACCAGCATCACTGCAGTGAATGAAGGATATAGAAGCTATGACGACAATGAGATAAAATCTGCCTATACTTAAAGTAACATCGAATGCTGTTTATTTTGCCGACAAACAAGTCACTCAAGGGAGAAATGCTCACTCTTTAAGATGAAGATGCATCAGGACAAGATACGCTTCATAAAGGAAAAAGGAATTTATTTTGGTTGCCTAAAGCCCGGCCACATAAGTAAAGACTGCAGGAGTCGCTTGGATTGCAATGTGTGTCAGAAGAAGCATCCCTCAGTACTTCACATTGAGATAAACGATAGAACATCCTTTAAAGAAATACAAGCATCTGTGAGTTCTCCACTAAATGTTTCACTTGGATAGCCTCAGACATGTGGGCATATAGGGGCCGGTGATGAGGACAATGCTGTCTTTTCCATTGTTGCAGTCAAAGTTAAAACCCACATGAGTAACACAATTGTGCAGACGTATGCATTTCTGGACCCGGGGAGTTCCGGTACATTCTGTACAGTCAGTTTGGCAGAGAAATTGGGCTTGAAAGGCAAGCCGGCCAACATCCTACTAAGGACAATGGGTCAACAAAAAATTGTGGGCACCACCATATTGACTGGTTTGGAAGTGTCTGGTCTGGATTCCAATGATTTTATTAAGTTGCCTAATACTTCCCCTCAAAATACTATGCCGGTGTCATGGTTGAACATCCCACTTCAAGAAGATGTTGAAAGGTGGTCTTATCTGAGGAATGTAAAGCTTCACGATATTAATGCAGATGTGGATTTGCTCATCGGCACTGATGCAGCAAAAGTGATGGAACCCTGGGAGCTGATCAACAGTCAAGGCGAAGGACCATACGCAGTCCGAACAAGAGTCGGCTGGGTCATTAATGGACCACTTTGTGGTGGAGATAACAACCGAGTGAAGACTGGCTGCTCGGTTGTTACAACAAACTGTATCTCTGTGGCACACCTCGAAGAAATACTCATCAAACAATACAAGCATGACTTTAACGAGAACACATTAGAGGAGCAGCTGGAGTTGTCAAGAGAAGAGATTACATTCATGGGGATTAAGAAATAAAAAATTGTCATTACTGCATACTTACCCTTCCGAGAAGAAGACCCTGTGCTACCAAATAATCGCTGTGTGGCGGAACTGCGGCTCCAGTGTTTGAAGAGGAAAGTTGAAAAAAATCTACAGATGAAACTAAAAGAAGAAGCCACCAACGGGGACCAGTGGAAGTATGTAAACACCAAGGTCAACCCTGCAGATTAAGCATCTCGTGGAATGAGAGCTGAGGAATTTCTGACAGGATCACGATGGATTAAAGGCCCAGAGGTCCTCTACTTGCCAGAAAAGGAGTGGCATGTAGCTGACATGGATCCAGCTGTGAGTCCTGCTGATGACTCCGAGGTCAAAAGAGAAACAAACCAAGACCAGCGTGTTGGAAAGACCTGTGACCAAGATATGCCTGCTCCTGGAGGCTACGGCATAAGACAATGGACAATATTCTTTCTTTTTCTCCATCTGTCCTGTCTTCCATCTTTAATTTCTATTTCTTCCAGCACAATCCATCCAGCTATCAGGAAGAAGACTGTTGAATATAGTCTTAAGAGTTAGGGGCAGGTAAAGAGAATAGCTCCCCTTATGTATTTAAGTAATTGGGTGTTTCTGTTTACACTTTTCCCAATTAGGGGCCAGAATGTTGGAGCTATGCAGTTCTTAGATTTAATTGTAAAACATTTATTTAGTTTGTTTGCTTAATATAAAATAATCTGACTATTTTGTTTATTTTCTCGTTTGTATTATAAATACGTTAATTTGAATTTGCACTTCACTTTTTTGAGTCATGCACTTCACCTATTTAAAGGGTGCACCATCAGCACCTGTCGCAGGTGTTCACTCGTCACAGGTGGGAAATAAGGAGAAATTAGTGGGTCAATCAAAACATAAAATACGTAAATGCGGCTCCTACACACACCATTCTTCTTTTATACCAGTTGGATGACTACATTTTCATTTAATTTACTTACTTCCCTGTCCTAAGTCATGTTTAGGGATACATAGTTGAACATCCGGTTATTTATTTAAATCAAACTGGTGACATGCGGGACGTTTGAAACAAGTGTTTCAATTGTCCCGACAGCGATTACTGGCACCTTTTTTGCCTCTCAACTTCAAAACTCTGACATTGCACACTTTAGGACAGGTTTAGGTACTAATTAATCTGTTGTATTGTCATATTATTATGCCATGAAACAAAAAACAACAGTTTATCACAAAAAAAACGACAGCATAGAAGATTTTACTTGCCGCACTCAAAAACAGGTTTGCGGGGATAACATTTGAACGGTATAACGTCATTACACAAAATTTCCCGGGGTTGGTCAGTCTTGTGTGCTGAAAGTAGTTACGAAATTTGATGTGAAAGACTTGCGTGGTTCGAGGAAATCACAAACATTCAGCATGTCTGTAACTAACCCAAATCGTGTTTTTGCTTTAAATAAGAGAAAGCCCTGTTAAACAGTGTATTTTTGTTGCTTCATAGCGTATTTGCGCATGGTCTAAGCTTTTATTGTCTTACTTCCTGTTTTATTAGCACATGGCTTTTATTTTGAAGCGTGTGTTTTTGTATTTCCTGTTATCCCGTGGGTTTTTCACGGCAATAATAAGTTGAACGGAGATTCCTTGAAAGCGGCAATTTAACTGCAGATATGCCGACGGTTAAATATATTTAGCACCCTCCGAAGAGGCACAAGGTTAGTAATACTGTGATATAAAAATGTGGCTTATGTTTAATTTCGTTTGTGATAACTTCATTGGCACCTGTTAAGTTGAAGTGTGAAACCATCTTTCGGGGGAATGCTACAATATCTACACAACTAATGTTTTTAAACTGCCATATTGTCATTTACCGTGTACTGCAGTTGGTTTTCTATCTTAAAAATAGAAAATCCAGTCGTGGCTAGCTGAACAAATAAGCAATTCCTAGCTTCCTCATTTCGCTATTTACTGCTAACCAGCTACCATGAAACAAGATTTAGTCAGTAAGAGGTTACTTTAGGTAAAATGGAAAGACTGCATATGTGGGAAGTGGACCAAATTGCACGGGCAATAAAATTATGTAGCCTTACTAGCCTAGATGTAATTTTAAAGTTAAATTAGTAAATGAATTTCGGATTTATAAGTTATTGTGAAAGTTATCCAAATGAAGTTACTGTTAATTACTTTCACCTCCACTTAAAGTGTAGGCATTGTCTTTCTGATGCCTCACAGTTTTTAATGTGTGTTTTCGGTCTAGTTACATGAGTTTAACTCAAACACTGTTTGAAAGGGGCTTATTGCATGTCAAAGAATGTGGTTTGCTAACAGAGAATTTAAACTGTTGCGTAATCCAACCGGAGTTCGTGGAAGGGTGGGCTGAGGATTGGATCCGCATTCGCTGCAGAGCATAGGCATCTGAATTCCTGGAAACGGAAACGGGAGAGAGAATTAGCTAGAACATTATAGTGTCCAGGTATATGCGCAGATTTTATGATGACATTGAGAGTAACGGACTGCCATGTTAGACGTCTGAGCAGAGACATAATAGTAGGTCATGCAGATCTCTTTTTATTAATCATTGCCACCACTGCTTCGTTATCGCAGAACATGGTTATGCGTTTACAACGCCATGCTTTACCCCACAGAACAGCCACGATTGGGTAAAGTTCGAACAGCGCGGACTCAGACCCAAGGGCGAATGTGCAAAATTCAGCTGGCCATCTTTCAGCAAACCATTGCCCTTGGAAATGAACCCGAACCCCACCGAGGGTGCCACATCGGTAAATAGTTCGAGAAAATCGGATGATTTGGGCATGTCATTATAAAAGACAGATATACCGTTCCAGTTAACAAGGAGAAACGACCAGAATTTGAGGTCAGACCTGCAGCCTTCGTAGAGGTATATTATGTTGTTCAGTTTTGGGACAGAAAGGCCCAGAGTTAGAAGGCGAGAGATGAACGAGCGGCCTTACAGTATAATCCTCATGGCGAAATTGAGGTGGCCTAGGAGGAGAGCATTTCACGTTTAGTAACTCCAGCAGTAGTTTGAAACAAATTGGAAAAAGATCTGATCCTTTGTAGTGTCTCATCAGGGAGGGATGCTTGCATCCTATCGGAGTCTAAGCAAATCCCTAGAACTTCGATTGAGGTAACTGGGCCCTCCTTTTTCACTACAGATAGGGGGACAGCGATTTCAAGGAATACTCCCTTTAGGTTTGATTTGTTTGATTCGATGGAAAGTTAATTAGCAAGAATTCGTCCAGCAAATGTAAAACGAATGGCAACCAACGTCTAAAACCAAAATAGAATTTAGACGACCATTTAATTCTGAACAGTGGCCAATCGGAACGATGAATAAGCATGATTTTAAAAGCATCCGTGATGTCGGCTTTAGCAAGCCAGGCTCCCTGACCTGACCATTTTAATCAGCGCAAATGCGTGGTCGATAGTGGCATAATAAAAACATTGTTGTGCTAGTAGAATGCAGTCGTTGACACTAGCGATAGAAACTCCTACCCGGATACTGAACTACAGTTATTATAAGAACAGACGGGTTTGTTGAAATTGTACAAATACTATACGATATTATTAAACAGAACGATAGGCCGGCCGAGCCGATCGCCAGGTTGGCTTACAGGTTCACCACCATGAACGGGGAATGGAACGGGAGAGGTAGTAGCAGTCTTTGGACAGAGCACCGTTGTGTGCCCGTGAGAACTGCAGATAGCGCACGATAGCGACTTGAGGCCACCGAAATGGCAGAGCAGGAGCTTGGTGTCCGCGATAGACAGGTCGATTCTAGTATTGAACATAGCCATGCATTGAGCTGACTTGGCAGAGAACGCTTTGTGGCATTCATAAAATAAAGATCCCCCCATAGCGCTGGTTGAGGTCAGCGATGATAGCGAGGCAAGCGTCTAGTTCGATCCTCCTTTCAGGATAAACTTGCAGAGTATGTCTCTGTAAATACCGAAATAACTCGCCGAAGGATAAGTTTCGTGTTAGTCTGAGATCTGTTGGTGTTAAAAGAACAGACACGTCGCCACAATCCACCAATTGGCGCTCAATAGCAGGGGAAGGTAACAGTAAACCCACAAGACTGACATCTTTACCCTGGAGTATATTGTATTTAGTGAGTTGGGAAACGGTTGCCACGGCGGGCGTGATGAAACTCCTACCCGGATGCTCAACTGATAGAGCTATAGATAATGTAAAGGATACGGGAGCTAGGGCAGCTACCGCGGAGGCGGCAGTAGGCAGGATGATTAGACACGCGGCTGGTGCGTAGGCTGTGTTGGCGGAGGAAGCCGAGGCCGATGGTTGCCCGCCGGGGTGCCCAGGCAGGAAGAGGCACTGTGACGACTGAAGACGCGGGTTGGGGGCTTGGACCTTCGACCATTCCAAGAGATTGGAACGGTGTCTCGACGGCGTCCATCCTTGCGCCGAGGCTTTTCACGGACTCGGCGAGGGTTTGTAGAACCTGGATGATATCCGTGTCGAGGACTTGTGGGTGAGTTGGTTGAGGATGCCTGGAATCGGGATGATAAGCATTCTTCATCGCACGTTTAGCCGGACCACAAGTGGTAGGGCGAGTAGCACGCTTCTTGCCGGGTTGTTTGCTTTTAGCCGCAGCTGCGGTGGCGGCAGCAGCGGCATTGGGAGCGGACTGTGGAGAGAGGGGTGCGTGTTGAGGGTTCCCCGAAGCTGCATCGGCTACCTGCAGGATTTCCTCCCTTGATGAGCCGACTTCCAATGGGACACCTTGTTGGTCGAGGATTTCTAAGAGTTTTTGGTTGGCCAGGACGCCCGAGAAGCTGACTTTAACTGGATCCTTGAACACCTGCGTGATATGGAAGGAGATAGAGGAATGGCATCCTCGTCGGATTCAGAACCGTCGAACTCTGGGTGAGTACTAAGCGAAATAGTGAGCTGCTGAGAATAACGAGCAACAAACGAAAAACATAGCAGCAAAGAACATAGGTTAGACTACTCTTTATGAAGCAGGTGTAGGCAGGTGATTGGTGTTTGGTGATTGGTAATTGGCAAACTGGTGCGTGTGAGTTGAGTCCTCCTGGTAGAACTTGCGCTTAAGCTTACATTTCCTGCTATAGTTAAAGCTGCATTGTTGCATATAGGCTATTATAACTGTACAGTTGGCTATTTAGTAACAGTCTTTTGGTCAATTTTAGATACTCTGCCAAGACCTTGGACCTCATCTAACTTAATGCAATGAACCTACACTGGAGCTACACATTCTGTCAACACTGTGGCTGCTGGCCAATAAGGAATCATTCCAATGAGTGGCTGATAGATTTGAGGTCAGCAAGGGCAGTTTGCACTACTATTTCATTCAAGTAGTTGAGGGCCTCAGCGAATTGGTAACTAAATACATACGCTGGCCATCACTTGACCAATACCCTGTTACTGCAGATACATTTGAGAGAAAGGGAGGTTTCCAAGGTGTAATTGGTTGTCTTGATGGCACTTAAATTCCGATCAAAGGGCCGTCAACACATAGGGATTCGTTCATTAACAGGAAGGGCTATGCAAGTTTTCAGCTACAGGCTGTATGGGCCACCAGTTGCGTTTTACTCGTATACACACACTGGAAATGCTGGATCTGTACATGACTCAAGAGTGTACCGCAACATTGACCTAAAGGCCATGTTGACAGCTCATCCCCTCCCTCCCCAGTACCATTTACTTGGTGATTCTGCTTACCCCTTAGACACAAACCTGCTTGTCCTTTACAGAGACAATGGACACTTAACTGAGCGACAAAAGCATTACAACAATGTAGGGATGCACCGATCCGCTTTTTTCACCTCCGATACCGATACCGATATCTGAGGTTTAGTATCGGCCGATACCGATATAGAAAAACAGCGCGAAATTATGGCTACAAACTGTAAGTTTCATTGAGGGGAAAAGACTGGGATCATGAGACTTGAATTTTTGGAGGTGCTTTATAAGGTTTGTGGTATTAAAGCTAGAAGGTTTAGTACCACCCCTCGGGACATTTACTTTGCATATGTTGCATGTAGCCGTGGAGCTTGCTGGCTTAGGTAAAGTGAAATAGCTCCAGATAGCAGATCCTTTTGCTCGCTCCATTTTGCAATCACTGTAGGCTCCGCACGGCGTGTTGCTTGTTTATGACGTCACTCACAGCGCACAGCATAGAAACTGAATAGATCAGCCAATAGATAGATAGATACACTTTTATTAATCCCGTGAGAACATTTTCGTGGGAAATTCAATTATCAAAGCAGCAAGGTAGTAGGAATAGGATTCAAATATGTACATAAACGTAAAAAAATAATATTATTTCATTTTTTTTATTTTTTTTTAAATATGGATCGGCCCATTTGTCACCGATACCCGATCTAGAAATGTCTTCAATATCGGTACCGATACCGATACAAATATCGGATCTGTGCATCCCTACAACAATGTATACAGCTCAACAAGGGTGCTCATTGAACGTGGCTTTGGACTCCTCAAATGCAAATGGAGAAGACTCCACTATCTCAACATGGTCCTGGACATGAAACAATACCAAAAGTAATAGCCAGCACATGTGTTCTGCACTATTTCATTCTTATCCATGAGGGAGAAGACGGGGCAGTAATTGTGGATGCAGATGTATTGATGATGTCATTCACACTGTAGATGGGCCTAGGGTGGAACAGAGGAGAGTAGCAGAGCAAAAGAGGGAGGACATTGCGGCAATGTTATCAGGTCAGAATAGGCCTAATAGAGTTGAACTATTAATAATGAATCACTAAGTTGTTGAGTATATTGTTTATTGTGTGAATTATGTGCATCACATAATTGTATATATTAATAGAATAAGTTAAATTAAAATTGCAATTGCTCTTTGCGCTCAGACAAGCAAGCAATGGTTGTTGTAAATTGCCTTAAGATTTTGTTTATTTCTTTTTGAAATGCAATTGTTTCTTTCTGCAGCTTTATTATTTCATCCAATTTGTCAGATTGGTCAGCTCGTCTTTTTTCAGCTTCATCGGCGCAACTGCGTTCCTGATTATGGCTGACTTCGACACACTGGTCTCTGCTGGAGTAGCTGGTGTAGTGATGGTTGCTGATGTTGATGGGGAAGTGGTTCCTGTTGTGGTGGTGGTGGTGAAAGTCGGGTGGGGGGGGTGAATGCTTGGGTCGATGATATAACCTGTATGGGCTGCACAGCTGGATCTCCAGCAAAAATCTCCTCGAACACTGCGAAGTACTCCCACTTTAGCCGGCCCTGTCCCGTCTTTCCATGTCCAACACGGATGATTTTGTATCTATAGAGAGAATACACAAACAGTGCAGAGCAAAGGATTATTAAGTGTTGAGATGAAAATGAACCAGCTGTGTGCATGTAAGTGTGTGAGAGGGTGACAGAGTGAGAGAAGGAGAGAGGTGAAGATCGGTTAGACATTTGTTTCTCTTCTTCATTTGGGGTTGGGTTTTTGTGCTTTTGCTTAGCTGTGCCTAAGGTTCCTCCAATTGTTGTCGCACATCAGCCATGTTACATTATATCCTTCCTTCCAGAGACACTCCGCAACCATCTCCCAGGCTTGTTTTTTTTAATCAGAGAACTCTCAAATTTCTCCTTGAGATCTCCAAGATTCAATTAGCAACACAGCAGCATGGGGCCAGTTACTTGGGAAGTAAACAAAAAAGACAACATAATGTGAGACTCTTCTACACTCAAGACGTTCACACCAAATAATACTAGTCCTAGGCTGGTTGCAAGGCAAACAATGTTCATGCTTACACATGTTTAAAACAACCCATTAGTTTGGCGACTTGACAAAATGACAAAATCTTCCGATAGTATATTGCTATATAACCTAACAGATAAATCACTATCTAGCAATCTTTCTACAGAAATCCCAAAACAGGGTGGCACTTCTAACATATAGTAAGCATCAGTGTTGTAGTGGGGATTATTTAAGTGGGGGAAAGCTATTCTTATGACAACATCACATGCATGTAAGAAAGCACATGAGCTGCTACAGATAAATAAACTTTCCACTTATTTCCAACGACTACCTACTTGTCCGCTGGTGGCTGATTAAACTCGTCTACGGATACGAAGAGAAAATAGTTTCGGTGAATATGTTAAAGTAGCAAACCTTAACTTTCTACGCACCCTACAGTGGCAAATGCAGTGACTATTTGCAAGGGGTTCAAAATGAACGTTGTTCCTCAAGCCAGCTGCGACATGGAGCTACTTTTGTAGCACTTTTGTACACTACACACTGTTACACACACTGTAAATAGCCTACATATCACTCATAACCACATTATTACCTTTTCAGAAAAGGTAATATCTGAATATTATATGATCATTCTTAATTAGTAGCATAGTTTACATTTCTTGATTGGTTATCATATAGGCTAATATGAGAACCATACCGTCAAAATCTATGACAGTTTGTTAAGGAAAACAGACTAGCATTCTTCTAAAATTCAGAAAATACGCTTCTCAGCGTAACTGTGACATAGATAATACGACATTTCCATAAAATTCAACACATACCCAGGTAATCTCCAGCTGGGAATGCAATCCGTGATCCATCTGCTTGCGGAGAACTACCTCTTCTGAGAGTTTGCCTATATTCAACTTTGAACGCACGAGGTGCGTTCAAAGTCGCAAACATGCAAAAATCGCCTGACTATATGCCTGACAGGGGTGGTTGGGAGAAGCCGTGGAGAAGAAACGTCTGGCCCATTCACTAACCGCTAGGCTGGTTAGACACTTTTTCTTACATTTTCCAATTAATGCACCTGGCCTTTGGTCAGTGGGGACACTTTACTACAGACTTGCTTTACCACCATGTCCCAAGTGCCGAACTGTGAAATTAATGTTATGTTGTGATTGAGCAAAACATTACAGATGCTGCACACTTGCATACGGTTCTCACCATGCACTACTTTGAAAACTCTATCTATGTGTATTGCCTATATTTCACACGTGTTCTTTATGTCTATATGGGGTATTCATATTTACTATTCTCTTTTGGCTGTGTGTTCACAGCATGACATTTTTGATGTTAATCTCCTATGATGGGACCAACTTACTTCACTGGAGGATCATATACTTGATAAGTTTGCTGCATAGCCAAGATTCCTTCTTCTTGGCGAAGACAGCACAATTACAGTTACATTTACTATTGCATATTTGTAACATCACACCTGATCATTGCCATGTTTAATATACAAGTTATTTTATCTTCAATATAGATGTTATGTTTTCAATTGTTGTTGGTCACATTTCCAGAATATCACAAACTTCAAATGAAGAAATGTACTGAAACACGTGATATGCTTGTTAACAAAGTCAATATAAGTCAATATAAGTACGCTTTGTCTTTGGTATAGTGGACGTTTGGCACGAATGTGAGAGTCGGACGTAGATGAAGTCCACATCCTAGTCTGCCATCTAGTGAACAAGCGTAGTATTAAAGAACGTTTGTTGGTGGAGCTTTAAAAAAGCTAAATGCAGGCGGATATTGAAATATGACGATTTTTGTATGAGGCTAAAGAATGAATAGGGATGAGACACTGCTACTGTATTGGTATATTTGTATTTACGTTATGGCATTTGCAATTGGACAGGGGTCACACACAGAATCTCGGAATAAAGTGACATTTAAAAATAATGAAGGAACAGCAGACCAGAGATGTGTTTACTGAATCATCTGCTAAGGTTCTGCAGTGTTAAACACACACACACACACACACACACACACACACACACACACACACATACACAAGAGAAAGAGGATTTTTAACCAAATAATGTCTGACATATCTGTGGTCTTTCATTGCATTGCAAATTTTAATTGCAAATGAACGCAGAAGACCTTGTGGGCATGTGGTTCTCTGACTCATACGGCGAGAAACGACTGTTGCTCACCAGACTTCAGGGGAAAAGGGAAACAAAATGCTAGGAAAGTGTGAGTTTATTAAATCCTTGGACAGAGAATGTGAAAACAGAAATTAAGGGGAAAGTAGGGCCGTTATTCATTGTGACTTTTACTGCATTGGAAAATATAGACATGAGATGTTTATGAAACTGTTTCATGGTAGGACACGTTCGTTGTTGTAAGAAACATTTTGAAATTGCTTGTTAACTGTGGTATGATGCGTTCACATATGTGTGTTTAGATTGTTTAATTTCCCTGAATTTATTGTAGGGAAGCAATGTGTGAGAGAGTGCATGTTATAAAATTAACCCCCGCAAGGTTCTTTGCATAGTCCAGAATGGGATAATACACAACAGGAACATCCATTATAAACCATTATAAATCCCGGAGAAATTCTTAACGCCTATGTCATTCGTAACCTCTACTTTAAGTTCTACCTTAACATCTTGCGTGTTTCCCGAAACGTTCTTTGCTGCGAATCTCTTCCGTACGTCGTTCGTTGGTAAGACGGTCTGAAGCGCTCGTAGAACCTTCTTAGCTCTACCATAGTGAGGGTTCAGCCTCTGCGCTAGTCGCCGCCACTGTAACCTTTAGAAATCCCCGTTGCGCATGGAACTGCCACATTGGCAATGTTGTGTTTCACCAATGGGTTTAAGTCAGCTTTTTCCTGTTCTACAGAACGAAACGAGAGAGAGAGAGAGAGAGAGAGAGAGAGAGAGAGAGAGAGAGAGAGAGAGGAGATAGTAGGCAACAGTGCACCCTATTTATGTATATGTCAAAACCACAAATGCAAAACAGGGTCAGTGCTTTGTATTATGGATACTCCAAGTATTGCAGAAGATCATATTTATAGATAGTTTAATTTATTTAGTTATTTAGTTGCTTCAAGGAGGTCTGGTGGTCTCCGTATAATATATATTTACGGATCCCTGTGACACCAGGTCGACTCCGTCATTGAAACGGGGATCTGTTTGTGTGCCACAGCTTATTATATAATACAGTTTAGGCTGAGACTGGTTTTATTCTTGTTACCTGTCGGGGTCTGTGTGCGGGGTCTGTGTACGGGCTTTACGCACCGCTAGGTGCGTAAAGTGTGTGTTAGTGAAAACTAAATGTCAAGGTAAAGAGGCGGTGGTTGAAAAAAGTATTTCGACCACTTATTACATTCACTTGTTTCTTCTAATGGTTTATTAGTTTCCCAGTTTAATTTCCTTAATTTCCGCTCTGAAGACCAGTCCAGGGGCAGATAAAAAGTATTTGCACCGGGGCCTATCACCATGATGTTACGCCACTGAGCAGAACAACACCACGTGTGTGTGAAAAAGTGTGAGGCTCAGCAGCTGATTTAGATGTCCGCATCCGAGAGAGGGTAAAGCGTCTAGAACACTGATATATCATGCCATTGGATGTGTTGGTGTGGGGGCGGTGGTCTGGCCACCGTTTGATTTTGACAGGTGCATTTGAAGGGGGGTTAAGCTTCCCGGATACAGAAGTATAATGATACTGTATGGGGCATGTTTCATACAGCATCGCTCAATAATGCTTTGACGCAATGGCTGTACTCTAAAAGTATCACAGATGGTCCTAGCCATGGGGATAACAAGACCCCCAACTTCCTACAACTCTTAACAGGAAACACATTTTTTTCCAACCCGTCTTTAGGGCCGTTTGTCCATTCTGGTAGACAGGGTAGCCGCGCCCATTCTGCTGGCGATTTGAGTTCGCCCTGAACAAGGGTCTGGAGAAGAGCAATAATTATTTCTTCTTCCGATATGTTTTTGAGGGAGCCAATCACCAAGCTGGCTTTTCCCCTTGGCGTGCTATCGGTTCCAGGCTCTGTTCCATCCCAGGACAAAACTCTATTTACATGTGGGTTTTTTTAAAAGGGGAAGAAAGTAAACATACATACATATGTGACGGGTACAAATATAGACTGCACCTTTAAGAGAAAACGGGCGGGAAGAGGGGAGCGGGAAGACGGTGAACGAGCGGGAAGACAGTGAAGGACCCCGGCGGTGTGCAAGGCGAAGTAATGCGGTTGCATGCTAGTTTTTTCCGTCTTGTTTTGTTCGATAAGTTTAGTACCAAGTTAAGTTTAGTACCAATTTGTACCAGTCAATCTGGTACGGTTTTGCGTCAATTCGGTCGTTGAGAGTGGTGCGGCGGTTTTGAGCGTTTCGTAGTGGAGTGAGTCTGGATGTCAGTGGAGGCGACGGGGAAAAGAGGCCCTCCGTGTGATTATTGCGTTTCGGGAGGGCTCTGCCCTGCCAGCCATCGCACATCCCGAAGTGCGGTCTCTGCTGCGGTATTTGTAATCCCTGCACCCCACCTAACCATTTACACTGAAACAGAATACACACACACGCACACCGTGCGCAGCCCGAACAGAACTGCGACTGAAATAACTAACGCTGCGCCAAAGTCAGAGTTTGAATGCAAACTCTGACTTCTAAGAATGCTTTACTTTGCACTTTTATTTTGGAATTTCAAGGCAATAAACATCTATTGCAATGTTAAGGAATTCATGTTTTTTTCATTCAGATATGTAAATCAACATGTATAAATTGCTATTAGTCAATTAATGGGGAGATAATCGATAATCGAATCGAAATCGAATCGGACTGAAAAAATTAATCGTTAGATTAATCGATGCATCGAAAAAATAATCGCTAGATTAATCGTTTAAAAAATAATCGTTTATCCCAGCCCTAGTTCTTACGCATATGACATTCAAGAAAAGCTGATGCGGATACGGCTCAGAGATTCTAATCTTGTCCCCAATGCAGAGGGGATGTTAAAAGAACAGCTTGCGCTTGGGCTCCGAGATGATATCCTTAGAAGAGAGAGCAAGAAAAGACTAAAGGAAAATGGTAATCTTACCTTCGCTGAGCTGATGCAAGATGCCATCTCCTGGTCTGAAGAGGAAGAGGTTCAGACGTCTGATGCCGTGCAAAGCAGTTCCCGTGCCAAAGGTGCCGTGAACGCTACAAGGGCGATCGATGGACCCTCTTCGCAGTTGACGATGGAGGTACTGCATGAAGCAATACAAAAGATAGCCATGCGTCAGGATGAACTGTTCCAGATGATGGGTCACAGGGGCACTACCATGAAACAAGGGAGAGACGTGAAAGCAAGAAGCCCCCCTCTGAAGAATGAAGAGGGGCAGTATATCTGCTACGCGTGCAATGAGATTGGGCACACAAGCAGATACTGTCCTTTGAACAGGGGAGCTATGGGAATAGGCAGTCCTATAAAACTCCTCAAACCCCGAGTGCAAGTGTCTACCTGTTGGAGACAGACTACCTGTTGGACACTGGCTCAGAGGTCGCCACAATTCGGGAATCTCACTTCACTGAGTACTTTGGGAAGTCTGCGTTGTCCTCAGCCAACTGGGTCCAGCTCACCGCTGCAAACGCCCTCGAAATACCCCTCCTTGGATGCCTAGAGGCAGAGGTAGAGTGCATTGGGAAGACCGTCGGCAGGATGTGTGTCTTCGTCCTTAAAGATGAAAGCCCAGATGTGGAAGGGATGAAAGGTCCCCCTGGTATCCTGGGAATGAATGTGCTAAGTGAACTGAAGGATCTTTTCGTTGCCACGGACGGCATGAAAAAGATGGATAAATATCGGGACACTGAGGCTAAGGTCCACCGGGTGCTAGCGACCATCAGAAAAGAGGCGGGGTCCCTCGGACAGAGCGACCGAATAGGCTATGTGAAGGTGGCAGGCAGGGAGACAGTCATCATTCCCCCACTCAGCGAACGCATCCTTGAAGGTCATTGCAGCATGCCTTCAAAAGCAAGCTGTCAAGTGTTAGCGGAGGGCACTTCTGGAGTGAGCCTGCCGAAGAGCCTCCTGGTGGCTAATGTGCTCGCTACAACCACATTTGGGCGTGTGCCTATCCGGGTGTTGAATTCAAGTGAAAAGCCAGTGATGCTGAAGCCAAGATCCCGGATCGCCGTAATCTGTAAGCCACAGGACGTGCTGCAAAAGGAACTTGTAGAGTTTGAAGAGAAAGAAGGAGTGCTGCATGTGAAGGCCATTAAAACCAACCGAATAAAAGGCAGAGGGGGGTGAAACCGAGCAGCTACCTGTCCCTGTCCAAGTTAACCTCGAAGGGTTCTCTCCCACCCAGTGCCATAAGCTCAGGAGTTTATTAGCCAAGCATCAAGATGTGTTCTCAAAAAGTGATTCAGATTTTGGGCACACCACTTCTGTCTCCCACAGTATTCCGACAGGGGAGCGGCATCGCCGGGTTCCCCCTCAGGTTTTCCAGTAGTTTAAGAAACACGTCCAAGATCTCGTCTCCCAAGGAGTTCTCAAAGAGAGTTGTAGCCCCTGGGCCTCACCTGCTGTAATCGTGCTGAAAAAAGATGGTAGTGTGAGGTTTTGTTGCGATTATCGGAGGCTAAACGAAGTGACGTGCAAAGATGCCTACCCACTGCCACGTGTTGATGAGTTGCTTGACGCATTAAGGAAGGCACAGCTGTTTTCAACCCTGGACATAACCTCAGGCTATTTCCAAGTAGCCATGGATGATGCAGACCGAGCGAAGACGGCAGTCACCACCCCGTTCGGCCTGTTTGAGTGGTCAAGGATGCCATTCAGGCTATGCAACGCCCCAGCCACATTCCAGCATCTCATGGTGCTCGGCGATCTGACGTTTGAGGCGCTGCTCATCTATTTGGACGACATCATAATCTTTTCTAATGACTTTGACACCCATTGCGAGAGATTGGAGGTCGTCTTCAATAGACTCAGGCAGCACGGTTTAAAACGAAGTGAAGTTCCTGGGCCACATAATTTCCGCTCGAGGTATCCAGGTGGATCAGGAGAAAGTGCGAGCCCTGGAGACATGGGCAGCCCCTAAGTCAGTGAGAGAGGTGAGCCAAGTCCCGGGGTTTATGAGTTACTATCGAAGATTTGTCCCCAGGTTTGCCCACCTAGCTCGGCCTCTCCATGCTCTGGTTGGCAAGGTTTGCAGAGCCGTTCAGATGGAGTGATGACTGCCAACATGCCTTTGAAGAACTGAAGCGTAGCCTAATGAACCAGCCAGTTCTTGCATACCCTGACTTCAGCTTACCCTTCATACTCACCACTGATGGGAGTCTACAGGGCCTGGGGGCCGTATTAAGCCAAAAGCAGGGGGGAGTCGAGTACGTCATTGCCTTCGCCAGCCGAGATCTGCGTGGAGCTGAAAAGAATGACAAAAACTATTGTGCTTTCAAATTAGAGTTGCTCGCTCTAAAATGAAACAAACGAAAAATTTAAAGAATATCTACTGTACTCCAAATTTACAGTTGTATCCGATCACAACCCACTGCGCTACCTGGGTTCTGCCAACCTAGGAGCGGTGGAGCAGCGCTGGGTAGCCCAGCTTGCAGAGTACAATTTTGAAGTCTGTTATAAGCCCGGGCGACAAAATGCGAACGCTGATGTCTTGTCAAGAATCCCGACGACCACAGAGCCGGATGAGGAAGATTCAGGGAAAGACTTCATAGGCATGGGATCAGACGAGGTACGTGCTTGTCTCTGGCCAGGGCCAGAGACAAGCACGTACCAAAACAAAACAGATGCAGTCAGGGTGGAAAAGGTGGCACAGAATGCCATGAAGGGGGCCGTGAGTGGCTTCAGCTGGCCTGAGATAGAACAGGAGCAAAAACGGGACCCCAGTGTCTGGCCTGTCCACTCAGCTGTGTGGAACCACAGAAAGCCCACTCTGTCAGAGATTAGAGACATGGATCCAAAGCTAAAGCGACTCTCCCAACAGTTTGAGCGACTGAGCCTTCAAAAGGGAGTCTTGTTTCGCTCTGTCAGCAATCCAAGAGACGGGGAAGAAATACGGCAATTAATCGACCCAGGGAGTCTGCAGCGTCGAGTGTTTGAAAGTCAACATGAACATGGTGGTCACTTCGCGGAACAGAGCACCCTTGACCTCATGAGGCGGAGCTATTACTGGCCGACAATGACCAAAGATGTACAGACTTGGATAAAGGAATGCAAACGGTGCACTCTGGCAGAAGACGTATTTCCCAAAATTAGTTAGTTAGTTAAAGCTTTTTATTGTCCCCTAAGGGCGATTTTGTTTGCAGCAAGACATCAATAGACAACATAGGACAGAAAGTACAACATGACAGACCAAACATACATGCAGATAGTATAGATAGTGCAGAGTGTATACAGGCATGCTGATAAGCATCCCTGCATGACATACCCATGTAAATCAGAATAATAATAATATCTACTATGTGTCAAATAAAATAAAAAATGAAAAACAGGAAACACTTTCTGCTCTCCATGGAGTACATTTCATACAGCAGGTAATCATACCTCACACTGCACCAAAAACACCATGTCGGCCCAGAGCTCCAAAATCTGAGTTCAGTAGAGAAATGGCACTGGGAACAAATGAGAGTCTATATCTATTGGTTTTAACTGCAGGGAATCTGAAACGTGACTTAGAAGGTATTAACTGAAACTCAGGATGAAGAGGATGACCATTTGCTGATAAAATAGATTCTGCCTTTTTGTGGACAAATCTATTGTACAGGTCTGCTAGACTGCTTTGCTTGGCACCTATGATTTTGCCACCGGCCTTCACTACTTTGGCGAGTGAGGCTTTATCCTTTACGTTCAGATTTCCATACCAGCATATCATAGAAAAAGATAAAACAGATTCAATGTATGATTTATAAAATATTCTCATAATGGTTTCATCCACATTGAATTTTGCCAATTTACGGAGGCAGGAGAGTCGCTGTTCGCCTTTCTTACATATATTCTCTGTGTTAAGATTAAAATTTAGCCTGTCATCAATTATGCTTCCCAGGTATTTATGAGCCAACTACCTCTACAGGTTGCCCGTTTATAGCAGTGACCTGGGTAGGGGGGGACTTGCGCCTATAATCAATGACCATGTCCTTCGTTTTTGATACATTCAAGTGTAAGTGAGCACTATCACACCAGGCTATAAAATCGTTTAAAACAAGACCATGCTCAGATTCTTTTCCATTTAAAAGACTAACAATAGCTGAGTCATCTGCAAACTTTAAAATATGTCTGTTTGTGTGCTGGCTACGACAGTCATCAGTGTATAGGATGTATAAAAGAGGGGACAGGACACAACCCTGTGGTGACCCTGTAGAGGACAGTATATTTTCTGAGAGTACCCCATTCACCCTCACTCTCTGAGTTCTGTCCGTTAAAAAATCCAAAATCCAACCCACTAAACTAAAATCTAAATTAAAATTTCTTAACAGCCTATCAACTAAAATGTGTGGTTGAATAGTGTTAAAAGCTGATGAAAAATCAACAAATAAAATGTTGGCATGAGTGTTGCTACCTTCAAGGTGCTTAAGTATCAGGTTAATCAGAGTGGCTGTAGCATCCTCAACCCCTCGCCTGGCCCTATAAGCAAATTGTTGTGGGTCCAATAGATTCTCTGTTTTGATGAGGAGCACCTTTTTCATTAGTTTTTCGAAACATTTCATCACCAATGAGGTCAAGGCAATTGGTCTAAAATCATTTAAAACCTTAGGGCAACTGATTTTTGCCACTGGTACACTGGTACGAGTTTTTCCAAATTTTGGGGACTCTCTGTTGGCTCAAGGAGAGCTTAAATATGTAATAAAATATAGGACCAAGTTGTTCAGCGCACGAGGAGAGTAGGTGACCCCCTATGTTATCTGGCCCGGGACTCTTCTTAACCTTTGAGTGTCTGAAGGTATCTACTACGTCATGCAAATCAAAGGGCGCTGGGGCACTATCCTTTAGGTAGTTTTTGTGCTCTAAAATGGCATCCTTAAATGTGGATGAGTCAAACCTCAGATAAAACTCATTCAGCGTCTGTGCCAGCTTTCTATCACATGTGAACCCATCCAGCACCAAATTCGGATTTCTTGTTTTCTTTGTGCCAATTATGGTTTTCATGCCATCCCAAGCAGAGCCTAAATTGTTGTTCCCCAATTGGTCCTCTAGCTTTTCTTTATAGCTCCGCTTTGCTCTTGCGATTTCATGTTTAACTTCCTTTTTTAGTTTTTCAACCTCCGGAAGGTTCCCTGCTCTAAATGCCTGTCTTTTCCTGTATAGCAGTGCCCTGAGTGCTTTCGTCACCCATGGTTTACTATTTGGGTACACCTTTACAGTTTTTTCAGGAATAACATTATCTTCACAAAAGGAGACGTAACAACTGACATCATCTGCAAGGACGTCAATGTTCGAACAAGATTGCTTAAACATTTCCCAGTCTGTGCACTCATAGCAGCCCTGCAGACTCAATTTGGATTCATCAGTCCGGACTTTAACCCGCTTGGTGACCGTTTTTCCCCTCTGCAGTGCAGTGCAGTATGATGGGATAAGCTGAATACAATTATGGTCGGCCCCTCCAAGTGGGGGAAGGGGAATAGCTTTACATGCTCCTTTGATGGAGCCATAACACAAGTCCAGCGTTTTGTTGAGTCTGGTAGGGCACTTAACATATTGGTCAAAGTTCCTTATGGTTTTCTGAAGAGAACAATGATTAAAATCCCCAAGGATCAGCACTGGAGCGTCGGGTGATATTGCCTGTAGTTTTTGGGTAGATTGCAATATAGTCTCTGAGGCATTGTCAGCGTTTGCCCTTGGATGGATATACACAACCATGATGAAAATTTGGGGGAACTCTCGGGGAAGATAAGGGGGCGGGATAAGTGATACGCACAACAGTTCAATGTCTTTAGTACATAGTCTTTCTCTTACAATAACATTTCTCTGTGATCGCCAACAAGCAAGCGTCTCTGAATTCGTGTTGGAATCTGACGTTGGCTTGCAGCTCATCGACCTTGTTTCGAAGAGACCGCGCATTTGAGAGAATTATGGAAGGCAAGGGGGTACGGGAAAGGGGTTGTTTCCTTAGTCTTAGACGCAGGCCAGCCCGCTTTCCTCGCTTCCTGATCTTGCGGGGAAACGCGCCGGTAGAATCCCCTTTTCCACTTGTTTGATCGGCAAAACAGTTTAGATCGGGAACCACTAGATTCACACCACGAAGATCCTGAAAGTTACTCCATTGGAGAAGAAAGTCTTTGCTGTATGTTATGCGCTCCGGTTTAGTGAACCCGTTAGCGCTTCCGTGAGATGGATCACTGTCCACAGAAGGAACAAGACGGTTAACTCCATGATTTGATGCTTATCTGGTCAACTCAATAGAATATATTAAAAGTCCATTAGTAAGATGATTTGTTGGCCAATTAAATACTGTGCATAAAAGGTGCATAAAGACACAATCACAAAAACAAACAAACAGAGTTTACGAACAGACGTGACTTGCTGCCGGTCGCTGCATGAGCATGCGCCCTGATTAAAGCCCCAATGACATGCGCCAACATTATGGCACCCCTTGAGGTAGTGGCAATGGACTACACCATGCTTGAGAGATCCAATGGGGGGTACGAAAACGTGCTCGTCCTGACCGACATGTTAACTCGGTTTACAGTTGCCGGGCCTACCAAGAACCAAACTGCATACACCACGGCCAAGAACCTCATAAAGCACTGGTTTGTCCATTATGGATGCCCGGCACGATTGCATTCAGACCAAGGGCGCTGTTTTGAGGCTAATGTTATAAAAGAGTTGTGCCAGATGTACAGAATAGGGAAGAGCCGCACCACCCCCTACAACCCTCAGGGCAATGCCCAATGTGAAAGGTTCAATCGAACCATGCACCAGATGCTGAGGACTCTGCCTGCTGTGAAGAAAAGGAGGTGGGACGAACACCTTTCTGAGCTCGTCATGGCTTACAACAGTCGAATCCATTCTTCTACGGGTTACGCACCTTTTTATCTGATGTTCGCCAGGGATCCCAGGCTGCCGATGGACATCTTAGTTCAAAACCGCAGTAGAAGTTGCTAACGCTGCGGCGCAGGACTCATCCAGAAGCAGGAAAAGAGCCTATGACCGCAGAGCTGCCGGGGCCCTCATGAGAGCGGGGGATCGTGTTCTGCTACGCAATCACTCCCATCGGGGCAGAAACAAGATAGGAGACAAGTGGGAACCATTTCCTTACATCGTGGTCGCACAAAATCACGGTGACATCCCTGTTTACACCATCCGCCCTGAGAAGGGAGGCCCCTCAAAAGTGGTTCACCGGGACCAACTCAGACTCTGTACTTTCCCGTCACTCCCGCCACGTCCTGAAGGCAGGCACCAGCCCCGAAAAGACAAAGACACTGGCCCTGACATTGATACAGGCTGTCCCGACCTCATTTGCATCCCTGCCACTGCACACACGCCCCATGCAAACACAGACACAGGGGAGGGAGACGTAGTGGAGGGGCACTCAAGTGGTGATGGTTAGGTTGGGGGTGAGGCCATATGTGAAACTGTTAGGCCCATCTGTGAAGAGCTGGGAACTACGGGTGGGTCAGACGCAGGGAATGAGAGTGAAAGTGTGTGCAAACTTAGACGGTCTCAAAGACAGACCAGGGGTACACTTCCCTCTAGATTAAGGAGTGATTATGTTTTGAAATAATTTGTGCAACCTCAAATGTGCTGTACTTACCTTTATGTATGTCCATGTATTTGGGTGTTAAGTACTGTGATGATGTTAGTGCTATGATGCCGTGTTTTTTGTTATCAACTATTTTGAGGCTTCCTTATGTAATTTTCGAGATGTTACCTGTATTGAGAACTTACCTGATGCCGTGTTTTTTTGTTATGAACTATTTTGAGGCTGCCTTATGTAATTTTCGAGATGTTACCTGTATTGAGAACTTACCTGTGTGTACTTTCATATGGATCAATGTGCTGTACCTTCCTCTGTTCTTTTTCGGAGATCGCATCGTCATTTGGATGTTCGATGGCATGGCAGGGTTTCGCAGGGGGGAATTTAACGGGTACAAATATAGACTGCGCCTTTAAGAGAAAACGGGCGGGAAGAGGGGAGCGGGAAGACAGTGAACGAGCGGGAAGACAGTGAAGGACCCCGGCGGTGTGCAAGGCGAAGTAATGCGGTTGCATGCTAGTTTTTTCCGTTTTGTTTTGTTCGATAAGTTTAGTACCAAGTAAAGTTTGGTATCAAGTTGTACCAGTCAATCTGGTACGGTTTTGCGTAAATTCAGTCGCTGAAAGTGGTGCGGCGGTTTTGAGCGTTTCGTAGTGGAGTGAGTCTGGACGTCAGTGGAGGCGACGGGGGAAAGAGGCCCTCCGTGTGATTGTTACGAGGGAAGACGCTGTCCTGCGTGGTTGCCTGGGAGTCTGAACGTCGGTGAAAAGAGGCCCTCCGTGTGATTATTGCGAGGAAGGACGCTGTCCTACGTGATTGCCTGGAGCTGCCCGAGAGCTGGGGACGTTTCGGGAGGGCTTTGCCCTGCCAGCCATCGCACATCCCGAAGTGCAGTCTCTGCTGTGGTATCGTAATCCCTGCACCCCACCTAACCATTTACACTGAAACAGAATACACACACACACCGTGCGCAGCCCGAACAGAACTGTGACGGAACAAACTAAAGCTGTGCCGGTACACACACACACACACACACACACACACACACACACACACACACACACACACACACACACACACACACACACACACACACACACACACACACACACACCGTGCGCAGCCCGAACAGAACTGCGACTGAAATAACTAACGCTGCGCCGGTACACACATCCACACGCAGTGCACTGGAAGGGACATTGCACCGCTGTGCATTCCGTGCACATACCCCTGTTCAGGACTTAAGGAAAAGTGACTTTCTTGAGTGTTATAATGTAGATAGTGTTATATTGGATAGTGATTGTGACTCGAATGTTACAGTTTTTTCCTATCGTTTTCGGTCATGTACCCATACTATGGTCACTTTTCCCTATCACTTAACACAGTGGGCTTTTTAAGACACACACCTCTGCATATCTGTTAACCTTTGGTGCAAAATGCACTACAACAACCACACCACAAACAATGCTGCCATAACTTAACACATGTTTCCTCTCAGAACACTATGACCTAAAAAACACTAACATCTTGAAGCATTGCCAATTGCATATATAAAATGTTGCTGTGTCCTCCAGTTTGGCCTAGATTTCCTGTAGTGTTGCATTGAAAAAAAGAGAAAAAACACAGACAACCACTTCTTTGGACTACAGTAATAAAGTTTGTAATATTACAGTATGACAATCCAAGCCAAGTATCTGCTGACAGTGTTCATATGTCGGTTTACCTCCCACAAAAGATGTCACAATTGAGTGTGGTAAATGTACTGTAATTGTAAATACAGTAAATACTGTAAGTGTTTTATGAGAAACTGAGAATAACAATTTTCAGTTTTTGTAATGCAAATTACATACAGTAAGTACGTAATATATGATCCAGAAACAAATCACAAACACAACAGTTGTTTTCACTGTGCTTTACTTTTTGGAGATTTTGTCACAGTGCAAGTGTTACACAAAACAGAAAATACATTACAAAGTCAAAAAATGTGTTCTAACAAAAAATGCAATGCACAAAACCTGCACATACTGTATATTACAGTAGCCCAACAGTGGCGCAGAATTGGGCTAATCCCTCCTATCCTCCGCATTTGGCCACAAATTTTCATCTTCGTCGCAACGTATGGTTTCTCTTGCCATACAACGTGGATAAAATCTTTTGGAATGCCTTATCCAGGCCTGGATATCTTCTGGGGCTATGTCCATACACCCCGCAGCCATTGCCTCTAATAGGGACATCTGGTCCTGAGGGCGGTGGTCATAGACCTTCCATCTCCACGCCGAAAAGAATTCCTCGATGGGGTTGAGGAAAGGAGAGTAAGGCGGAAGGAAAAGTGACCTCATCCTAGGATGCGCCGCAAACCACCCTGTGACTTGCCGGGAGTGGTGAAAGGCCACATTGTCCCATACAATTACATACGTTGGTAGATTCTGCCTGTCTACCTCTCTTGCTGTGAGCCTTTCGTAAAGCTCATCTATGAAGGCAATTAGGCGTTCGGTGTTGTATGGGCCTATGCCGGCCTTCTGCAGCTGCAGTCCATCGTTCGAAATTGCTGCGCACATGGTGATGTTCGCACCCCTCTGGCCTGGAACATCTATCGTGGCCCTTTTCCCAATCAGGTTCCTTCCACGGCGATGTGTTTTTGCCAGGTTGAAGCCAGCCTCATCCACAAAGATGAACGCATGTTCATTCTCACTGGCTTCAAGTTCCATGGCTCTCTTCAGGAAATTAGAGAATACACAAGATACCATAAAACAAAAATGGCATAGCTTACAGTTTTGTGCAAAATCACTATCAACATGACAGTGTGTCCTGTGTTCAGTCTTACCTGGACGTATTGGTACCGGAGTTCCTTTATCCGCTCAGAGTTCCTCTCGAAGGGGACAGTGTAAAGCTGCTTCATTCGAATTTGGTGCTTTTTCAGCACTCTGGCGATGGTCGTGGTGCCAACATTCTCAATGTTGGCAAATACACCAATGTCTGCGATGATGTTTGCACAAATTTCTCTTAGCCTTATACTATTGTTAGCAATAACCATTTGCACTATTGCATTTTCTTGTGGCAAAGTGAATTTTCTTCCCCTTCCACCTGAGTGGGGCAACCGTTGGGTCCTACAATAGTGAGTCAGACACAAATGCACTGATACGTCAGGAGAGTTTTGGAGACTTCTCACATCACATTACTACTGTTACAAACACATCAGTCAGAATGCTGTAAATACTGTATAGTACCTGTTAGTTTGTGTGAAAACCCTCACGATTGATGCCACCGTTGATCTTGGCAAGTTCGGCTGAACCCTCAGACCAGCTTCCCTCATGGACAGACCATGATTGATTACATGGTCGATGACAGTTGCTCTGATTTCATCAGATACAACTGTCCTTGCTGCTGCTGCTCCTCTCCCTCTTCCTCCTACTCCACCTTCACCTCCTCCTCTTCCTCTTCCTCCTACTCCACCTTCACCTTCACCTCCACCTCTTCCTCTTCCTCCTACTCCACCTTCACCTTCACCTCCACCTCTTCCTCTACCTCTTCCTCCTACTCCACCTTCACCTTCACCTCCACCTCTTCCTCTACCTCTTCCTCTTCCTCTTCCTCCTACTCCACCTCCACCTTCACTTTCACCTTCACCTTCACCTTCACCTTCACCTTCACCTCCACCTCCTCCTCTTCCTCTTCCTCTTCCTCTTCCTCTGCCTCTGCCTCTTGCTCTTGCTGCATCCATTTTTCTATACCAACTACGTAAAGAAGTCCAAAGCAAATGCCAAAGAAGGCCCTTTTTCAACGAGGCACAAATTACATGTAAAACACCTGAGTAGGTCTTTAGCTGAGTAGGTCTTTAGCTGAAATGACCACCAGGTGTTTTGCATTGCAAAACTTATCCTCTGTGTTTTGTACAGATCATTGTATGTAGTGTTGCTTTTACGTAAAAAAAGTAATTCCATGCCAATTCACCAAGAACTATGGTGCACAAGGGAAAACAAATCTAAATTACTGTAAAATAAAATAAATAAACTATAAACTAAATATTTTTTCTTATTCAAACAGGTAACTTCATTTGTCTGTCCAAATGCAGCATCTTTCCATCTACAGTGATCTAAATTACTGATAAGTTAGGTTTTGAACAGAAAGTTCACTGTTTTGAACAGAGTATCTAAACATTGGTAAAATATGCTGTAGTTCCACAGCGTTTTGCCGGTAGTGAACATTGACTGGGGCAGGTATCCATGAAATTTGGAAGAAGGCGTCATTGCCAGCATTTGTATCTTAGCATAGGGGCAAGTAACCAGTTTGGTTCACATGGTCTACTGGTATGCTCACTGTGTGAAGTGTTTAGGGAATGTGAACATGGTTTAGGTAAATTGCCTAAAACTATAGGAAAAAACTGTAAATGCACGTCTGGTGATTTAGCATTTTATTGTGATTTATGTTTTCCTGGTTTATATTTTATTGTTGATGGGAACAAATGTACTGTGTTGAACGTTGGGAAGCGTCTTTTTAACTATTTTCGTGTTCAAAATGTTTCATGTTGAGTTCATATCAGAGTTAAAGGATAGACATTTTCCATTGTATTTCTTTTGTATTTCATTTATTTCTTACCTGGGGGTAGGGGCGCTTCACCTGTTTAGCCAAACCTTAGTAAGCTACTGTTGATCTAGACGGCTAAACAGTGCACAACGTGTCCACTCACCTGGGGTCTCATTTATAAAACTGTTCTACAAATGAACTGCACTTATTTTGTCTACACTACATCTATTTGCCAAGAGTTCAAAGGTCAACTGCAGAATTCAGAAACCAGTGGAACAACCATGGATTATCTTCACAGGGATACGAAACGCCACTAATCAGTTTGTAATCACCCACATAAAATGTTCTTGAACATAACCCCTTTTTAATGCCTGATTTGTCATGAAAAGCATCAAGAGTAATGGACAACGATTGTGATGAGGAGTGTGGCTTGATTTTCTACACTTGGGATTTAATTGACATTTGATTATGTGTTTACAGTGTCACTTAAAAATATGATGTTATTTTCACATGTTGGACAGATGCCTTATTCCATGCAGACGTGTCGTAAGTGGTTAGTATGGAGTGACGGGATTAAATATATATATTTTTTTTTTCTATTCTACAGAAATGTTTCTGGAGTTATAACTGAGGAATAACGCTGTTGACTTAAATTATTCTGATTACATAGATTTAACGCATGATACGGGTTGAAATTAAATTTATAAAGGGGGATGATAAAACATAATCGTTCTTCTCACTCTACAATTCTTCTGTCTGACTTCAGTTCACCACCACACCATCTGTGTCGCCAATTCTCCTTTTCCTCCAAACCATGCGTACGCATGGGTCAGAGTTTGCTTAGTTTGCTTACCGATCCCTTGGCATTGTCTGACGATATTCTTTATGAGAGATACAGATTCTTATCAGAGGGTATTCGCAGTGGCGGCGCCAGGGGGGGGCTAGGGGGTGCTAGAGCACCCCCTAGATTGGCCATAGCACCCCCATAGCACCCCCAAGAAATTAATGGTTTATTTATTATTATTTAATTTTATTCTGAGTTCTTAATAAAATGTATTGTGTGATAATAATATTTTAATCACAAAAGAAAATAACGGATTGAAATAAACAGATTGTTCACGTAGCACGACACAGACACGTTGCGTGCGTGAACGTGATTGTTCAATGAGTAGTAGGCTAAGTAACAGTAATCCTGGCGATCGGTCAATTCTCTTATTATTGTGGTTTTGAGTACCTGGTTTCATTCATGTTTTGATTGTGACCTAAAATAATATACTCTTTTTGAAAGCATTTCTGACTCTTTGCCTGTTTAAGTTAATTCTATCTGACATTCTAATCGACCGTCTTTAGTTAGAAGTGCATTGAACTTGGTATGTTTAGTTTAATTTGTCGCTCATGGTAGTGGTGACCTGGTAGTCATCTGGCGCAAACTTTAATCCACACACTGAAGTAAGTGAAGTATTTGGGATTACGTTATCTATAACATGCTGCATCCATTTTGACCGTCGGAAAATAACGCGGCTTTGTGCGCGTCCGTCAGAAGTAGCCTAATGACAATAATAATACGATCGATTTGAATGGCGCTTTTTATGTACCCCAAAGACCCGTTAGAGAGCAAACGTGTAAACATATGTGACGATATGGTGGGGAGGTGTTGTAGTAGAGAAAAATGAGACTTGTATGCTATCACCCTAATTTCATAGCACCCTCAGTAAAACGCCGAGCACCCCCATAGCACCACCAGAAAAAAATCTCTGGCGCCGCCACTGGGTATTCGTTATTTGATTGTCCTTGTTGGACCGTATGTAGGCAATGCAATGCTACACAAAGAAGCCGTGCACTTACTGTTGCGCAGTGTGTCTGTGTTTCAAGTTCAAAGGTGGCCCCACGTTCAACGTAGTCTGGCTCCGCCCGCCTAAGTACTTCCGCTCAATTTGAATTTCCCTTCAGTACTAGGTCTGGACCTGCTGTATGTAATTTGGTTTTCTGGCGCCGCTACAGTGGCGCCAAATCAGCGAACAGAGGGCGTGTCTGAGAACAATGACGATAAAGTCGTGCACCAGTTTGAGTTGTTGTTGTAGGTCGGTAGTTGATTTACAATGTGCAATCTTTCCCTGATAAATTAAATTAGACGAACAAAACCTGCAGCTGTCGTTGACGGACATTTTCGTGCAGACGCGCAAGGTGTTTGGTTTGTGTACAACCTGCGCGTGATTTCCGGCGCATGACATACGTCACAACCAAACGTTAGCGATTGGTTATGGCAGATCCAGAGTGGCACTGGGCAGATCCAATCATTTTAAACTTCAACAGACACCCGCCTTCAAGTGAGTTAACGTTTGTCTATTGATTAGGTCCAGACTCTCTGTACAAATGAAATTAAATGAAGTGAAGTACGAGAGTCTGGTAGAACCAGGCTACGTTCAACGTACATTAACCTTGGATAGTCAAGTGCCGTGTTGTCCATTATCCCTTACATAACCGCTGTGTCAGTGACACAAATAGGCCTAGGTATTTTTTATTCTACAAATTATATTATAGCTGTGAGAATTGTTAAGAAAAATTACCTCCATGGGGAAGGGCAGTGGAGCGGTCCCCACCCCAGTCGTATTAATTTGGGTTTTCTTTTTATTTGCTACAGGTAATCAACATGAGATTAAAGGTTGGAGCCTAGGC
Organism: Gadus macrocephalus; assembly: GCF_031168955.1. Taxonomy (NCBI): domain Eukaryota; kingdom Metazoa; phylum Chordata; class Actinopteri; order Gadiformes; family Gadidae; genus Gadus; species Gadus macrocephalus. The sequence goes on along the minus strand of NC_082396.1, from coordinate 17,694,949 downwards.
CATTGCAAATCATAGGCTAGATTCACCTGAAATTATTCAAATGGATGCTTACAACTTACCACATTGAATAATATTTTTATATTTATTTTTGACTTGGCCCCATGTTCGTAGGAGCGTGCTGGCACCACATCTATGGGGGGAAAACGCACGATGATACATGATATTTTTTAGACAATATGCAGAATATTTTCACTCACGAATTAACACGGTCGGCCATTTTTTTGCCAGCACGCCACCCTAGCCATATTATGGGCAACCGTGTTCCCCTTGGCTGTGATTTGAACTTTGAATTCATAATAATACACTGCTCGCCTTGGGTGAAATACACCGCTCTCGCTCGATTCATTTTGCAGAAGGGTGAGTCAAATGACACGATAAATGCCCCTTTTATGTGAACGCCCATTTAACTCTGATTGCAAGTTGCGTCTCTGTCGAGCCATGTTTTCCCAAGAAAGCCTGGGTATGTTCAGCAAGGTTTGTGGTATACCCCCCTGATCCACTCTTGAGACAGAAGTCATCAAAACGTCAAAGGACTATTTTCAGGTCTAGCCGGTGTAGGCTGTCATTTCCTGCTCCTTTTTACAGGAAAGAACCGTGACTTCATTTTGATGAGGCAATTTTTTGGAGTAGTAGTATACAGTATATTGGTACTACAGCTAGCATTGCCCTTGCAATAAAAATTTAGTGATTTTTTTTTTAATTTTCTTCCCATAGGCATATAGACGGAAACCACAAACTGGTCAGGTGGAGAATGGTCTTTCATGGATGTGTTGACGGCTTTAGTAGGACCATCATATACTTGCAGTGCCTAAATAACAATAGAGCATCAAGTGTACTGGAACTTTTTCGGCAACTTTTTCCGGTATTTGCTGGAAAGAAGAGGGTTAAATAGTGTCATCACTGGACGCAGTGTTCACAACCAGAGGATTGAGCGGTTGTGGGCAGAGTCAAACAGAGTTGTCTCCTTCTACTACAGTGATCTCTTCTCCTTCATGGAAAATGAGGGCATACTGAATCCTACAAATGAACTGCACTTATTTTGTCTACACTACATCTATTTGCCAAGAGTTCAAAGGTCAACTGCAGAATTCAGAAACCAGTGGAACAACCATGGATTATCTACACAGGGATACCAAACGCCTCTTCAACTGTGGCTGAGAGGTGTTCTTAACAGTAGAGAGGCAATGCAGAACATTTTAGTTGGGAGTGACAACTCTGAAATGAATGAAGACCCCCCAGTACATTTTGAGACTTCAAACAATGTTGTTGTTCCAGTAAATGATTTTATGTTCAATGAAACAGTTGTAAACAGGATTACACAAAATGTAGACCCACTAACAGATGACGGCAACCATGGCATTCAATTATTTTTGAGTCTGGTGAACTCTCTTAACGAGCAGGAGTGTCAAGGAAATTAGGACACTATTGGGGGGGGGTTAAAGGAGAAATCCGGTTTAAAATGGATCTGGGATATGTTAAATATGATAACGAGATGGGATGTTCGTTTAGGAGCACAAAAGCGCATGTAGATGCATTCTTAAATTGTCTGTTTTTAGCCGATTCTACCAAAACGCTATAAACTTGGAACCATGGGGCATCATCTCATGGTAAAAACGAAATCGCTATTTTAAACCACTTAAAAGGCTAGAAGTAGCCCGACACTTCTAGACGATGACATTTTATACACACAATACCATCAGTAGTTCACCCGTCGACGCCATTTTGAATTTTAAGACTCGATAAGTATCTTGGCGAACACAGAGCTTGTGTGTTGTTCACGGATGTCACAAGCTCTGTGTTCGTCGATCCTATGTTCACATTTCTAATTTTGTTTTTTTCTTTGTGCTATGCAGTGCTGTCTTTTCCTTTCTGTTTCGCGATGACATGGTCTGTCAACAAATTAAAGTACAAACAGCAAAAGCATAAATGTGAATCTTGTCCAGTCTCTTGCAATCAATCTCCAATAATTGTCTTTAAAACTTGAGGCATAGTTTACATCAGAACATCCCTCCAGAGCACACTGTTATATTGACCTCATGACTAAGCAATTTGACTGTCTTATCCGTAGACAATGAAACAAAGACTTGCATTCTGATGGCACTGACATTCAATGAAACATATATTTACTTTTGAGAGATGAACTAAGGATTTTGAGCAAGAAACTGTAATCCATGGTGTATTGTTATTTGTACGAATTGTTTAGAGTAATGCACTTACTGTTTTGCAAATGTTGAGGATGATTCGAGAAATGTACCAAAGCGTAATAATCCAATCATAGTCGGACTATACAATAATTGGACTTTCTTGAGTGTCATGTAAACGCACTGATTGCCTCTAATACTAACCGCATATATAGTCAGTCTAAAAGGTATACTAAACAGTGTTTTGGTAATTATCCAACCAGCATGGGGCCACACGTACCTTATATGGGGAAAGTGGCCGGGTTCAAGGGAGTGCTCATTAGGAAGTATTTTACAAAATATTACCATTTGTTGAAGTTCTTCAATGTAACATGTTGACCAGGACTTAAAAGTATGCCTCAGCTTATTAAATCATAAGCACCTTGGCTACAAGAGTATTAATAATGAGGCTAAATACCAATAGTATAATTCAAAGTGGGAAAAATGGTTTGATGTGTCAAGGGGTACTTGAGCTGTACTGAGTAAAGTACTGCATGAAGCCTCTGTTTTTAATGAGGATATATGATTTTATGTTACCCAATGGCAAAAATTAAAACTATAAAGTGTATTCAAGTCAAGTGCCAAATATTGTTTAACCTGATAGGTGCCAAGTTTGCATGCTACTGCCAAGTATCACCATCCCAAGAGCTTCAGTCAGTCAGGAGTCAAGTCACGGTAACAGTAGGAGTGAGACTGTGAGAAGTTCATGACTGCTAATATCTTCCGAAACGCTACTTCCATTCTTCTCTTTCCTATTAGTTGTTTACAACAGCCCCGGAGCGAGAACTAAACAACACGACAAAAAGTACAACCAAAAAGTAGAGCAAATATGTAACTGAGACGGATCTCGCTGCCTCCGAAGCATGCTTGGCAGTACCGCTCTCTCCGTCGCAGATATGGTACGTTTGGAGCCACCAGGTCCAGCTGTACGGCTTGGAGATGGGAATCCTGGTAACTAGGTTAGTCGCATCTGCTGACAAGATAACATGATTGTTCTGAGTGGTCCCCCCCGAGCAGAGAGACGGCAGCTGGCAGAACAAGAGGCGCTGCAGCGCGTACGGGAAGGGGGGAGTGTCTGCTAGACCAGAGCGAGGTGTAGGCCCAGTCTGACGTTGAATCAGACTGTGGCTGGTCGGAGAGGTGTCAAGTGTGGTGCAGTGGTGATGGGTTAATTCGTTCATCATTCTTTTATTTATTTTGTACAATTATTTATTTATTGTACATAAATGAACAGCTCCCTCCGTCGTCAGGTTTTGTTTTTGTGCTGCAGTGGTGTATTCTAGGTGCTCATTATAGTATTCCCCCTGTAGGTGTTTAGATAATTTTTTTGTGTTTTTCAGGCGGATTGAATAAGTGGCTGTGTCACTTATTCTAAGCCTCAGGGTTCGTCTGCTGGGATCTTCTTAAAGTACAGGCAAACAAACATGGCATTTAAGTCCAAATGGGCTTTTCTCCTTCCCTATTTCCCAAAAGCTCTGTTTTTCTCAATGGTCCAATAATTTGTGTGCAAGAAACACCTCCCCCCTGCAGGGGAGACACAACGTGTCCAAGAAACAAAATAAACCAAAGAGTGTCATGTTTTTCATCTGGTCCCCAGCACCACTCAGAGCTCGTCATATCTCCTACCGAGACCTTTTAGTGGGTGTGTTCCCTTCCTAATCAGCCCTCATATTCACAGCAAAGAGGGTGATTAAAAAGAGCTAATAGGAATTACGAGCGTCAATGCTTTCCCTAGAGGTACAGCCGTACGCCCCGTTCCCCCTCCCCATCACATAAACACACACAGACAGGAAGAAAAAAATCGGTTGGAAATGTAGCGAGAGAGTCTGTCGGAATACCAATTACCTCTGCCTGGCCATCGACAGCGCGCCCATGTGAATCATTTGACAACAGTGGAGGCCTTTTTCTCCACGGCTGGCCGGCCCGGCACAATGCCTTTAGAAGCGCGGCGAGACAAAGCGCACCACGGAAAGAATGTCACAGGAATTTGAGAAAGGTTAGCCGCAAAGGAGGGCAACCTCGCTGTCCGACGAGCCATTGATCAGGGCTATTAGACAGTGCATTCAGGGAGGCTGCCCGAAGCAACACATGAGTGCATCAGGTGTGTTTCAGGGAGGGAGTGTCACCTGGGAGTGTGTCTTTTGGCATTAGGTGAGTGAGTGTGTGTGTGTGTCTTTTTTTATCTTCGCACCGAACAGACGTCGGCCTTGAATATGTCCCGGGATGGGACTTCTAATGCAACCTGCCCTCATACTTACCATGATAAACACCGATGTAAATGTCAACTCCTCCTGGTAAAAGCACAGCGAGGTTCCCGGCTCATTTTGCACCTCTCGGGGACATGCTCGGCGCAGGGGAACAATGGTTGATACTGCAGCTAAATCACTGCAGCTCTGTGGGGCATCAGCGTGCCTCCTCTCATCTAGCTTGGCACGGCTTGCTGAGAAGCAAGATTAAGGCTTGGTTTGATTTATCTAACCACTGTTTCCTGCCTGCCACCAAATAGATGGACATATACATCATTCTTTACACCCATGCCTCACATAGCCCCATCCTCTGGATCATGTGGACTTCAAGGGTATAATGGAACCAAGCACTCGCAGTTTGGATATTTTCACTTTTCTGGGGCGTTTTGTAACGGTTTAGCATTAATAACAAGTTCAGCTGGAAAAAGCAACCAATTTTGCTTAGTGTTTTGTATGATTATGTATCATTGACAGGTATTAGTTTTAGTCAATGAAGTAAGTTCCTATTTTAAGATACTGGAGTGTATAGGCCAGGTGATAAAACCCATGTTTCACATGAACCGCTCGCATAAGTAATGTAGGATCCAATACATTTGACAGTGTAATATGTGCACATGTGCAAATGCAGTGAGCTGAGGCCCCCTGCTGGCCAGGCACTGAAGGATCTGAGCAGCGGCCGCAGCTGCTTGGTTTCTATGGTGAGAAACGGTGAAACAGAAGGGTGTGCTTACATGTGCTAAGCAGAGATGTCTGTGTAGTCACAACAACAGTTTGAGTCACAACAATCACCACTGATTTAGTCAGTGGTGATTGTTAGATTTCTACTTTACGTGATGTGATGTGTTATGTTGTGATATGTCTAAGCAACATTGGTGAAGGGCCCTTGCAGGGGCTAACCACATTCTCGGGGACCTCTGCACTGCCTTTGGGTTTGCCAGTGCTGGTGCGTCCCAAACTGCTGTGAGACAAACGGCAGATATGAAGTGGGATGGGGTTTGGCATGATATATTATATTTGATACTATATTTATAATTGTTCTTAAAGGGGTAGTTCGGAATTTTGGACCTAGGCCATGATTCCCAAGTCAGCTTTGGTATTCTTTATCACTGGAGAAAGTTTTCAACACATTTCATTCAGTCCTTCTAGTTGCAGAGTTCGCTCGTGCTAGGCTAGCGCACGTCAACGGGCAATGCTAGCCTGCTATTAAAAACAGTGTTACCCACTCCACAGTGCACCCGAGGTAAATCAATTATAACGACAGACTATAAATTTAAATGTCTGTTTATAGAATAATGTTAGAAATAAAACCAACCTTGCATTGCATTGCATTTTGAGGGAATTGCTGGGTCTCTGCAGCAGTGTTACATTCCTGGTAGTAGGCTATGGCAGCGGCGGACTGATACCAAGGTTACCGGCTTTAGTTTTTTTACCTGCCGCTGTCATTGCTACAAACGCAGAGTACAGTGAACGAAGGAATTCTATTAGCGTATTCAATTAACAAGATATGGCCACGTTTGGAGGACTTAGCGATGCATCTGCTTTTGATGACGATTATGAGGAATTTGTTGTACCCAACGAACCGTACATGTACGAGCCGGTGTGTTGATGTCCAAGCCAGCAGCAACAAGCCGCAGTTGAGTCCTTTCTGGATCTCGCACTGGAAATTGGTGGAAACTTTGTGGTGCCCATCTGTAGCGTTTATTTCTACAATTTCTAAAAGCACACTGAACCACCATGTTGCCTAGTCCTTCAATTGCGCTTCCGTCCCACATTTCTCTGTTTACGTTCTTCTGTCGTGATTCGGTTACAAAACTAACCGGCGCATAGTAAAATTCCGCTTCTGCTGAGAAAGTAGATGATTCATGCGATGCAAGGTTAGTTTTATTTCTAACATTATTCTATCAACACAGACATTTAAATCTATAGTCTGGCGTTATAATTGATTTACCTCGGGTGCACTGTGGAGTGCGTAAGACTGTTTTTAATAGCAGGCTAGCATTGCCCGGTGCCGTGCGCTAGCCTAGCACGAGCGAACTCTGCAACTAGAAGGACTGAATGAAATGTTTTGAAAACTGTCTCCAGTGATAAAGAATACCAATGCTCACTTGGGAATCAGGCCCTATGTCTAAAATTCCGAACTACCCCTTTAAACGGCCGCCATTGTGAAACCTCTGCCCACTATATCTCTGTTACATCTCTCACGTGTTCACGTTAGCCATGCTGTGTTCTTCAACATTATAGGCAGGAGCTACTACAGCTCTACAGAAACGTCTATTATAATACACCGATATAATGATGTATACAGTTTGATCCGATGATCAAAGAAGTGAAAAACTAACATTAGGCCAATTTTTTTTGTTCTTCAATCCAAACATAACAAAAAAGCCAATTGTCCCTGTTAGATGTGCGCAATTGCTCTTTCAGAGGGTGTGAATAATTCAGCTGTGCCCAGATAGTCAGATATACATTATAAATAACATCCATATAAATTATTTACTCTGCCTTCCTTTGTGGCATAACCTACTGACTGACACACAGAGCCATTAAGTGTGTCAGTTTGATTTGGGGGGGGGGGGGGGGGGGGTGCTACATATACAAATACAGTATGCAGTGCCAGCTCCCATGTCAGATGAGGAAAAATCCACAAATCAAAAAGGCTAATTACCAAAATCTCGCACTTCCAAACCTGAGTGGTTCTAGCAAGATCAGAGAAAACAAAACAAACAAAACATTTAATCTGGAAGAAATTGTGCAAAATGTCTTATTTGCATTTTGCTTTTAGGCTGACTCGATGACTCACAACGACAACAAGGGTTTCCCAATATTGTTTCCCGATGACTGAATCCAAATATTGCCCAATATTTGCCAATGTGTAAGCTTGACCCCCGCCACTGGTTCCTGTCATAAAAGAATCAGCCTCAGTGGTCAGCTCGCAGTCTGTAACGCAAAAAATATTTGGCAGTCATGGGAACAAAAGTGACACCGCTATGTCTCTGCATACTGACAGGTACGAAGGCCTTTTATTTGCAATTAACTTAATTTCAAATTAGCCTGAACAGAGAATAATTTCTATCAGTAATCCGCTACTTTGTACCGGTATACCACTACATGGTTTTTTCCCGTACCATTACATGGTATACATTTGTTGATTTTTTGTGTGTCTGTGTGTGTCTACGTGTCTGTGTGCTTGGCTGTGCGCAGCATTGCTTGCCAGCACTGTTGTACTACAAAATGTACAGGAAAATTGTACGACAGACATGTTTCACCAGGCCAGAGTAAGTATTAATGCATCATTATCATTGATCGTCAGCAGTGTGTTCTCTAGTCTAGAGAATGCCGTTAACTTCTAATGAGATAGAAGAGACCAAAATGGCCATGGCAAGAAACAGCACCAAAGTCTTAGTTGGTGTGTCTCCTCTGTCCAACAGGTTGCAGCCGAGTCCTGTGACCGTTATCTCTTGTCCAAATGGAGTGCAGAGGATAGAGCTCAACTTCTGCACTCCATGGCAATGCTGACTACAATGCTCAAGCAGTCCAGTCATCCAGTTGACGGTAGCATACAAACCAGAGAGAAAGGCCCTGCTTTTAATCATTGAGCGAGGAGTGTTATCCTAAATGATTGATTTTCTGATTCCTATCTTCCTGCCTATAGGTTGTCATTTGTCTAACGGGTCTCCATCAGTAAAGGTGCACAGCAATGGAGGAGTAGTATGTGTTGACATCGAGGAGAAAGTCTACTGCAAGCCGATGTGTAACCATGTAAGTACTACCTATCTTAATCAATGAAGATTACGGTATATCCATTAAGTTAGTGTACTGTATACACATGCTACACTGTTGGTTATTGTTTCCCACTGGTTGTATTCCAAGCTATTTGATGTATAGAAAACTGTGAAAGTTTGGCCTTCTGTGGCTGTAGTGAATTCCTTTGATATTCAAGTGGATGTGTCAGTTTCAACAGCCAATTATATTTTCACAAAGCGTGTGTGGAATTTTTTGGACTACTTCCGGGCTTTCATGAATAGGATTTCTCCGGGGTTGAGGCTACATCCCACAGGGTTATGGACAGAGGGAATCTGGCCGGCTTTTGGTTATAACGTTGGCCAATCAATGGCTTCATTTTAATTAGCGCTGCCTGGCTGACAGTGGCCCAGGATGAGAGGGGTACTTAGATCTGTGTAGAAAATAAATAATGACTAATAATAACGAAAGTCAGAACAATTCTAAGGTCCAGAGTAGGGACTGGAATCAACAGGGACCTTCAGATATATGATATCCCATTTTGGAGTGGGTATCATTGCAAATCTGAAATTACTGTGATTCTGTGAATATTGCAATAATATTTAACAAGATGGGTGTGATTTTATCTTTTATGTGGCTTAACACCAAACAGAACAGAATGTAGGTGATGCGTATTGACTAATGGAATCCACTTGACTATACCACAGTCTGTAGTACGCATCGTTCATTTGCTACCACAAAGATAACATTAAAGATGTTTGAGTCAACTTGACCACACATAAGTAGCAAAGAATTGGGATGCTGGCGTGAATCGATTTCTCCAAGTAGAGAGCTCCTGTACTGAGCCTATTACTTAGGTACTCTGCGGCCTCTTAATGTCAGCTTGGTGAGCCTCTGCCCTTGCTGAGTTTCTGCCGGCACGCTTATATATCCACACAGCTTCTTGCTGTGTGTGTGGTTGAAATATAACTTACGAAAATGTAGCATCACAAGCACATATTCAATACTGAAAGACCAAACTAAAGTTTGAATTGGCTCGAGGCCTGCCCCTAAAGGCCCACGAGACAAAAACAGAACTGAAAGGCATACAATACCTATTTCCTAAGTGCAACAAGGATTTTACAGATCGAAGCGTTATGCATTGACTTTGAGACACTTCAAAATGCGTATTCACCAGAGAGCTCGCTTTCAGGTGTCCTGACTGTTCAGTTTAGTAACGATTTATTGTTTGAGACATTGGGAGATGCTCTTGTTGTAAGTTATATTGATGGTGTTGTAATTAGTTTGGTGACTTTGTGCAGACACTACAGGACTATGCGGTTGTTCAGACAAAAAAACCATTCCGACATAATGACTAAATATAAACATAAATATATAACCTCAATTAATTAAGGAAAAAACGCCAATCGCTTTCTTTCTCAATTGAATGCATTACACATTGTGGTGGGATTTCTAATAACGACTTATCTAATTCACTTCAACTAGCTATAGGCAAGAGGAATCGGAGAGTCCAGGTCAAGTATGGAGAGTTTATTGCCAAATGTGGTGGGATTCTAATAACGACTTATCTAATTCACTTCAACTAGCTATAGGCAAGAGGAATCGGAGAGTCCAGGTCAAGTATAGATGGAGTTTATTGCCACCCGCAAACGAGAGACAACAAAGCCGAATGGTATCTGCAAATACACACTACTGGATGACTCCTGTACTGCTCCTTATATCCCCAATCCTTACACAATACAAAGTTGGACTTTCATCAAATATTGATGTGCATAGCATGTTTGGGTCTGGGTCATACTGTGTGGATGTCAGCATATTCTCATGTCTTCTGGGTCCCAATGTGACTTTTGAACATATATTATCCTTATACAAACAGAGATGATGCACACGTGTGAATGTCAGCATTGTCTTCAGAGAGTACATCAGATGGGAATAGACTGGACCCACTCACTGGTGCCACATGGCACATAAGGGGAAAGGTGATCAGCTATTTTCCACTATTAAAGTATCTATATGATATGTAGGCCTAATAATAATCATAGTTTAACATAAAATGTAAGGTTAATTTCTACCACATCATTCATAAATTAGCATTAATCTGACAAACAAACATAGTATCTGCACGTGGATCAAATGTATACTATGTTTAAGAGGGTTGGTGTGCAGACAGGATGTTTCGCCACAAACCCTTCCAGTAGCTACTGGCTGAGCATGCGATTAGCCAAGGACGAAGATCGAAGATGTACAGACAATGCTTTTGTCTTAGTTATTGCTCATCGGCTTAAAATAATGAAGGAACATTCAATTCCTTAATGCTTAAAGGTTGGGTATGGGATTTGCGAAACGCCAGCAGATTTTGAAAACACACAACTCGAATGGTCCTACCCCCTCTCCTTCAACGCTGACTCTGACTCCTCCCATTCCAAGTACATGGACGCGCAATCATGCACGAGCGAGAACACAGATGCGCGAGAGCGAGTCAGCCTAGCTAGGTTGGAGTTTAGGGTTGTATTCTAGTGCTGGATTAGCTATTTAGCTAGCTCCAGTAACTAACGCAGGATAACAACAAACAGAAGCTTGCTCTGGGTCACAAGCTTTGTGTACGTGCACGAAGGGGTCAAGTGCGGGGAGCGGGGGAGGGGGAGTGCAGTACGACCGTTTGATTGATGTACTCACTGTCCAATGCCATTCGGTGGTTCTGGAAATCATTGGCTGGAGTTTTTCGAGCCCTGCCCGTTCCACAGATGATTGACTTGTTTAATTTTCATGTCAGTACTTCTAACTCAGTGGCTGTAAGTGGGTTATGATAAGGATTTCAAGTAATTTTGCAAAAATGGCCAAAAAAGAGAATTCCATACCCAACCTTTAAGGCAATCAAGCCAAGCAAAGCCGGACTCATTGGAGGTTTAGGTCTGGGTTGAAAATGGATGAGCAGCATGTTTTTATTGTTGTGGCAAAATCAGGGTTAGGTGGTGGATGAGGTTAAAGAAACGTACAAATGTCTCTGGCAAGAAAAAAGTTGCCCACTGTTACTGATTCATCAGAAACCATGTTAGTTTAACCACATAGTAATTTCACTGTTAATATGCCAAAGCAGTCATAGATAATTTTTCGTAAACTGAAATCTGGTCTTTCTCCTGCCTCACAAACATAATGATATATTTTGAAAGAAAGCTTTTTTAATATGAGCATATGAGGTTATTTTTGCTTTTAAGTATGGTAAAGCTCTAGTTAAGGGTAAGGGTAACAAAATCAGGGCCCAAACTGAGGTGAATCACTGGAACCTCATCCAATGTGAATAGGCCTGTCAAAGGAACCCTTAAATCATGCATGCTCTTTATTCATAATGTGATGAAGAATGCATGTAAATCTGTGTCTGAAAAAGATTTATAGAATGACTGGTGTGACATTCATTTCTCCCAGGGTTATGATTTCAGTTTCCTCCGGAGGGGACGGCCGTATGAAGTGTGCTCCGCGGGGAACTGGACGACCCAGTTCATCGGAGGAAACATACTTGCCGTTTGCCATCGTAAGAATTAATTAAATCTATTGATCATCAGCCCTGAGCCAAAGCTGATTGCTGAAATTTCTTGCTGAGGTTTAAAATGTATTTGCCTTGAGAGTCTTCTGCATAAAATACCCTCCCATTGTAGAACATTTCCATTTTAACGTATTATTGATTTGCGATCTTGCATTACTTGTTATTGCATTGATCCAGACACCAACCATTGTTTGGTTACTTATTACACTTCAAAAAAGTGTAAAAAGTGAAAAAATGTACCCTTCTGACCGGACTTCAACTGCCCCCATGTCCCTTCTAACACTCCCTTCTCTTTGCCTGTTGGTCTCCAGTGTCAACTACTCAGATTTCTGCCAAACCGTCATCATATTTTAAGGGCCAGAATTGCCTGAAAGCAAAAGACTTGGGTCCGGAAGAAGTCATCCAGGAGTTTATCACCGAGCTGAGAGCACAACAGATAACTGGAGCTGTCACGAATAGTACCCTCAAGTGTAACTAACATAAATCAGGAACTGATTTAGATGCAACATCTAAATCAGGAACTGATTTAGATGTTGCGGAAAGATTTCAGTTGATAATTAAGATGGAATGGGTGGCTCACCATTACTCTGAGCGAGTAAAATTAAGGCCTAGTCGTGATCGCAGCGACCTTTGTTTGATTCCTGACCGTGGTCCTTTGCTCCATGTCCTCCCCTCTCCTCCCATACCTTCCGGTCTATCTCACTCTATAATAAAGTATAAATGCAAAAATGAATCTTTAATAAAAAAAACATTCATTAAGATGGATGTATATGTTTGTGTCAACATGTCTAAAGTCGGGCTACAAGTTCTAAAGACTAAGTTTGTGCATGTGTGTGTATGAGATATATAATCGAAGATTTAATGGATGCCTCTGTAATAATGCAAAAGGCCAAGGGGTTGTACAGTAGTTGCATTATGTTGTGATTGCATATGGGTGACTTAGCTTAATGCTAGTTGTTTATTACAACCAATCCCATAGTTGGGTCGCGGCCACATCAAATGGGATTGCAGAACCTCAATAGCTATCGACTTCTCGATCCATTTATTAACATTCAGTCATTTTTACCAGAAGTAGGCCTACCAAAGAATTGCCCTTTGGAACTGAAGGCACTCTAATAATCAATTATGTAAATTACTTCTCCCAGCGATCACTTATGCTGCTTAGTGTTAAAGGTAAAAAAGGTGGATTGCAACGTCAGAGAGATACCAGGAGGTGGCGTTAGAACACTGTCAATGACCTGTAACCAGCCGTGAACAGTAACAAAGTATTTGCCAGAGCTAGATGAGATTATTAAACAATTGAATATTCTTGGTAAATTATTATTCTATTAGGAGTATCAGTATAACTATTTCATATTCAATGTTTACTTTGAATATGAGAAGGTGGGACCTTTTCTTTAACCCAGTGCAGTCATTTTTAAAGCATAGTTTCAATAAAGTTTGAATTTAAATGGAACATAAAAACAAACTGTCCAAAAATCTACAAAACACAAAGAGTTCCTGTGAGTGTGGCTCCCCTTAATGTGGCTGGCTTTGCATTCTGGTGTCTAATTTCTAAAAAGAAAACACACACATGAAAAGGACAGGATTTAGTTTGATGACTGTTATGTACAAGATTATATTAGGTATTGTTATGGTACACATCTAAAGCTGAAGAATTAAGGACTAATTATTATTATCTTGTGTATCTTTAGTGAGCATGCATGCGTTCAAACCTATTATACACAGTCTATGGTCTCACACACAGTTTATTTTCTCACTTGGCAGTTAAAGGCGTTCTAGGTAAGATTAAAGAGCTACTATTTGAGTGTAATTTGTTTGAAATGGCCATCTGTACTCTATAAGAGCGTGACAATATCTGTTTAGAGCTGACTGCACCTGCCTCTGTATGAGGCAGAATATATTTTAGAGCGCCACTGGCCATCTCTGACCAAACATTCCCACATTGTTTAGGAATCAATCTTGAAGCAACTGTCAATCACAGTTGCGTGAAACGCAACATGTGTCAATGGAGGAGAAAGGTAAGAGGGGAGGGAGCAGAGAGGGATGGTTTTAAGGTTTAGTTTCAAATTCCTGGTCTCTTATATTCCTAACAATCTCAAATCTTACTTGCCCCTCAGAACACAAGATTAAAACACAAAGTAATAACAACGTGCATGCTGTTTACATAATGGCCTACGCAGAGTGTGGTACTCACAGATTGTAGAAAGCGTATCTCTAAACTGAGGGCCTTGCGCACAAGCTCCAAGTCCCCTTCTTTCAGCAGCTCCTGCTCCTTCTTTAACCTGGGGTAACAAATTCACACGCACACACACACTGACATTTTCTTTACTTTCCTGACCAATGTGTTATTTGCTTTGCCAAACACAATTGCTAGCCTCATTGAACTCTCTGGTGCAATCGTGCTTATTGCCTCAGAGGAGGTTAAGTCTGAATCCCAGACCGAGTGGTGTCAGTTTTATTTATCTTTATTTGTCAGGGACATTGCGGAAATAATACAATGGGTTGAAAAGAAAACATAACACAGGTGCTGCGTGTAAGGTTCTTCTAGCAACGGCTAATCTGCGACCCCTATCCTTGTTTCGGCTTTTCTACATACAAAACTTTGAATACATCTAGTTGGTAAACAAACATCAAAATGAGAACACTATTTAATCATTTGTATATCCACCATAAAAATGGACAACTCTGCAGCTGAAGTTCAGCTAGTCGGAAGGAAGAAGGAGTCATACATGTCGGATTTGAAACATGCTTAAGATCGCAATGCCTCCTCAACACTCAACCAACGCCCAAACAACAATGCTAAGTGGGTTTACGTCTCAAAGATACACAGACACTTTTTGTTATCCCATCAACTAACTTGGAGGGGCTCATCTTACACATTCTGACTTTAACCAGTGGATACTAGGGATGGGCAAAATGATTATTTTCCGGGAACTAGTTCTTTCAGTTCAGTTCACTATAACGATTCGTTTATTTGATTCGGTCGTTTTGATTCATTCGTTACGTCAGATTACGTCTTAAAAAAAACAAAAAAAACAAAAACTTTTTTATTATTATTTTTATTTTCAATTGGCCATGGGTCCGGACAGGACCGTCAAGACCGCGGTCCGCCGTTTGGAGATACCTGCAATATTGAATAACCGAACGTCGCACCAATATTTATACCACTTGCCTACTCTCTATATTTCATTCATGGTTTTACATTTATAATTTTATTTTACTTTACATTTAATTCTTCATTGTTCAGGCATTACAGAACTTTCATGGTCATAAATAAAAAATACGAACTGCAGTTTAATTTCTTTGTTTGTTCTTAAATTGACGTAGAATGGAGCAAAGACTCCTGGTATTGGGAAATGCGTTTATCCAATAAACAGATAGAGGTCAAGTCTATTTTCGAAAAAATGTAGGGGGATATATGAGTGGCCCCACGTCGAATGGTATGACCCAAGATACGTCAGACAGAGAAAGCGCGCATATTCGACGGTACCGCCTTGTCATTTGTTTACCCAGGTGCCATTGCAACACCATTGCTACCTCTCATTGGCTGAATCTTTGAGAACGTTGTAGACTCAATCAATATAAGTCGCGGGGAGACGGAGCTCTGTTCGTTTGTATATTTTATTTACGTGACCATATTTTTGGTTTATGTTAAAAAAAAAGAATCAAAGAACCAGTTCTTCTTGTTTTGGGGAACCAGTTCTTGTCGTTCACGTTCGGGATTCGTTCGTTGTAACGAATCGGTCGCGACCGACTCATCCCTAGTGGATACAAATAACTGGTCAATGTTCTAGAGATATTGTGGGATGAGTGGTTGGTCTGTTTGTTTGATCCTTTGCATTAATCAGAACCTTTTTTTTTCATTTCAGAGCCTTATTTTGAATCCCACATTAATTTGGGGAAAGTGACAAATTTACATCTAAGCAGATGCACAAAGCTAATCCTCTGCCCGCATTCCCAAAGAACAAAGTATTTATATAACACATAGCAATCTGATATGACAGTGGACCTTCGTCTTCCATTGCGGTAGCCATCATCAAGTTTTGCCCACTAAACAATTTATTTTTTAGAGGCCGGCACTCGCAAACGCTTTGATGTATTCAGTTACTCACAATCAATAATATGGGAGTTAAACATGGCTTCTAAAGGGACAGTGTGGTGACTGAAGACATGACTGATGGCTTCATTCCAGGAAATGTAATCATAAGAGTGAAAGTCTCTTTCTCTTAGTCTCTCTCTTTCGCCCTCATCTTCTTCAAGCCGCTTTCTCAGCACCTTCCCGAAGCTAATCGGCCAGGAAGCATTGAAGGAGATTTGTGCAACAAGGCACATAGATTCCTTCTACGGGCTTATTATGCCTGCTATGGGATTATGGGACTGATTATCAAATGATGATGATTATGGAATTATGATTTTGATGATTATGAAGGAAAATTGAGGACTTCTACTCTCTTGGACAGCCAATGAAAGAAGAAACCATACACAGACAGGAATTGAATGATGTCTTACATCTTTGAGAAATTAGTTTAATAAAGTGGGCTTTGGTTGTCCTACTCTCGGATTGGAAGTGACTTGGTTCAATGCAGGTCAGTAATATTTGTAATAATTGTAATCATCTAAATAAAAGCAACACACAACCAGCTATTGGGCATTTTGGGTGTGGGGGAGGGAGGCACATACAGGTCAGGTGTTGTCGGAATTGGAAGCATCAGCACAAGGAAGATGCGTTACTTCCTTCCTGGAACGGTATTGATCTGCCTTTAATCAAATAAAGACCATCTCTTAGCTGTTGAGGTCTAAGCAGCCAAAAAAGGGTCTGATGCTCAACCACTGGTGAATTACACACACCATCACACTAAACACTTCAAACAAACTACACACACACACGCACACGCACACACACACACACACACACAACCACACACACACACACACACACATGGTAAAGTTGTTTGATAAAGATCACTTTTCCTTACCACCCTAACCCTTTTTCACTCATCACTGTATTTCATGAGGAAATCATGATCAATCACATCAATACTTAATGGTCTTTGTTGGTGAATGACCTTCGTATGTGCTGAGAGGTCTATTTTCCATTTGCCTAAAAGCACATTGGGATATGGCACTCAATAAGGACACTGGCATAAACGTTTGATTAACATCAATCCATTTACTTGACTAATTTGATATATTATGAAATTGCCAAATTAGTCATTATTTCAATGTAAATATGTCTTTTTTTTACAAACTATAACAATCTGTCTTAACATTAGCTGTTTATTTAGCTGTAATTTAACCTGAACATTTATTTGTCCAAAAGCAGTAACTAGTAATTTAGCAATGCATGTTGTACATGAGTCCAACATGAATTTTTAAGCAGCCTGGAGCACAGCCATTTCTTGGATGCAGATGGACGTGACACTTAAGATGGATCTACATATCTCATGGATCTGTAGACTTTAACCCCTGTTTCAGAATGCAAACAGCCTACACTCTCTCTAGACATCCCTAGACATGTCAGTCTTGTGTCAACGTCTAGCTTGTTCAGTTTTTCGCTGGTGCATGATTGCTGTACAATATTGTACAAATTCCTTCAGAAAGTCATGTTTATTTGAGAAAATGTAACTTGCATGCAATCATTATTCCTCATTATTGGCCTGAAAGACACAACATTGTTTGGATTATTCATCAAACATGATTCATGTATTCAAGCAAACACCTCTTCTTGGATAAAAATCGACCGTAGAGAAATAGATACGCTAGCATCCTGTGACCTATACATTATATGCTGCTCTGCACTTATTTCCCCCAACATACTTCCCCCTTGCTTCAATCACATTAGGCTTCCTTTCCAGATTTGTTTCTAGCTGGGACACCATATGAATCAAACAGGCAACAGATCAGACCCTTAATTAGACAAAAGGCCTTAATGACCCATTATTTACACTGCGAGACCTCCACTCCTGCCGGAAGCTTTCTGAGCAGTTTTTCACGTGTGTATTGGACTGCTGACAACGGAAAAGGCCAGCGTTGGCCATAAATAACCAACACACTGTCCACTGGGCCGACTAAAGGCGCTACAGCCTGTGTAGTTGCAGGTCATCCTGGTGCCCACGCCCAGCTACAATTCATACTTTATCAGTTCTCTGTTTTTTTTTTATTGCTGGGGGCATAAGTATTGTCATGGTATGTTTTGATTTTACTGCAGATTGTTGTGCCAGTTATAAATGACGACATCCCGATGTAGTCGATAAAAAAGTACTTGCATATGTTTTACTCTTGCTGTACACCTCAAATTGGTGACAGTTACATTCATTTCCAAAAATTGAAAGGGTCAAATAGCTGTCCTGATAGGAGAAAATGTCCTGATTGTTAAACGCAAAATTGAAGGAAAAGTTCCATACATATGGACCTCTTTTTGGTTGTCGGAAATAAAGTTACCAAGACTCTGGAAACAAAATGGCAGACATGTCAACATCATGGTAATCTTCACAATAACCGCACCAATATGGGCTTTGTTCATCAGCATAAACATCATGAAAAAGGAATAGTAAATAATTTGTGTTTGGTAAGTCACCTCACTAGGAGTGCATGCAGGCTTGACTTGTTCTACCCCACCAAGGTGCTATCAACTGATTGCAGTGTTGTTGTGGGTCTGAGTTAGAGGAACACATTCTAAATTATTCGGGTACACCAAAATCTCCATACTAGCATACGGCATAGTGGGTGAGTAAGTACAGTATGTAGTATGTCCGAAATCCTATTACACATAATATGCAAAAATACTAAGCATAAGCAATGTGTAACAACATTTCAACAAACTCATAGCTTAAAAATTCCTGGACATATTTCTGGTCAATGATGTTCGATAGTGACTCAATAATGTTATCAATAAAATCACATCCTATCACTATCCTAACTGAAAAAAAAAAAATGCTGGCCAGCCCATACCTCTCTATTTGTTCACAAGAATCGTAATAGCAACCACCCCAAACCCATCCCACTCTCCCTCCCCCCAGCTAGCCAAGCTGCTCTAGTTCACATCACACAGTTGCAAAGCCACTAAGAGTGGACAATATACTTGTGAAGATGTGAACGGCATCTTCACTGTGTTCAACCATGTTTTAAGATGCACATATTCCTGGCTGTTAGCCTTAATAGTCTGCAGCTGTGGCTCATAGGCTAATTGAGCCACACCCATTCTGGTGCTCCTTAAGAGGAGAAGAGTTCTAGACTGGAGGGAGGCTTCAGTTGGGCGAGTGACTCGACTGTTGTGGTATTGTTTTTAAGTAAAAATATGTTTTTATCAACAACATTGTGCGTCGAGGAAACTCGTTTTCACAATACTGTTGTAGATATTTTTTGTTTTGAAAGAACAATAAACTGGGAGGGGCTCCATCCTACAAATTGTAGCTTTAAAATACCCAGATTGCGTACTATCACTGGCGGAATACGAACTATGGACACTACAGTTGCTTGGATTACCCATAATGCATTTTGACAGGAGAATAACTTCTTTAACAAAACTATTAAATGGTACAAAAAACCTGTTCAACCCTATAACATCAACCCTAATGTACAGGCAACTTAATAAACTATATAAACAGTGTTGGGAAGGATACTTAAAATGTATCCAGTTACAGAATACAGAATACATGCCCAGAAAAGTAATATGCAATGTATTCCGTTACATCACTCAATCTGAGTATTGTATTCTACTTGGATTACTTGCACTTTGAATTGCATTTTATAAGTGTAGGAATGCAGCATCAAATCCTTACAAAACAGGCCTATTTTGGTGAGTTCTTCTGTTCAAACTGGCTGAATGTGTTAGGCCCAAGTCTCCCTGAAAGCGCACTATATTATGAAATTTTCTGTAGAGGAACAAAGACTATATAAGGGTATGTTTATGCAAAAGATATTTGCTATTACATCTTACATTTTTTTCACTGCGCGAAGTGCATAGGTGTTGCTGGTCTGGGGCGGGTGGGGGAAAGCGTCTGTGAAAGTAAATAATCATGGATATCCAGCGGGATTCACTCGTTGTGATATTGATTTGTTTCATACAGTTGTGGACCAGTCCACAACGTTTTATGTGGGTGTCTGCCCAATATCCAACAAACATTGTTGAGCCACGACTCATTTTCACCCTTCCAAAGAGACGTATGCTTTTTAGAACTGTATCGGACCAAGGTGCGTTCGCTTTCACATCTCAAGTAAACCGTACCAGGGTTCTTTTGGAAGCAAACCGAGACCAGCTGTTCAGGGAGGACTCGGCCGGCTGATTTGGTTCGCATCGAAGTGAGGTGGTTGCATTTACACCAACGCAAACGTACTGAACCAAGGTGCGCACCAAATGCTGTTGATGTGAAAGCACGAATAAACTTGTGAAAAATAAGTATCGTCATGTAATCCATTGATTTCAACAATGTAACTGTATTCTAAATACCAACAATTTAAATTGCAAATGTAACGCAATACAGTTTTAATTTGTATTCTCAATACATAACGACGGTACATGTATCCCGTTATTCCCCAAAACTGTATGTATATGCATATATATATATATATATATTAGTGCTGTCAGTTAAACGCGTTATTAACGGCGTTAACGCAAACCAATTTTAACGGCGTTAATTTTTTTATCGCGCGATTAACGCAATTCTTTTATTTAAAAAAATAAATAAAAGTTGTTGTTTTTTTGCCTCAAAACAAAGTAGCAGTAGCCTGACTGCTATGTTCAAGGCAGTATGTTTGTATGTTCATCGTTTAATTCCACTATAGGCTTTTTTTTTGTATCGTCCTGTTTTGATCAGTATATGCCAATGTTGTTATCAATAAAAAAGCATTTGCACAAGGCAAGCCGATGCAGTTCTCCATGTTGATAAGAGCATTATAATGAGAACAATTAATGGGACAAAGAAATCAAGGGATATTTAGCATACAAAAAAACATTTGTGATTTTTTTTTGCGATTTGCGATTGCTCGCGATTAATCGTGAGTTAACTATGGCATTAATGTGATTAAACGCGATTAATTATTTGAATCGCTTGACAGCACTAATATATATATATATATATATATTTATTTTTCTTTTCTTTTTTTTTCTTTCTTTATTTATTTTTTTTCTTTCTTTTTTCCAAAAATAAATATAACTCTTTGGGTTTGTAACATATCAAAATATATGCCGCTGTAGTATGTTGTACGTAGTAAACCGTTTCAGATGCAACCCTGTTCCATAGTCCATATTCTGCCTGAGCCTCCTAGGAGTCAGGATTTGGGGATGATCTCACGATCACCAGGTGCGGCAAATTAATATGTCTGCTAGCACACTTTGAACGTGTGCCCTCTGGACGTGCTCAAAGTACGCTGTCCCTGGTCCTGAGCGGTCTTAAATCCATCAATGCACCAAAAGTCCATAAACCCATTTATGGACTTTTACAATTCGCTCACTTTATGGTGACGATTTCGTTGCCGGTAGAAAACACCACACTCCTTCTCCATTTATCTTCACTAATAAAACAGCAATAGCTTCTCTCTAGGCGGCAAGCAAAATCCAAACTTCATTTGGAAGTTTAGATGCCTGTATTAAGAAATGTGCATACTAGTGATGGTTTCCACTAAGTAGTGGCTGCAGAAAATTAAGACATCCTAGTTCTCTACACCTCTAGACCTACTTGAGAAAGAGCTGTGGGACCTTCAGATTCATATTTCTTTCAATTTTTGTATTGCTTTTATTTTCTGTAGGACCTCATGCTGACTTCCCTGGGCTGTGCTGTGCTGAGTAAACCATTCTTTGGAAAATATATGATACCATACCGCACTATCCCATTCCATACCTAGAAAAACAACACCACTGTTTCACCTTCATATATCCAGCAGTGGACCAGCTCTGCTATCAGCCATGCAAAAATATGCTTTTTTTATTGAATACATTTCCATAAAAAAATATTTTGGGCGCCTACAAAGCATTCATACATAAACTGCAGACTTAAAACGGTATTAGTGCAAAATAAAAGATGTGGCTCGCATTCATAGTGTGCCCCACATGATATGTCTTGTTATGTTATATTGTTAGATAATGTTGCATGAAGCCATTTGGGTTGGAGTGCACCAGAGCTCTCTTTGGTGATGACACTCAGACATCTCTGCGCATGCGCACATCAGCACCATGCTCACGCATCAGCAAATATCAGCAAATATTGATATACAGTATATACTGTATATATATAAATATTCAAAATATAATACAAAAATGATATATAAATATTTCTAATGTTTTTATCCTCGAAGAACTCACCTCATACAGGTGCTGTCTGTTTGGGGTTTCAGACTGACTGTCACACTCTCTTCTCTAAGAGATTCTGTCACTCCCTTGGCCTCCGTAATTTGCCGATCCAAGTCTACAAAAAAACACCCAAAGACAAAACGAAAAGCCACTACCACAATGAAACACATGGAAGACATTTTTTTCAGAAAACCTTTTTTCTGGGTTTCTATTATACCATTTTTGAGACGTTTTTCCCTCTCTCTCTCTCTCTCTCTCTCTCTCTCTCTCTCTCTCTCTCTCTCTCTCTCTCTCTCTCTCTCTCTCTCTCTCTCTCTCTCTCTCTCTCTCTCTCTCTCTCTCTCTCTGTCTTCCAAGCTTTACGTCTATATCTAGCCTTGGACTTATCTCACTTTTCTTGCCTAGTTTTCAGTTCCTAAAGATAACTTTGACAAAATTAACTATACAGTTTACAGAGACTCGTGGCACCAAGGGAAGAAGCAGTGAGTGGATTTGACATGAACAATGAAGATGTTGCATTTACCTTTGTTAATGTTTTCCAGGTCTTTCAGTTCAACTAGGAGGGCTTTGTTCTCCTCCAGCAGGGAGTTTATGCGACCGTTCTTCTGGTGCTCAAGCTCCATCTCTGAGTGTAAACAGGAGACCAAACAGCAAAGTCTTAGAAGGTCACAGATAATGAGAGAGCTTTGTGTTAGTTGCCAAAGCAAAGCTCTTTCTCGTCTTCTGTGACTGGGCTGATTACTATAGGGGAGGAAATTAATATGCGTAATATAATACCACATTGAAATGAAAATATGCGTTATATTTCTATTGCATTACACCTCCAAAGCCTGGATTATGGCCATATTTGTTTTAAGTTTTAAGACTTAAAACTCCCGAGCCCAAGAGTTGGATTTAAGTTTTTTTTTTTCATTATGGATATGTTCAAAGGGAGTTACCGTATTTCCACATAAGAATAGTTATGCTTGCTATCATGCATTGAAATGAGATGTGTCCGTTATTGAGTCGTTCAGAGTAATCTAAATGGACAACATAAATAAAGACTAGTACCAGATCAACTGTAAGCTTCAGCAGAGCACTCGGCATACCACCCGTGTCTTAGGTCCTCGTTGTGCGTTACCTTTATGTATGGAGTCCACTTCCCCCTGAAGCTGGAGGATCTCAGCTTGTGCCTGGCTCTCAGTAACTGACTCTCTGTTCCCAACCAGGCTGAAGCAATTGTTAAATCTCCCGATCTCTTCCAGAAACTGCTCCTGCTCCTCACTGGCCTCCGTTCTGATTCGATCCTGTCATAAATAAACTTTGAATTGCCATAAATGTTTTTCTTTTAATACTGTTTTATATTTTGCCAATTATGCAATGCAGCTTATCTTATCCGCTGGCATAAGTTTGCCTCACATGTACCTCATTGCAGTGCAATAGCAATATAAATACCTTAAGAAGGTAGTTTAGTCTTAAAACTATGGTACTTTGAGGGTGGAATAGAACTTTTTTTCTCTTTGGAGAAGAGAGTCCTTGATATCCTCAGCCCTGTATAGTGTGTGCGTTGGTGTGTGCGTTTGTGTGTGTGCGCTTCCGGTACGGATCAGAACACTAGTCACCAGATGTTCCTTGAGGTGGCCCTGCTGACAGAGCAGTTCTTTCAACTGTCTCTCCGTCTGTTGCTCCTGTTTCTTCATTAGATCGTTTTGCAGCTTCATCTCATACAACTGCTGAGTCTGAGAGGACAGGTGGATGCAGTGTTAAAAGAAAAAAGTGTATTACCATGACAACAGAATTTACTCATGGACATCAGATACTCTGAGAAAATAAATATTACCATTATGCACAATTTATTATCACATAGCAGAAATATGTGTTGTGGTCTCCCCACACCAGAAAACAATGAAAACAAACAAATCATTCATGAAGAGGCCTTTAGGAAATGCCCTCATGCATGACATCCACTTTTTGAGACTAGGGGTATCAGCAGTTGAATTATTTGGGTTTTATTGCTTTGCTTTTGGCTGGAGGGATCACCATTTTGAACAAATGTCTGAGAATATTTACAAGAATATTTTACATTTAGAATTAATTATTTGTTTATTGAATGAGATAGGAAGATAGAATACATACGCAATCAGTTTGTTGATTATTGGATAGTGTATTATACTATGATTATCAGAAACAAGTGCAATTTCACCTTGTTTCTGATCAAGAGAAGAGATGGAGGGAAACATAAGGGTATTATATCTCCCACATGCTAAAGCTTCCTCCAATGACCCTGATATTGTCCGGGAAGAGTAGCACTGACTTTGTGCCAGTGTGCCACAAGCCATTGATCCTTGGGATTGGTCATGAAGCAGCTGATATAGATTAAGTGTCTCGATAAGTTATATAAACATATTTATACAATGTATTTTAAGACGTGATGTTATGAAGCTATTCTAAGTATAACGTTGTAATATGAAAGCATCGTACCTTGTTAAAAAGCTCTTGGTTATTCTTGGTCAGCTTTTCATTGGAGGCCTTTATTTTCTCTTCGTATCGGACGACTGAAACTTTGACTGACAAAAATATTGCTCCATGAGAAAGCATTTGGTCATCGTTATTATGTTGAACACAACATGTTAATAACAACTGGTCACAGGCTAGGATAAACTGACCTTCTTGTAACTTCGTAGTTTTCTCAGATAACAGCTGTTCAGTGAAGATAATTTGTTGAAACAGGTTGTCCAAACTCATATTTATGTTTATATTTAAATGAGATTCAATGTTAAGTAAGGGTCAAATTTCAAAAATCGGAACAATGAAAGTCGTAAAGTGGATTAAGCACGGGCACGAACAGAACTGAAACAACCAGACGTGCCTGATGGTTCATCACACAAACTCTCGCGGGAAGTCGACTTTGTTAACCCTGCGCGTGACCTGAGAGGCTTCCCGCTTCATCGACTCGTGAGATCACGCGAATCCAGCTGCCTTGCAAGTTAAAGGACAATTCCGGTATTTTGAACATTGAGCCCCCTTTCTGGTTTGTTTATGATGAAATAGAGTGGGTGACACCGAAATTTTAACTATTAGTCCTTTCTCGGGTATTTGGCTCATTTTGAATCGCTCCTGCCTGCTTCACAATGGTTGTCTGTGTGCATACACAAACCTGTCATCCCAGCAACCCTAAACGTTCGTTTTCGAAAATGTGCAAGTAACCGAGTGGTTAGTGGCATTTGTGAAGTTTAAAAAAAAAATATCGGCGCAATATATGGTTTATATCCGTGTTAGTTGCTAATTGGAACTATTTTTTCAGATACCTCACAACCGCATATAAACTTCCGCTCGCTGTGTAACCAGCTGTGTAACCATGGTTACACAGCTGGTTACACAGTTCGACCACCTGTTGACGACAATATTCCAGAGGAAGAAGAAGCATAATAATAATATATATAGGTCTATATGTATATATATATATATATATAACTAATATAATATATAATAATAATAAGAAGAAGACGTTCAACTTCATTTTCTGTCGAGTTCAAAACCAAGGCATCAGCTGTGGTTACCGTGCAGTCGATTATGGGAAGAATTTGTGCGGTCAGAAACTGCGGGAAGATCTCTAGAAAAAGGAGTTGTCATCGGCTTCCTCTCAACACACCTAAAAGTCATAGAGTCAGAAAGTTGTGGCTTTCATTCCTCGGGTTCGACATAAACACCCCAGTAAATGTACTTCGGGAAGCCGACCATCGCGTTTGCGCCTTTCACTTTCGGCCTGAGGACTACCTGAAATCAACAAGTCATCGAAAGAAGTGTCCGAAGAGACTGCATCTGAAAAGGGCAGCTGTACCGACGCTTTGTGGACCAACGCTAGACGAAAAAGACCTCGGGGTAAGCTAGATCATGTACAACGTTATGTTTATGATTAGTTTAGGTTGAACATCTGACTCGAACTGAAGGTTACACGGACCAAAACAGCGAGTTCGTTGTTGCTGCTTGATGTTTTTGACGATGATTCTGAAGTTAGTCTATAGGCCTACTAGTATTTTGACCTAGAATAGCGTTTTTAAAATGTTTTTTTGATCGTAACGTCTCCTAAAGAGAGCTGATGGGGTATCCACAGAGGTTAGATCAGACATGGGCATCATACGGCCGTGATTTTGGCCGTGATATATAATATATAGATATCTATAGCCCATATTATATATCTTATATTATTATATATGCGACCATGCATAACATAATCGCTTGAACCACCGTTCAAATGGCAGTCTGAGCCATAACAACAATATTTGTGTCAGTAATGTTGATGAGATGTTGTGTTTTGCAACTTGTTACAGGCTGTTGGCGGTGTGGTGGACCAGCCTTCTACCTCCAGCATATCCTTGGTCCTCACCAGTCCACAGCCACGGCCTCACCAATCCAATAAATCCCCAAGGAAGTCCTTATCTGGCAGTTACCTTGCTTTCCCTGTGATCAGGGAGAGGCTCTCACTATCTGTAAGTTATATTGTTACTATATTGTTACCTTACTTGTGGTGATACAATGTTTATTAGGTGAGTGCTGCATGCAGCGCTCAACTATTGTATCTTCTTTCTTTCTTTCTTTCTTTCTTTCTTTCTTTCTTTCTTTCTTTCTTTCTTTCACACACACACACACACACACACACACTTATTTTACATTTCTGCATTTTTAGCAATGCTTTGCGCTTTTCATTCAGCTGTCACTCTATTTGTTTTCAACCATTTCCATTTTCTCAAATGTTTACATTGTTTACTCCATTTAGACTTTTGAACTTTTGTTCAAACCCCATCACTTGATTTAAGACATACGTTTCTTTATGTCTTAAATAATCTATGTGGCTTTATTAAAACATATTTTCAACCTCACTTTGCACTACAGCACATTTTCTGCAGGAAATGCATTTTCTAGTTATCACTATAATTGTAAGTATTCCTTTGCTTCACTTTTCAACAGCCAGATGATTGTGAAACTGAGATGCTTCAAATGGACACAAGCATTTCCTCAGTCATTGAGGATGACCCAAAAGACATGAGCTTCAGCCTCAGTCAACAGTCAAGTTCAAGTGAAACCTCCAGTTCAAGTGCCTCAGAAGAGCAAGGGGAGTGGGATGAAAGAAAATGGATTGTGAACGAGTCTAGCATCATGCAACTGTTTAGAACATGCCATATATGTGCCGCACAAATCACTGATAAAAAAGTGACAACTACAGGCAGCCAACTAAAGATTGAATGGACATGTTTGAATAATCATCATGGCAAGTGGGCATCATGTCCTGATGCAAGAGGAATGGCACAGAATAACTTGCTTGTTTCTGCTGCTACGCTTTTCTCTGGAACAACTTTCACTGAAGTACACGAGTGGGCCAGCATCCTAAACTTGCAACTCTTGAAGAAATCGCAGTACTACTCCATCCAATCCGACTACCTTATTCCAGTAGTACACTTTGCATACAAGGATCATCATGAGAATCTCATTAGGCGACTTATTAGACAAAAGGCTGAAGGCGAGTCCATAGAGCTGTGTGGAGATGCCAGGTCTGACTCACCAGGTGAGTGTGTTTTTTTTCTTTAATACAATAACATGGAGGTATGGATTGTAAGACTGTTGGAAATGTTTTCCTCTGGATAGTAAGGAGGACTCACATGTTGTCACGCTATTACATTCTACAGGCTACAGCTGCAAGTATTCCACCTATTCGTTTCAGCTTCTATCCAGTAATGAGATCATTCACTTTCAACTACTACAGGTAAAACTAAAATGCTGCTTGTCCGATTTGTGAAACTATACTCTGGGTGACAGAGTATAGATAAAGCATTATTCAGTGGGTGTATTGTATTTGTTTTTTTGCTATTGCTAATTCATTCATTTCTATTCTCTTTCGTCAATAGGTAACGGAAGCTAGCAGTTCAGTTGCCATGGAGTCCCAAGGCTGTAGGAGGGGCCTCAACCATCTCATTTTCAATGAAGGAGTAGATATAGACCTCATCACTACAGACCGGGCCACATCAGTTCGGAAAATAATGAGGGAGGAATTCCAGAATGTTCACCATGAATTTGATCCTTGGCATGTATCAAAAGGTAAATAGTTGTATCAAAACAATGTAAATTGTGATTGACTCAATGACTCATCAAATCATAACCTGATAGACCTTCCATGTATCAAGACCACATATCTTGTACTGTGAAGGAGAACCTTCACATTTGGCTCACCCACATTTGTGGTAATGTGTTTCATTACTATTACACAGGCATAAAGAAAAAACTGGTAGCACTCGCCAACAAAAAGGAAAATCAGGTCCTGCAGGGCTGGATTCGGGCGATCCTCAATCACTTTTGGTTCTCATGCTCATCTTGTGGTGAGAGTGCTGAGGTAATAACCCCAATGCATAAAGAATGTATAAAGATTGCACTGAAATCCCGTCAGAAGATTATCAAATAGTCTTGAAATGTAATATATTCTGTAGGAACTGAAGCGACGGTGGACCTCAGTCCTCCACCACATCTGTGGGGAGCACACATGGGAGCAAGATGGAAGAAAGTGGGCATGCCCTCACCCTGCTCTCAACCCAGATCAGCAAAGGACAAAGCGATGGCTCCAGCCAGAGTCTCAAGTGTTCAAGTCTTTACGGAATATTGTTGAAGATAAAAGACTTCTGAAAGACCTTGAGCAGATGACTCGCTTCAAACATACAGGTATATAGCATTATGAAACAGATCTATGCAACTTTTCAACCTATGTAGTCACTCTCTCAATGTCTAATGAAACACTTTAATTTACAGGATCTTTGGAAGTGTACCACAACGTTATGCTAAAATATCTGCCGAAACGACTGCATTTTCGGTACGACACCATGGTAGCCCGAACACAACTAGCCATCCTGGACAACAATTACAATGTCGGCCGACAGCAGACAGAGACTTCAGAAGGTATTGAGATTTCATAAGTAAGCCCCTAAATGTGTTTGTCACAACTTGGCTAAGAAATAATGTTCTCTGTGTAGGACTTCCAAGATACAGTATGGTGTTCCCAAAACAGAGCAAGGAATGGGTAGCCAAGAAGATCTATGAGCCTACTAGTCAGTACTTCACACAACACCTTGTGAAACTCGTGTTGGAGAGAAGGGAGGAAAGAACACCGGAAGACATTCCACATGTCCAGCGGCCTGCAAACATTGCCACTAAGGAGAGACCCCCCAAGGAAGATTTAATCAGGAAACATCAATCCAGATTCCCTCGCCACACTGATGTTTGAAAAACCAAGGATCCAGATTGTAAATTTGTTTATATGTCAGAATCAGAATCACTTTTATTACCCCTTATTGTACAGTAGGCTACACAAGAGCAAAAGTATTAGGCTTGGTTCCTCAGCATAAAGAGTGAAGTGTAGGGTGTTCAAGTGGTAGTGTTGTAAATGTGTTTGTAAATACAGTCGGCCTATGTCTACCTTTACCCATTAGGAAAACATGTTTAGGCCTACAGACACTAGTGCACTTTCTAAATAAAACTGCAACGATTTTTGAACAAAAGTTTTTTTATTGAGAAGAAATTAAAAAGTAAACGCAATGCAGTTAGGTAGGAACAGAAGGTAGGAACAGAAGGGTAAGATATACATTGGAATAAGAATAAAAATAATGAATTCAGAATAATTCCTCTATCTCACTGGGTTTAAACCCAGCATACTGTCCAGTGGGGGATGGGAACGCATTCCTAACAGCCCACACCACGCAACTGGGTAATGCAAGGCGATTTCCTCGTCCCAGTGGTTGACCTTTGAGGGCCCACTCCAGAATGACTCGATAAGCCACAAGTCGGTATTGACTGAGGGTAACAAAACATGGATAGAGCAAAGACTGGGTCAGTAACTACTAGTAATGAGACGGTGGCACCGTTTTCAAAAACATTATAGTCGAGATACATGCGAATTATACAAATTGGCATCTGAATATGAAATACATTAGGCCTACATCAATGTAGCTTACCTATCTGACAGTTGGCCATTCGGTCCTTCGGGTGTGGGGCGTTTCTTCCAGTTAATTTTAGGGACCCAGAAGAAAGTCTCCAGCACGGTTTTATTTAGGAGATGGCGCACTTCATTTAGAGAGATGCAGGGCGACACAGTCTCGTCGACCGAGACATTGAGGTTGGCCATACCAGCTGTGACGACAAGGTCCCACTCCGTGCAGCACCTACTTTCGTGCTCCGTCGGCATCTGCCTGCACTTCCCACAGGCACACCACCAATTTCCCGCGATCCTGGGGACCGCTTCAGCCGGAGCTTCAGGCGCCTCCGTAGCCCTGGCCTCCATCTCCCGTAGCTCCTCTTGGGTGTATTCTGGTTCATACAGATATCCTCTGCCGTCAAACTCAAAATCGAGTGCGTCCTCCAGAAGCCACCTTTCATATTCCATTTTCAATGATTTTCCCTAATCCGAGGTGCTCAAGTCACGGTACAAGATTTCAAACCAACGTAAACAGCCCACCTTTCCGGTTCGGCGGAGTAATATCAACGAGCAGTAATGAGTCTTCCAACTGAAATCAACTGGCGATAAATGTGCAATAAAACACGACAGAAACCATATATTGCGCCGATAATTTTTTTTTAAACTTCACAAATGCCACTAACCACTCGGTTACTTGCACATTTTCGAAAACGAACGTTTAGGGTTGCTGGGATGACAGGTTGGTGTATGCACATAGACAACCATTGTGAAGGAGGCAGGAGCGATTCAAAATGAGCCAAATACCCGAGAAAGGACTAATAGTTAAAATTTCGGTGTCACCCACTCTATTTCAGCCTAAACAAACCAGAAAGGGGGCTCAATGTTCAAAATACCGGAATTGTCCTTTAATGCATTCTGGTGAAGTGAAGTTAAGTTCCAACATATGTAGCCTAATAATAGGCCCATAACGTATATAGTTTAACATATTATATAGAATAACATATGAACAAATTTATATTATATAACATATGTACAGTATATAGTATAAGTTATATTATATACATAAATCGGTGTATTTGTTGAACAGGCGCAATAACGTGTGGCCTGGTGTGTTACGAACGGGGGTCTACATCATCCTGACGTTCATTTATAAAATTATATATTGATTGAGGCTTTCTGTAGATCAACGGATGTGGCTGACCTCTGACCTGTGCCCGGGGAGCGGCCCTCCCTATGGAGATCAGAAGAATAGCAAAGTCATCAAATCTTAATAAGACCATTATTTCAGTAGCAGGCTGGCTTTATTGTAATTTTATTGCCGCTCGGTTCCCTCGAGGCGCCCTCCGCTGAGATGGTGCGGATCGAAAATCAAGATTCAGATTCAGGCTTAGTAGCCTACGGAAGACGAGCTCGGTCTAGGTAAAGCTGTTGAGTTTAGGAGGATGTAAACGATGTCTCCCATGGTTGCCATGTTCATCTTGATATTAGAGGCATTATATTATCTTGATATTACATCACATCCACCGTTGTTGTTTTTTCATAGTCGTCGATGAGTGACAAAGAAAAAGGCATTGGCAAGATTAATAATGTCTTGAAAAAGTCCTAACTGATCGGGTTTGTTAATGGACTGCCAGTCTGCCACTGAAAGGTCTATTTAGTCCAGGCTACACCAAGTGACTTTGAGTCGTTTACATAAGGGCATTGCGACAGCAATGATATTTAGCTGAAAGATCCATTTTGCATACTTATATCTATGAATTATTTAACACATTGTCTTTATAGCAAGTGCTTAAACATCCGCTAGATGGCGGTATAGTCACTTAATATATCCTTCCTTTTCCGCCGCGTTGGCCTTGGGGCCACGTTGGTCCTGGGGCCAGTGGGTCCTGTGGGCCATGTTGGCCCAGGGGCCCATTCACAGGATCAACTAGAGATGTGGCATATTCATGAAATATGGATAGTCTCGTTAACCACTCAAGACATATCTCTAATTAGGTCTCTTGATTAAGTCCATCTGGTATACAGCCTAATGATCGCCTTTTGCTTCTCAGCTGTTTTCTTTTTCTAATTTCCTAAATGGTCTGTTAACATGTTATTATCAGGGACTGGGATTTAAGACCCATGTGCATTAAATCGATAGCCCGGTGTGTAACGATTCCTGTGCGGGCTATGTAGATATTTACTTATTTATCCATTGGCTTAAAGGGTTGACGCGTAGCTTGTAAGCCTTCTTTAAGTATATCAAAGTCCATCACAATCAATGCCGATACAGGCTTATATCATACGAGGAGTCGTTTACCCAGTTCTCCAGCCTTCACTCTCTGACTGCTGCAATTAACTCCATTATAAAATTTAAACCTATAGGCTACAACACACACACGCGCGCGCGCACACACACACACACACACACACACACACACACACACACACACACACACACACACACACACACACACACACACACACACACACACACACACACACACACACACACATCAATAATTATTTGCTGGGATCGATTACAAACGGTCTGTTAACTGCAACCGTATGTTTTATAACTTTGTACCTATTTGCAGTTACAATTTTATATAATTGAAAAATTTTAACAATTTAGTTTACTTTAAGATCGGGTTATTCTGGAAGGAGACCGGTCTGAGGCTGAGGCTCCCCTCCAGACGGAGCGTGCGGCGGCGGAGCGGGGAGGGCTGGGGGGCGGTGAGGGGAGCGGGGAGGGCTGGGGGCTTTGGCTCTATGCTGGACGGAGCGTGCAGCAGGGGGGTGAGGGGAGCGGGGCGGTGAGGGGGGGCTTTGGCTCCATGCGCTCAGACGCGCACATTCGAGCAGCTTCCCACTCACTGGAGTTGGAGCCACACTGAACCTAGTCGCTCTTTGCTTTGACTCCGAACAACCCCAGGAGCCGGAAACCTTTTTCTTTTTTAATAAATGGTTCTTGCTGTGTGTTTTTTTTTTGCTGATATAGTTCAAAGACTGTGGGGGGATCTGAAGGAGGGCACTTTGGGAAGCTGTGAATAATTTCTCGCATGAAGCGAACCCCTTGGACGCTGGACCGCGGAGTGCGCACCCTGTCGGAGTCTGCTGCTCTTCAATGGATTTCAATACGGACGCGATGCTCTGGACCTTAAACTACTGCTAAGACTGCTTTTTGAAGTACACCTTATTATTTTTCTATCTGTCCATCCCTCGATGTTTCCCACCGACAGAAGGACGATGATCTTCGCAGCTCTCTATGCGCTTCTGCCTCTTCTTGGTGAGTTGATTTGGTTTTGTTATTCTTCACTCTCTTGCTCGTGTTCCCCGATCCCCGATCCGGTCGGTAAACAATTGTATGTGTTGCTTCATGAGGGGTGCAGTGTGTGTGTGTGTGTGTGTGTGTGTGTGTGTGTGTGTGTGTGTGTGTGTGTGTGTGTGTGTGTGTGTGTGTGTGTGTGTGTGTGTGTGTGTGTGTGTGTGTGTGTGTCTGTGTCTGTGTGGGTGTGTGTGTATGTCTGTGTTCAGGACCGTCAGTATCCGACCAAGAAAGTCCATCGCAGGCAGCTCTGCGTGATAAAGTAAATAGTGTGTAAAGCTCTACTACACCTTTTCAAACACTTCTCCAAACAAGCAACACATCACTTTTGCGAAGACACAATAATCTATATGAAACGTACATTCACAATTTTTAATGAAACCTTTCGTTGTGGTCGTTCTTGTATTATCAGGTCTATGGCATGTGACGCGCCGCATCTTTTTCTGTTGCTCCCACATTCCCCCCATCGAATGGTTTATATGTTAATCCCCCAAAGCAGCTTAATCTCAGAACATTTAGCCTTCCCTTAAAGGAAAGAAAAAACAACTATACTCTATTAATAATAATTAATAATAATTGATAATGATGAGTATGATTATTATTAGTATAAGCATTATTCTTATTATTATTAGTAGGAGTGGTATTATCATTATTATTTCTTTTTTCAATGCCCAGATGTGTGTTCGCACGCCGAGGAAACGGTGCACGCCAGCTCGCCACACCACCTGGACTGCGTGAGGGCCAGCGAGCAGTGCCAGAAGGAGCAAGCCTGCAGCACCAAGTACCGGACTATGAGACAGTGTGTGGCCGGGGGCAAGGAGAGCAACTTCAGCATGGTGGCCGGCCTCGAGGCCATGGATGAGTGCAGGAGCGCTATGGACGCGCTCAAACAGAGCCCCCTGTACAACTGCCGGTGTAAAAGAGGCATGAAGAAAGAGAAGAACTGTCTGCGCATTTACTGGGGGATGTATCAGACATTACAAGGTGTGTATTTCATATGCCGTGGTTTATTTAATTCGTCACTTGGCTTTGATGAGCTGCAGCTTGTGACAATAGGGAATATTTAAATGTGAAAAAAAAATCCCCATCCCCCCGTCTTTAATCCCTGCCAAACCATCTCAGATCATGATGACTCCATCATAATTTCACCTCCTAAAAGTAGTACCCCCGCACGCTTAAAACACACTCACATTGCGATAAAAAATACATTTGGTACTTTTAAACTCTCCTCCTAATTCTCTTACATTCTAGCCGTATATGAACTTCTGTTCTACATACTTTTATACCCTGTGTCTGTTCTCAATGAAACTGTTCTTAATGATCCTGTGTTGAATACAAACCATTTTTGTTTTTGTAATTCTGATCTCCAAAATCACTTCCCTTGAAGGTAATGGAGCATGAGGCCCCTCGAGGCCGTGCCATCTCAAAGAGATGTGGTGTGTTTGTATAGTGTGTATGTGTGTGTGTGTGTGTGTGTGTGTGTGTGTGTGTGTGTGTGTGTGTGTGTGTGTGTGTGTGTGTGTGTGTGTGTGTGTGTGTGTGTTTGTTTGTATATGTGTGTGTGTGTGTGTGTGTGTGTGTGTGTGTGTGTGTGTGTGTGTGTGTGTGTGTGTGTGTGTGTGTGTGTGTGTGTGTGTGTGTGTGTGTGTGTGAGTCCGTGCAGTGAGCTCACTTCCAGTTGCACAACACAGCTGACCAAGCTGCCTAACCAAGCGTGCGGGTGTGTGCCACCATGGATATCGACTGACCCAAATACCACCCCCTTCCCCTGCAGGCCAATGTGATGGGGGGGGGGATGCTGTCATAATAAACAACAAAACACACAGAGGGGGGCAGGGTGGGTCCGGGGTCAGACCCTGGCCTGTCAGACTGTTTCTGAGACCTGTCTGTCTGTCCCTGCGTTCGTCAGTCCCTCGGTCAAGGTGGCACTGTCTTTCTTGTCTAATGCCTGGTGCTCTATCTCCCATCCCAGGGAATGACTTCCTGGAAGACTCCCCCTACGAAGCGGTCAACAGCCGTCTGTCGGACATCTTCCGCCTGGCTCCAATCCTGGGTACGAATCTTTCCATTCACCCTGTCCTTCCTGGGTTATTTCTTCTGTTTTGGTTTGATGTGTCTCCTGGCTCAACGTTTTTCTATGTTTGAAACTATGTTAACGTTGGTCAAGAAGGAAGCTTATCTACAAGCCTCCAAGCTGTGCATGCTTCTGAACGAAGGTTCTCCCCTGTCCCGTCGAGTGTGTGTCCTGCCTTTGGATCTCTCCTATATCTCTCCTTCTGTGTCCTCCCCTAACACAGTGCATGCCAGCTCTGCAGTTATCAAATCTTTGCACGGGGAGCTCATACTTCTGTGTGCACACTGGTATCAGGTGGACACCCTTCTACAGAGTTTTCATTAGTGTTGTTATTGTTGTTTGGATCAGGTTGCAGGTATAGTTGCAGCCCTCGTCAACAGTTCAATGGAAATTATGTGTTTGCCAAAAGCTTGTTTGAGATGGGCTGTGAGTATGAGGGTTAAGAGGTCTGTGAGTACCGCTGAGAGTGTGAGACGGGGTTGAGAGGTAATCTTCCCCTCGCGGGAGAGCCATGTTGTCAGCCTCCATTAGATGGCAGTGTTCTTCCCTTATTCACCAGACACAGACAACACACGCAAACGCACACACACACACACACACACACACCTGATCCTCCTCTGCCCTGCACTTGAGACAGTGCAGGGCATATTGTATTGTATTGCGTTCCTTTTGGTGCAATAATGTTATTTTTTTGTTGTGGCTTTGAGAAATAGGAATCCCACATCGAGTCAGTGAAAAATATGGTAACCTTACCTTTCATAAAATCACATTTTGATCACCTTGAATTAAGGAATAGGTGTGTGAACACATGGGTGTGTTCTAGAGGCAATGGGCTTGAGATACTTTTTTAGATGGATTCGAACACGAGAGGTCAATCAATTTGTGGATCTGCATAGTTTTGAACCCGAATGTGAGTCCAGAGATCAAGAGAAAAACACAATACAAATTGTGTCGGAAGGACTTCTGTGACTGACTGACTGACTGACTCTGTAGTCGTGACTCCTGTATCTGGGTGACACATCGGCTCTGGAACCCAAGCTGCAATCCAGTAACCGCCTGTAGCAATATAACTCAAGAGCGGAACTTACTGCTTTTCATCAATGCCTCTTTTATACTGTTCATACCCACCCAACCGCCCACCATCACAACCCACCCTCTCTCCCACGCGCATAAGTGGAAGATTGATCACTTAGAAAACAGGGGGACCATCTCCACAATGGAAAAGCTGTCATTGCCCCCCCCACCCCCCCCCCCCCCCCCCCCTTAACATGCCAGCGCCCCTGCGAGTGAGGGAGGAGGCAACGCAGAGCCATCAAACCTTATGCAGTGCGGGGAGCATAGTTCACAGCGCAGCCATGTAACAACCCTCAATAACCCCCTCCACCCCCACACCCCCCACCTCTGGCAGCCTGAGCTATCGGCTGCTGGAGCGAGGGCACGGAGATTTACCGCGCCGAGCTCAGCCCAGGAAAGGTTCTCCTTATTCGCCATCTAAAAACCTCTTTATGTTGATTGACGGCTTTGCGTGATTTCTCATTCTTGCTCTCTCTCTCTCTCTCTCTCTCTCTCTCTCTCTCTCTTTCTCTCTCTCTCTCTCTCTCTCTCTCTCTCTATCTATCTCTCTCTCTCTCTCTGTCTCTCTCTCTCTCTCTCTATCTCCCGCTCCGAGTCTCTCTCTCTCTCTCTCTCTCTCTCTCTCTCTCTCTCTCTCTCTCTCTCTATCTATCTCTCTCTCTCTCTCTGTCTCTCTCTCTCTCTCTCTATCTCCCGCTCCGAGTCTCTCTCTCTCTCTCTCTCTCTCTCTCTCTCTCTCTCTCTCTCTCTCTCTCTCGCTCTCTCTCTCTCTCTCTCTCTCTAAGAGACAGAGAGACCTCAAGCACAACCTGACAGTGTCATTAAAGGATAGTTATTGAGCAATTGTGTGTGTGTGTGTGTGTGTGTGTGTGTGTGTGTGTGTGTGTGTGTGTGTGTGTGTGTGTGTGTGTGTGTGTGTGTGTGTGTGTGTGTGTGTGTGTGTGTGTGTGTGTGTTTGTGTGTGGGAGCAAAGCATTATATGGAATAGTATTGAATGGGAAATCAAAAAGTGCAGCGATTGCAGGCATGCAGAGTAATAGAAACAGGGCAACGGGGAAGCAACACGGGAGGGACTCGAGGGAAGCTAAGGAGAAATGAGAAACGCCTGAGTGGGCTGAACAAGTGATCTGCAGGGAGACTACTAAAGGTGATGACAAACAGAGGGGATAAAAACATATAAACGTAACTTTCATTCTACTGAACATGACCTATGGTTGTCGTAAAAAGTTATGATTCTGTATATTGTTCCAAGTCCTGTATTCATTGTGATCATTAATTATGGACCTGTGTAACTTCTGACTGTAATTCAAGAAACCCAGTGTACAATAGATATGTTATTGTCTGTGTCTGTCCCGTGTTTGTCTGTTCAGCAGTAAGACACTCTGATCCCAGGCTGTTGGAACAATAGCCCAGCATATTTACTCAGCGCTTTCCTAATAGACCCCATAGGCCCCAACCAAGCCTCTAATCTCCAGCAAAATCCTCACACAATGTGCACTAATCTACAGTCACACACTAGCACATCCACCTTGCGTCGCACATATGAACGCGCACAGATACTATTAAGCACACTACAATTGTGTAGTATAATGCACACACTCGCAGGCACATACGCACGCACGTACACACACACATACACACACACACACACACACACACACACACACCAACACCTATTCTCACGAGAACACCTGTCTGCATCAGTCCGATTGTATTAATGTCAGTGACGCTATCACAGAGCATTCTGAGCAGATGGACAGCACCCTGTGGGAGTGGGGGGTTTCCACATAAAACCTACTCTTTCATAGACAGTGCATATTGAATGTTAGACTAGTGTTGAAGATTATGAATCCATTTCAAATGACAATTTCTTGATAAAAGACAAAAGGACGTTTTTGTCAGAAGTGGGTTTATTTTCAAGTCCCTTAAGGATAAGATCGCATTGGAGGACGAGGACCCTGGAAGGAAACAACACACACACACACACACACACACACACACACACACACACACACACACACACACACACACATGAAAGCACACAGACACAAACAAGCACACACACATATGCACGTACGCATGCACGTACGCATCACTGAAAGGTTTGTTGTCGGGGGGATTGATTTGGTGACTCTTTGGAGCATAAATAAACAAAAGATATGCAAAG
Organism: Gadus macrocephalus; assembly: GCF_031168955.1. NCBI lineage: Eukaryota > Metazoa > Chordata > Actinopteri > Gadiformes > Gadidae > Gadus > Gadus macrocephalus. Next base: position 17,656,395 of record NC_082396.1, on the reverse strand, counting down.
TCCTAGTTTTATGGAGTAGAAACCTAGGCTGGTCACCGCCCCTCTTAATATAAGGTATCCATTGTTCAGGAAACTGGTGTATGAAATGCAAGGTGAAGATGCTGCTGCCCACATTACGTCTGGCTGCAACTAATCAAATTAAATGTAATAATCTGAAGGATTATTACATGACATGATTTACATTTTTCTGTAATATTTATTTAATCCTTGCTTTCAAATAGGAATTATATTTTTTGGAGAAGAGGGGATGTGTACTTAAATATGCATTCCATTTATATTGTTGCATTGTAATATTTAGATAAGGTTAGACTCAGGCCCTTCATAACTTTTCTATTCTACTTTAGTATTCTTCAAAGTATCAAGGGTGCTATGTTGGCCCAGTGTGTGTTGTTTGAGAACTCCAGAGATCCATGAGAGTAGGATTTAGCCGTTTGGTCACAGTTTGAAACCAAATGCCTTGTGAAGGATGTGTTTGTTGTTTGGATTGGATATTGGGGCAACCCTGCAATGGTCTGGCATCTGATTCAGGCTGAAATTGTTGGATGCAGAAATATCCTTCTAATATTATTTTCCGTATCAGTTTTTCTAGCCATACTCACATACATTTCTACCGTTTAAAACGTTGAACTCCATGAACTTGAGTGCCTTTGTTTTAATGTAATTAAACCTATCGGCTCCACGTTACCCCTGAAACTGCAGATTTTGCGCATGTGTATTCATTTGTTTTCTGAAACACATTTTTTTGTCGAGAGAGCGAGAGAGAGAGAGAGAGAGAGAGAGAGAGAGAGAGAGAGAGAGAGAGAGAGAGAGAGAGAGGTAAAGCAAGCAGCTGGAGGACTATATATTTCAGCTGCAGTAACATGATCACATCTTTTTCAGTCGCCAATCTACAAGCTCATTCCATGAATTCATTTGCTTTAAAATTCATGTTGTTTAATGGGCTTCTTTGTTGTCTTAATATTTCGTAATGCCTCGATAGTGTGAATTTCAATAGTATTTGTCTATGTATATGCAGATTAAACTTACTTTCAATTCATATAAACATCATTGGGACGCATGTATGCACAATGACAGATAAATAAACATACGTTGAAAAAATTATGATTTCACACGTTTTGGGATGTGATAACTCAGTGCGCTTCAAATGCTTTCATCTATTTTCAAAGAGGGGACATTTTTAAGAATTAATTTTCTCTGTTCTTTCGAGGGCACCACAGTTGTTCCAAAAGTTACATTTCCTGAACTCTATGTTTGAAAGCTTCCAGGTTCGCGACGTCCTTATTTACAGGTCCTCTGAGAGCAATTATATATCCGCACAACGTGGCAGGGGTAATAGTAACAGAGGATCCCAGAGACTGCAGACTTTATGAAGACGGTACCGGCAGAGTGAACCGTTTTGTCTCTCTGTGTGTTCTGAGCCTTTTCTTCTTCTCTCGGGCTCCGGCTGCTCTCAACCGTTTCATTTCCCAGTCTGGCCCCACGTTGGGCTTGTACAGCGTGAGAGAGAGAGAGAGAGAGAGAGAGAGAGAGAGAGAGTGCGGAAAACCCCTGTCTGCATATCAAACATGTCTGCATATCCCCCACTCAACAGCCACAAGATGCGTGGCTCGCAATGAATGCACCAAAGCCCAATATCTCCTCTCCTCTATCTGTCAACACTTCAGACATATTTTGTCCCCTCCGCCACCATCCCCACCCCTACTCCTCACTCCTACGACTCAAGTCAACCATCAAGTTTTAGTTTTGGGACTTGGAAGTTGACATACTGTATGCAGATGTTATTATTTGTGTGTGTGTGTGTGTGTGTGGGGGGGGGGGGGGACGCAGACGAGTCTGCGTCTGTTTGAATGTATGTGTGGTGTGTGTGTGTGTGTATGTGTCTGTGTATGTGTGGTGTGTGTGTGTGTGTGTTTGTTCATGTAAGTGCATGGCCAGGTTGAAAAGCAGAACCTTTTAAATCCATACGGTACAGAGCTTGTTCATCCATCTGCCGCATCCCTGGTTGAGTAGACACTGACTCTTACAACTAATGTGCGTGCGTGTGTGTGTGTTTGTATGTGTGTGTGTGTGTGTTTGTATGTGTGTGTGTGTGTGTGTGTGTGTGTGTGTGGGTGTGGGTGTGGGTGTGTGTGTTTGTGTGTGTGTATATCCTTCTTATAGGAAAGACGAATAGAGGTCATGAAGTAAAATGTGTTGGGGCAAACATGATTTTTTCCTTCAGGGTTAGCAAACTGCATATAATTGATATCTTTATTTCACTCAGAAAGTTTTTTTGCATTCATTTAGACAAAATCCACTCAGATATGTCATGTAGGCTATCAACACACTTTATCTGCCTGCTGTTTAGAAGTTCTGCTATCACAGGTATTCGTATTTTGAAATTATTTTTGCCAGAACGAACCAAACGATTACACATATAACTAAACTTTCATCTTTGTTTTTATAATCCACAAACCTAATGTATTCAGACATTTTCTTAGAAAATGGAACAATACAACCAGGGACTTTGTCCGGAAGAATTGAGCCAGGAACATGGTGGGCACGGTTGGGGGTCATGAATGCATCACGTCAACAACATTCATATGCAGGAATATAACGAGTGATGTGTTGCCTGTAACACAGAACAACAGTTATGGTTTTCAGTTGCCTGGTAACATGGCTGTCCCGTACGAACGTCATGCTCATTACATTGTCGCTAACGATCATCAATTTCTGGGACCTCATCAACATAGTTTTTAATCCCCTCTGCCTCATTTCCCAGTAAACTGCTCATCCACCTCAATAAACCACATGAGTCATTGAGTACATCGCCACAACTCTCTCCTCAATGCACTCATAATGCCTTTGTATATTCTGTTCCTGTCCGGCTGGACAGGGTTCGCTGTAAAAATACACTCCACTTCAATCCATATTGGATTCTTGTCTTTGTAGGCACAGAGACAGCACTCAGTAAACAGTGCTCACACCAGACTAGAGGAAACGTCGAGATCTGCCTGGGAAAGAGAGAATTGTATTGAAGGGTGACGTGGGCTATGTTGATGATTGAAAGCTGTTATATCTTTAAAGGAACTCGGAACGCCCACACAGTATGTTTTACACCTGATGGAAGTATGTTTTCTTTCCCTACTACCAATATACATTGGTAGTCAAGGCAGGGCCCTATTGTTGTTAAGGCGGCCGCCTTAACAACACAGTACTGGGGGAAACACTGCAGCATTTCATCCATCCATCAATCCATCAATCCATCCAAGCATCCATCCATCAATTCATCCATCCATCCATTCACCCATTCATCCATCCATCAATTCATCAATCCATCCATTCATCCAGCTATCCATTCCTCCATCCTTCTACTATGCTATGAATCCATGAACGAATAAGTTACATCCTTACATTCCTGAATCCATCCATTCAATCCTCCATTCATTTGTTCATCCATCCACCTCATGAATCCATACATTCATGCATGTCTTAAGCTTTACACCTTCCTTTGTCTATCCATATCTCAGTCCTTATTTACACAGAGAATTGCGTGATCAGCCCTGTTGGAACCCCTTCCATTTCCTTGGCTCTCCTAAAGCACCCTGCACCCTGGCCCTTGGTGTGTTATTGTCCCCGCGCCTCGTCTCGTATGAGGCCCAGTCGATACCGCGCCGTGTTAGATTGGAAACATGACGCCGTGTATACAAGAATCTATTGATTCCTGCCCGTCGCCCGTCGCCCCCCCGTCTCTCCTGCCCAAGCGCTTCCGTTTGAGGAGGGATCCGAGCCCCTCTCCGCGCCCCGGCATGGGGTCTAGTGTTCTGCCGGAGCAAGACCGCCTGCTGCCTGGGGTTTGTCCATCCACTGACCTTGTCTGTTTCCTGTGCTGAGGTATTTTTGGTGCGCTCGCGTTCCGTTTATATATTATGGATCCTCAAAGAACATTCAGTCCTTTAACTCGGGTTCATAGTAGGAGGCCGACGTGGCTTTTGTGTTTTATTTGTTTTTGAACAGCAAGAGGGGGGGTATAACTTGTAAATCAAATAAAGATGGATTGTTGTTGTGGTTTGTTGGTTGAAAATGGTCAAACCTAATTCTTTTTCCTTTTAGTGTCTTGGAAATTATGCAGACATGGAAAAGCATGCACACGCATACACACGCATGTGCACAGACACACAAACACACACACACACACACACACACACACACACACACACACACACACACACACACACTACAATTGTATCTGTATATCTATAGAAAATATAAAAACTATTCAACATAAATGCACTCTGGCGTGTTTATTTTTTTTCTCACCACTCATCTCTCTCCAACTCATCTTCCCTGGCAGGTAGCACGGGCCAGACCGCGCACTCTCTCACCACTTAATTCAGCACACCACTCTATAAATTACCAGCACATCTGTGGTGCCTTTCCTGCACAGCCTCCACCACCCAACCACCACGTCATTAGGCCGCCGGTCCAATCGCTGCTCCACTCACCGCAGGCCAAGAAAATCATTTAGTTAAAGGTGACCAGATTTGGAGTCCCCAGATCCCCCCGCCCCCCCCCTTAGAGGCCTGTGATTGGATGAGAAGTTGAGGGGTGATTCATCATTGTTAATCGACGTGGCTGACAGCTTGAATCAGCGGGAGTTTGGGGTGGGGGGGGTGGGCCAAGTCTGCTCCCCGCTGCTGTTTTATTCTGCATGCAAATACAGACAATTACCAAGTTACACACGCTGGGCCGCAGACACACACATGCACACATACAATGTACGCATACCCATACACACAAACACAGATATTGCTTACATACTTACACATACATACAAAAACACTCAAACGCATACACACATATAGGTATAAAAACATACAAACACACACACACACAGACATACACAGGTACACACACACACACACACACACATACTGACCTCAGATCAAAAAAATGTAAGCACACACACACATACAAATAAACGTATCTCTCGCTGACACACACACACACACACACACACACACACACACACATAGACGATTGCTCAAACGCAGAGCAATGTACACACAATGAAAGCAGGTTAGGACGTATACTCCTTGTGTTTAGGACATGTTTTTCAACAAGTACATGGTGAATTAATGCATTTTATTTGAGTTCAGCTTCATTCAGAGCAATGTGTTTTTTGATGTTAGAAAAAAGACAAACTCCATTGATCTCCATCTCTGTGACTGTCGCTGCCAATGCCTTAATCTCACCTACACCTGTTCAGGCACTTAGCCTGCTGAATTCCTGCCAACCAGTGCTTATACTCAAGTCACACATAAAGCACAAAAAAAAACATGATTCATCGTTGTAAACATAGCCTCCGCTTTTCCACAAATATCCCCTCAACACTCAAACAGAAGGCCAGAAGTACCAGGTATAATGTTCATATTTATGTACGGAAAGCAAACATAACTGCGGGCAGATTCTCTGGGGAGAGCTTTATCGCGTCCATTTTAATTGGGAGCCATTTTTGATTTACCATGCTGTGTTTTGCTTGGCTGACCACAAGCCTTGACCGACCATTGGCAGGTGTACAGAATCCCAGCCTTGTGTTAAGATGGCCCACTGAAGCCTTTGGATACACAATGTCTGCTTACACGGTTATACTTGATAATGTGCACAGCTGTCGTGGAACTGTGCCTGCGGAATACTGAATACACAATAATCCCAGTTTGAGTGGTTGGAGTCAACACACCGTATAGATTAAATAACGCTGTGTAACCTTATAAGAGCACTTTTTTACGATGGTTTTATGAAATGTGTAATGGTATACTCTTTGGTTTCGACACAGATTACTCATTTTAGATTTTCTTTCTAGTGCTCCAGGATTTAAGTTTGGTCAGTGAAGACAATGGTTGCCAAATATTTTGAACCGTCTTTATGGTATGCTGAGGTTTGACAGTTTCATACATTTCGAAATATAACAAATGTTTTGCAATGATATAGATATCAAATAAATAGCAAATGATTGGCACATCACAAAGTTCAGAGGGTTGAAAAGTATCAAATATTTGGTTGTGATATTTACTGTCTTTACAATTTCTTAACACGTTTTTTTGGTGAAAAAATTTGTTGTTCTGTGGTTGTTATCAACAGTATTCAAGATGGACAGAAATGCTATGAATTAAATACAATAAGAAAATGACTCAGCTAAAGCCCAAGGTAGCATTAGGGGAGATAAGTAACAATACTGTAAACTATCACAGCATACAATTTTGCAGAAGACTTTGATTCCTGGTCGAGGTTCGTGTGAGTTTGCCTTGCTTCGGTAAACACATCCGAAAACATATTATAAACATCTGTGCGCTTTGGTCTTGCATCTGTGTGACCAGTGGGGATTTGAGAAAGAGTTTCCCACAAATTAAATTATATAACAATAAAAGCAGTATCCTGGATTTACTGTGGGTTAATGTGGTGCAGGAGATCATGACTGGGACAACCCTTAACTTTTTGACACATTTTCACATGTGTTTAGGGAATTTTGAAGATGCAAGGCCCCTAAGGAGATGAAATGCCAATGAATCAGTAGCACTAGATAATCTGGATGCAGGGGTCGGGAACCCTTCCATGTAGTTACTTAAAATGTAGTTACTTGAAACGTTCATAGAAGCGTGAAAGAAGAGTTTACATGATTATCAGCCAACCTGTTAAGGGAAGAAATTCACTCATTGCTAATGAGACATGAAAGAACTACGCATGTCATTTTCCCTTGTAATTTCATGATCTACTCTGATTCGACTTCTCTGATTGTTGATTATTATATCATGGTACACAGATGTTGTTGCATTTGACCTGGAAATAACCAAAGCTTTGTGACTTTGTCCAATGAAAATATAGCTTTGTATCCCAGAAGGGCATTTATACAATATTTACCTTCAAATGTAAGTACATTCTGGTAATGCGATCTCTATTCAACCTTTGTTGGGTATCCATTGGAAAACACTGTAAAAGCCAAGTATGGCTCTAGACACACAGATTGCTGCCTCATGGATTATAGTAAGAGTAAGGTGAATATCAGGAAGCCCTCTTCCGAACCTGGGGCAAACAGGAACTACACTCCTTCCTATTTTACCGACCACACAGAGCGCTTCCCTCTTACTCCTCCCTCTGTCCACTTGGCACGCTACACTTTTCATAACTGTCTGACTGCACTTCCATATGACGCTTCATTTCCTCCCCCTTTGACCCCCACTAATGTCCTCAGTTTTCTGCCTTGACCTTCCCGTGACCTTGTGTGAACAATGAGCCTAGTTTGCTCATGCTGAACTGGCCCCCGCATCTTTTTGCAGAGGGAGGGGAACTCCGGAGCAGCGCCGGGACTTTGGCCCCAGGCAGGGGCAGTGCCCAGGGCAAGGCATCCCAGGACAGGGAGCCTGTTCTGGGTAGAGACCCCCTGGGCACAGGGGGGTCAGCCTCCTCCGCCCAGCTCCAGGATCCCAGTAGAAACAGGAGGGCTCACCCCAATTGGGCTATACTGGGTAATGAACAGGACATTGCTCACATGTGTCTGAGTGTTTATACATGCATGTATGTGTTGTGTGCATCTGTTTGTGTTTGGATGTGTGTGTGTGTGTGTGTGTGTGTGTGTGTGTGTGTGTGTGTGTGTGTGTGTGTGTGTGTGTGTGTGTGTGTGTGTGTGTGTGTGTGTGTGTGTGTGTGTGTGTGTGTTGTGTGCGTGCGTGTGTGCGTGCGTGCGTGTATGTGTGTGTGGGTTTCTGGTGTGTATGCACATGCTTGTGTGCGTCTGTGTGTACGTTCAAGCGTTCACGTTCAAGCACATGTGCGTGTGTGAATGTATTTTTTATCGATTTGAAGGGCTGTATATGTGTGTGCATGTTCATGTGTCAAAGGAAACACAAACACACACACACCACACACACACACACACACACACACACACACACACACACACACACACACACACACACACACAGAGGTCGGTGGATGCTTGTGCCATTTCAAAGCCAATAGACAGACAGGAACACTAGAGGGTTCACCAAGGAAGCTGATATTGGGTCGTTCAATCAATCATTCACCTGTGATGCGTAATGCTGGTGGTATTGGCCTGTCACTCGTGATGCACCCAGACCTGGGCAAATTACCCCCTGCATGTGTCCATAGAATATGCACACTTACGGGCCTTCCTGTCTGGTGTCATGGGGAGGTGGAGATGGGTTTCACTGCCCTTTAGAAGAAGGTTGAAAGAGTCTGCTTGTCTGTCTGTCAGAGTGTCTGTCAGTCAGTGTCTCAATGATAAGGCAGATGAGTAATGTAGGGTCGACATGTCCTTCATATTACCACAGCAGATGTGGCATTTTTTTTACGGGAACAAAAATCCTGAAGCAGATATGAGGGGTTAGGGGATACAGCGCGAGATAGACAGTGAGGAGGAATTTGATGTGGGAAAGGTCATATTTTGATATTCCCGTTGCGTCGTATTGGTTCAAATCATTTCCCCAATTGGAGGGCACTCTATGTCTAGAACTGTTCACATCAGCTCAGCAAAAGCAGCATTTGATTTTTGTGGATTGTAAACGCTCCATGATCATATTGAACTACGTGACAACATGATTACTTTGAGGGCATTTCTGTTCTATATTGTTTTGAAATTATCACATGAACCAAGTTTGTCAATATGTAGAATAGTATTAGGACTAGAAGAGTTTTACATGGTCACATTATTGCACATTATACTGAAATGTACACAAACGGTTGTACAGAGGGACAGTATAGAAAATAAAGTGAGCTGGAATCAATAAGTTAAACAATAATAAATAACTTACATGCGATACAATATGATATGCAAAGAATCCAATGTTATGGTTGAGGTTTTATTGTATCAATTTGTTTGATTAGGTTGAAGAAAGAACAATATTCCTCTTTTATTTCTCAAACTCCGGGGCACGTATTGACATACACACCACACGTCACAGCCAACGTCGCACACCACTGTCCATTGTATGTGTTTGGCATCAGTTTGGCATCACATTCTGATTCAAACCCGGGAGGGGGTTATCTGATGGGAAAGTTGGGTGACTTTTATACAGGCAGATATTGTTCTTCCTGATCAAAAGTGTTGTTTTGTAAAGTAGATGTTAATTACTTAAAACCAATCTACTTACGCAAAGGGATATTCTCCTACATTACAGCTTTTAAAGCCTACTAGTGTGTACACCAATATATCTGGCGTCATGGGGACACCATGAACTACTATTAGATTGTCCACAGACAAATAAAGAACGCTGAAGTTAGCTATCTTCTCTCCACCAATGCGTATTATTGTTAATTGGTCCTAGCAGTTAGCGTCATATGCGTCACTTCTGCTATGTATTTTCTTATTGTTTCAGTGGAACCAGCTCTACCTGTCATCTTTGCCTTCTGCTTTGTCAGCTCACCAGACACCTTGTCTTCATCTTTCTTCTAACGGACAAACTAGGGGAAGATTGGTTTGGATCATTAAAATGTAAGACAGTAAGCACCTGGCTCATGACGTGAGACATTAGCATTTGAAACATCAGCGTTCTTGGGTAGAGAGAAGCTCACTAAGTGCCACACCCAGAGGCTATATTCCACTTCTCTAATTCCAGTCTCAACGCTTTTATAGTGGATATTCTGAGTCTTAATTTTTCTCATTTTTAATACTGTGGATTTATTTCAAAGCCAGACTGGAATGTAAATGCTACACACATTAATTGTTTAATGTGTAGACCTTTTTTAAGGAAAGAAAGGGAAATGGTGGGAATATCTTAAGTGGACTATTTACGTGACAGAAGTGAAGGAAGGGAAAGGGTATATACTACACGTGAACACTCCAAAAGTAAACAAGATAACACTTTTTGCCGGGATTTATTTGTTTTTATTAGCGTGACGAGATGACCGTCACGCTCGCTCCCCATTACACATTTTGTGATGAAAACAATATCCCAAGTTTGAGATCTCAATCATGGGATATTGCCCAATATCCCGAGATAGCGAACTAATCGAATTGCGCAAATCTTAGGAGGTTCACGTGTAGCATAAACTAACAACAGTTATTCCATTGCATGTGATATGGGGGGGGATTTATGATCACTACAGGGCTATTTATGATCCACCCCGCATCAGTGTAGGCAGACTTAATTTGATCATATTTATCTCCATTTTCTTTCTCCTGTTTTTAGTAGAAAGGTGGATTGCAAAAACACATTTCAAACACATTAAGAACCTATGCAAAGACCTGAAGGTATAGTCTGCTAATTTCAACACTAGAGCGATAAGAGAGTGTCTCACTAGGGTTTTTTCCAACCTTAACATGAACAAGTTAGATGTGGAGTTGTAGCAAAGGGTTGGCAAAAAAACATGTGTGTGGGTTTTTAACATGTATGTGCCTCGATAGAATTGTAATGCAGTACATTTTGCTACAAACTGTGATACATACTCCCTAACCTCTCTCTATTCTTACAGCACAGAGTTTTAAGAATTGGATTTGCTTTTGTGCATATGTTTTCATGCTGGTTTATTGTGTGTGTGTGTGTGTGTGTGTGTGTGTGTGTGTGTGTGTGTGTGTGTGTGTGTGTGTGTGTGTGTGTGTGTGTGTGTGTGTGTGTGTGTGTGTGTGTGTGTGTGTGTCTGTGTGGATCTATTTGGGTTTTTATGGCTGTGAGAGCGAGAATGAGAGAGAAAGAGATGCAGAGAGAGGGAAGAAGAGAGAGAGAGAGAAGCAAAGAGAGAGAGAAGGAGGCAGAGAGAGTGTGTGGGATGTGAGTTTAAACTTAAGGGATTTACATGCAAAGTACTGGTGCCCCAGCATCTTAACATGGGGACGTGTGGATGGAATGTACCCACCGCAAATGCGCTTAGGTCTCTCGCTAGGAAAGCAATTTCATTTACAAGTCAACACACAGTGATGCATTCCCTTACTCCCACCTCCCACCTCCTGAAGATATTTGAAGATTGAACCCATCAGAACTAGTGACAGTCCATTCAGTGTTTGAAGCAGGCCCTACCATTGTTCATTTTGTTTAATTTCTTATATCCCAGATGAAAAGAATATGTGTAAAAACTGTCTTCCCAAACCGTGAATCAGTGGTGGTTGGTAGCTGATGTCTGAAGTGGATCAGCCCTGCCTGGCCTCGCACCAGAGGCTAATGTTATTGGCTACACTACTGGATCAAATTGCAGCTCAACTAGTGTACAGAGATACTTGGGAGTTAATTGGTAAAAGCCAGCGTGAACTCTCTGAACAGCAATTAATTCTTGTACCCAGCCTCTCTCTCTCTCCTTGTTGCTGCTGCGCTGGAGTTCTCAGCTCCCATTCGTTGGCTCGCGTGCAGCTGTGAAAACAAGACACATGTTAAGTGTTATTCAGGGCACCAACAAAACCCACACCCGCATGTGCACTCACACACTCACACACACGACACACTCACGCAAACGCACATACGCTCACACACCCGCATGTACACACACACTCACACACACACACACACACACACACACACACACACACACACACACACACACACACACACACACACACACACACACACACACACACACACACACACACACTAAAACACCTCACACAGGAAGTACAGCTGTCTTAGCAGTAAACACAGAGCAGATAGGCCATTTACTGTTATCACAGAAAACGAATTAATCACGTCACTTGTGGTCAACCCAAATGTACAAATAAGATTAGAGGCAACGTTCACTCTCCATAGAGAAAACAAACAACAAACGATAAACAACAAAGCAAACAACTATATCCAAACCAAAGGGAAACACACACACACACACACACACACACACACACACACACACACACACACACACACACACACACACACACACACACACACACACACACACACACATACACACACACACACACACACACACACACACACACACACACACACACACACACACACAATCACTAACAGACAGGTGTTGGAGCGGAGCAGGGAGGAGTGAAGTGAAATTCAATGTAGGGGTAAGGCTTAGAGGCATAGACAGGCCAAGCCCCGCAACCCCTCCCTACTGGCTGATTCAAGTATTGCCGGTGTTGTTCAGTGATCCTTTGGGGAGAAGTCAGCCAATGAGAGAAATAGCATTTTATGTGTTTGTCTCTCTCTCTCTCTCTCTCTCTCTCTCTCTCTCTCTCTCTCTCTCTCTCTCTCTCTCTCTCTCTCTCTCTCTCTCTCTCTCTCTCTCTCTCTCTCTCTCTCTCCCTCCCTCTCTCTCCCCTCAATCATTCTGTCTCAATGTCTCTCTGTTTGTGCATATGAATGTCCTTGTAACATCCTTTCCCCCCTGCTATTGGAGCATCTAGATGCCACAATACAGAGGTTGTAGTTGAATGAGTCAGATGAGGATTATTGAAAGAATATTATTGACAGAAAGTCTTTTTCCATCTGTTTTCCGTTGAGTGAGTATAGAAGAAGGATGTGGCCTTCTGAGATGGAGGAAAATCAATGAAAGGTTCAGGTATACTGCTGTTATTCCTACAACCTCATACACACTTTATTGTATAGTAACTGAAAATTTGCAGTCCATTTTAAATCTCCAAACACAGAGAACATTATAGGGTCCATAACTCTAACAAAGCCTGACCTGATTTATTGCCAAACCAACCAAGCTTTCATCATGTAACATTAGTTATTATATGATGAACTGTTTTACTTTCTATAACAGTTGATGCCTTTATTTACTCCAATATAATGATTTGTAGTGGTGCATTTTTCATAGATTAGAGGATGTAGGCCTACTAAGATTTTAATTTAAATGAATGTAATTGAAGTCAATATCCATCACATAATAAGGTCACAGAATGGTGATCGCTATTCTTTTCTTTGACGCCATTTTCTTCTTGCTTGCTGCTGAAGAGTGTAGCTACCGACAGCAAAATGAGAGAGGCGTCTCGTCGTGTTGCATTGTGATTTGATTAGTAACTTCACCTAAGTATTGGCCTAAGGACAACAATTCCCATCTCACAGCGTTGCTTTAGGATTGGATAGTAAGTTAATATAAAACTATCACAGACCCTGTGAACCCTTCACCCTAACCCTTATTGAATACCGCAAGAGGATGGTGACCGGAAGCCTCCGGGGAAAACTAGGAGGGTTAGCTAGTATGGAAATTGTGCTCTGTGTTATTCAGGGTTCAGATTCATCCATACCACGAGTCTGACTCATAAGAAGAAAGAAAAGTAAGAAAAAATCACCTCCAAGAATTCCCCAACTCTCTCTCTACCTTGTTGACCCCTGGCTAAGATTATTCATTAAAACCTTAAAGGTGGTCACGTACATATATTAATACACGGAGCACTCCTGTCTTTTAAAAGGAGGGTTTGTCTTTTCAGTACCCTTGTGATAAGTGATAGACATGGACGTTGATGAATTGCCCATCCTCTCCAGGGTGATCATTGTTGGAAACTTCCTTCACGTGAAACTTTACTCCAATAGTAGTGATAGCGGTTCCATTAATCACATATGCATGATAAAGCATTTGTCCTTGCTTTGTGCGACCCACACACTTCTATTCTTCTCTGTTATGAACACTAACAAATGCACACAATCTCATCAGTGCTCCGGATAGCTCACTTAATGAAGGAACAGTGGCGCCGTTTTCATTTATATTCTGGACAGCTCCGAGAACACTGTCAAGCAATCTTTCTCTTTTTTTTTTTTAATTTTCACCTTGAGAGACCAGCCATTGAGTGCTAATTTTATACAGATCAAGTTAAAGGCATATTGTACGATTTTCAGTGATATGCACTTTTTAATATGTTGTTGAAATTGGTTTATACATCCTGACAGCAATAAATAACTTATGGGCAATGAAAAAGAAGCGAAAAAAAAACGAATTCTGTATCTGCTATAAACCTGTTAAAATGCTTACCAATCGGAGACATTGTACCCGAATCTAAAGAACCAATCACAAGCCTGCGCGTTCTCTCCCCTCTGTGTACGAGCATGAGCCGGCCTGAGCGCGTTCACGGAGGGCAAAGAAAGCGTTGTTATCATAGTAGTTCATGACAGTGGACTAGACCTAGTGAGCCTACAACGTTAACACGATGGAAGAAAAAAAACAGAAGTTACCACTGCCACCGTCACTTGCCCCGGTTCATCCTTTTAAAAAGGCAAGAAAAGGAAAGACAGAAAATGAAAAGGCAGCAACAAAAAAAAAGTTGGAGAATGCTCGAGGAAAAACGAGAATAAATATTGGATTCGCTTTTCAGCGATGGCGACAGCTGAGGGAGTTGAATGGCCTGAAAAGTGACGCAATGGTTGCCGTTGAAGTAAGCCGTAAGCAGCATTAGCGCTCGTGCACGGCTCTGTATCGAGGGGTTGGGGCAGGGAGTCCTGAAGGGTGGGGGAGGAGTTAAACGGAACTCCGAAGAGAAGCTAATTTCAAATCATGCTAGCTCTCTCACATCGTACAGTATAGCTTTAAGGCAAAAGTGGGCGTGATGAGGGCGAATAGAAATGAATATTATTTTCACTCAGGGACTCAGGGGGACTCAGGGAGTCACAAAATTACTCCCTGAGTGTGTGTACAGAGTCCAGCCTGAACCGGTGTTCTGTGTTGACAAGAGAACTCTCCCTCTTCCAGGGCTGAATGCATTCTAATCGGAGGGTTCTGGCTGTGTATTGAGGTCACTGCAACAGGGGAGTGGAGCAGGGTGATCTGTGTTTATATGTCTCTTTAAAGTGTCCAGTGACAATCACACACACACACACACACACACACACACACACACACACACACACACACACACACACACACACACACACACACACACACACACACACACACACACAGATGCACACAGACACAACAAACATTGTTTGGACCCGGAGCTCCATGTCAATTTGAAATTACAGTGTTGATGGTCCCCGGGGGGACCGGGAGACCGACATACACGGCGTCCAATATCCAGCGCTCTGACGACTTTCACCACTCAGGCCGAGTATAGTTGACCAGAGGGGCTCTAACTTCTACTGTATGTCCTTTATGAGTGTCCGGTTTGGAGTAAGCCACCTTCTCCAGTGTCCTCTCCAATCTGATCCCATTGATTATTGAGTGGCTTTCCACCCCCGACCCGATCGCCGCCCGTCACACACTCCCCAACGCCTCTCTCTGAAGCTTCCTTTTTATATTCTGTTTTTGTTGGTCTTTTCTGTATTGATTGTGGTGGATTCCAAGCCAAACACATAAGATTGAGGGCATTTAAGAATTCAGTTTAAAGGATTGTTATTTTTAGGATTGCATGATAGAAATTATCAGATTTGTGAAGATATTTAGTGTTGTTAAAGAGCAGGGTACAGTTCCTGGGCAGGCTTTCCCACACGTCCCCCGGGGATTTGGCTGTGTCTCTAGCGGTGCCAGACAGGCTCTCTGTAATCAGACGAGGCAGTTCTGGCACACAGGAGAAATCCTGAACATGGCCCTGCAGAATCAGGACATTGGAATGTATCGGCATCTAGACACGCATATCTGTTTATATATTTGTAAATGCTTTCCTTTTTAAGACATTATTCAGAGAATCATGTTGTTATGATTCTGCTTCTGCTATTGAACAGTACCTATCCAGCAGGTGAGAGGTCAAGGATCAAGGTGTTATTGAATCTGAAATGCTCTCTCAATCAAGCCAGAGGTCTCACTGACCCTCTTGTTTGGTTGTTGTTTCACACCCTGCTGTTTCTGATATTCCACTCTGTGCAGGGTTATTTTTTATCATTGCACTAACTAGAGATTTAGTTGTAATTCAATTCATAGTAATAATGTGGAAACCCCAGTCGAAATTTCTGAGCGCATAATATAATAACATTTTGCCCATAATTGTACAAAGTAAAAAAAAAATTCACCACAAATGACTCTTAAAAGCAGTGGCAACATTTAAATATTTTTTAACCATTCAGCGAACAAAAGGCAACAGGGTAATTATCATTTAGGGGGCCACTCAACGACATGCAAAAGCATCATCAACACGCCAACTGAAGTGCTGTGAGAAATGCTGACTTTCTACTCCTCATTCACATATAAGGTAATTTACATTTCCTACAGAGAAAATACTACCTCAGGGGTAGTATTATTCAGGAGATTTTCAGGGTACAAATGTCAGGATATGTTGTTCACACATACGGCCCATCAGGAGAATATCAGGACTTACACGTGTGTCTGGAAGCAGCTAGTGTGTGAGCATTTGATTACATTATGAAATTAGTCAATTTATGCTAACAGGGGTAATTGTTCAATGGAAAATGTAGTATACTATGCATGCAAATCAATTATTAAATAGCTTTTACTGTTGCTCAGGGCTGAAAAGTGCATTGACATTTAAAAATGCAGGGCAACTACTATTGGTTAGTTGAAAATAATAATCATCATTGAGATTAAACATCTCTTCCAGTGTCCTGGCCAAGACAGGCAGCAGTAGCCTACAGTCACACATAGCATACACACAAAAACATAAGAAAAATAAAACAACTAAAACAGTCCGCAGGGGGAGGGGGGGATATCAATATCGCAAGACATTTAGGGAGGCTCAAGGAGGAGTGTAATGTTAAGTTTGAGCAACAAAGTGTAAAGACTTTTCGGGAGGCTCAAGGAGAAGGGTAATACCACATTTGAGCAACAAAGTGTAGTCTTATGGTGGACTGACTGGACTCTATAGACACAATTCACCATACTGTGTTATTGACATGTTTTCGTTCTGTCTTAAAGGGACACTGTCTCTTTAAGATCACATGACTTATGTGTTGATATGCCGGTCGGTGCGACGTTTGATTTTAACGATTTTTATATGACAAAATGAACGACCCGCCGATGCTTGTCGGGGTGAGAAATTGTCTCTTCCCTTCTTTTATCGCAATTTCTACAGTCTATAGACAGAACGTGTTAGCTGGGAGAGTTTATCTACGGCGGAGCTGTTATGTTCAAAAACATAACGTCTTACCATGGCGAGTGTGTCACTGTGGTGTGTGCGTGTGTGTTCTTACCTGGGCGCATGTGTCGAAGGTGGAGCAGTTATGTTGGAAAACATAATGTCTTACCTGGGCAAGGGTCGCTGCGATGTGTGCGCGTGCTTGTGTGTTCTTATACCTGCACGTGTGTCGATGGCGAAGCCCATATGTTTAAAAACATTACGTCTTAGCTCGGCGAGTGTGTCGCTGCCTTTGTCGTGACGTACAGTGTGTGCAAGTGCGTGTGTGTGTGCTTCGTGTATGTGTCGCTGCCTTTGTCTTGACGTGTGGTGTTTGCGTGTGTGTGTGTGTGTATGTGTGTTTGCGCATCTGTGTTGGTTTCCGTGTATCTTCGTGGGCATGTGCGTGTGTGTGCGGTGTGTGTATGCTGTGCGTATGTGTGTTTAAAAGCATCCACAACCATTTTAGCTCGGCAAGTGTCACTGCCTTTGTTTTGACGGTGTGTGCGGATGCATGTGTGTGTGCGTGTGTGTGCGCTTCCGTGTATGTGTCCCTACCTTTGTCTTGACGTGCAGTGTTTGGGCATGCGGTTGTGTTCATGCACATGCGCGTGTGTGTGCGGTGTGCGTTATGTATGTGTGTGCACATGAGTAACTTGAGTAACTGGTGCGACAGGCCTGCTATTATAGTAGTAAGATAATTTCCCTCCACTATGAAAGCATGGGTTTCTATGAATAAACTGGTTACCTTCCAGATGTTTGGGTCAGTTTGGGTCTTTGATATGTGTCTCTCTCTCTTCTTCACACAGATGAGGTGTTTTGGGGTATGTGAGTATATTGTGAGCTTTGCCTTGTCCGTTTCAATACCTTAACACACTGGAGATTTGAATTGAACAGCCACATTTAATCGCACAAGAGCAGGCCCCTGGAATATCAACACCAGTGTGCCAGCTTGTCTCAGTTTCCTTTGAGGCAACAGACTCTGCTGCTGTATTTCTTTTTGTATTTATTCTCTTCTTTTCTCTGCTCTCTTCTCCTTCTATATAAATGTTTCATTTTTTCATTTTTCCCTGTGTGTTGTACTACACAGTTTGCTTTTGTTTTAGCCCGCATACTTTTCCACATATATCCACTTCAAATTCAGTTACAGTCCCCCTCCCATGGGCACAACATATCTCAGCCGTTTCCTTTGCCTCATTTTTCCTCTTGTCTCGCCTGTCTCCTCTCCTCTCTCTCTGCTATATTCTCCTCTCCTCTCACCTCCTCTCTCTCCTCTCCTGTCACTCCTCTCCTCTCCTCTCCTCTCCTCTCCTCTCCTCTCCTCTCCTCTCCTCTCCTCTCGCTCATCGCCTCTCCTCTCCTCTCCTCTCCTCTCCTCTCCTCTCCTCTCCTCTCCTCTCTTCTCCTATCTCTCCTCTCCTCTCTTCTCTCTCCTCTCCTCTCTTCTCTCTCCTCTCCTCTCTTCTCTCTCCTCTCCTCTCTTCTCCTCTCCTCTCCTCTCCTCTCTCTCCTATATTCTCCTCTTTCCTCCATCCTCTCTTCCCCTCTCTCCTGCTCTCGTCTCCTAATGTTTACTCTCCTCTCCTCCTTTCCACTTCTCTTCGTCTTCGCTGGATCTAATGTGTGCTACTCTGTGTATCTCCTTCCCTCCATCCTCCTATCCAAATGTATCTGATTCTCTATTCTTACTGCCTTCCATATGGTTTCACAGTTCATGGCTCCCCCCGCCCCTGCCATCTCCCTCTCTCAGGACTCCTTCTCACTCTCCATTCATTGATTATTAAGCAATGCTATTGGAGCTGTCCAGAATGGATAGGTGTGTGTGTGGGGGGGGGGGGGGGTTGTGGCTCTCACCAGAGATATGCTATATACACATCTGTGTATGTGTGATTGGTGTATATGTGTATTCCCCAGACTTTTCAAGTTGGTTTTTGGATGAATGAGTTTGATGTCAGTCAGCGCTTGTGTGTGTATGTGTGTCTAGATGAGGCGCTGCTATTTGTGTCCTTAAAAAAGACTGAACACAGTGTCCTACAGTGTCTTAACTGTTGGTGTGTGTGTGTGTGTGTGTGTGTGTGTGTGTGTGTGTGTGTGTGTGTGTGTGTGTGTGTGTGTGTGTGTGTGTGTGTGTGTGTGTGTGTGTGTGTGTGTGTGTGCTTGGATTAGTCATTGAATGTCAGGATTAGAATACTATGAATGTCTTTTGTGGTAAATCAGTCCTTATTACATACAGAAAACACATTGTAGAAATTAAGCAAAAACGTTGCTTTCTTCATCTCTGTCTCGTCCTCATCTGGATCAGCAGAAACCTTTCATTTCCTTAATTGCTAATTCATGAATTTTTCCAGCCAATTGCCCAGAGGGCTGCAGGCATGGGCCCTTGATGTTGGTGAAACAGCAGTACATTTCCCTAGGTTATAAAGCATTGATTTATTTTCAGAGTGAAGAAGTAAGAGCTGATTTTGTAGTAAGCAGATATAAAGAAATTGGAAATTGTGGTAAAGATTCACTCACACGCAGTGACACACAGAAAGACACATACAACGGACACCGTGCATACCCACTCAGACATGCTTTCATAGATAAGTACACACACTTACAACACACATAGGCGCACACACACACACACCAGCACGCACACAGATAACCATAAAGCCAACCACACACGGCACTCTCCTGCATCATATCTCTCTCCCAGACACTCATTCCCAAGTACTCAGAAATCAGCATGCATGAAATCAAGGGAGAGGGAGAGAGCATGAGAGAGAGTTTTTCTGTGTGTGCGTGTTGGTGTGTTTGCATGTGCTTGGCACACGCATGTGTGCGCCTGTGTGTGTGTTCGTACGCCCATGTGTGTCCGTGGGTCTACGGGTGCGTGTTTGTGTGCGTCCGAGAGGTAAAATCATAAAATGTTGGCATCCGCTAGGCAGAAGGAGATGATAAAGTTGGAAGCCATCTTCCAAAGGTAAAAAAAGAAAAGAAAGCCTTCTAATCAGCATATGAACAGCCTCTCCAATTAGCTCTCCTTATTATTCCAATCTGTCAGACGGAAGGGAGCGCAACGGTGAGGAATCAAACATCCCCAGGCCAGGCATATGTAACCATCCCACTCAGGGAGAGGGGTAGGGAGGGGAGGAGGGGGAGGGAGGAGGGGGAGGGAGGGAAAGGGGAGGAGGGAGAGAGAGGGAAAGGGGAGGAAGGGGAGAGAGAGAGAGAGAGAGGCAGGCAGGGGAGCGGCAGGTAGGAGTGCAGGAGGGAGTGAGGGGGAGGGAGAGCGGGTGAGTGAGAGGGAGGGGGAGGGATGGAAATGGGGGAGGGAGGGAGAGAGGGAGGGGGAGGTATGGAAAGGGGGGAGGGGGAGAGAGAGTGAAAGAACATAATAGAGAGAGAGAGAGGGCAGCCAGGGAAATTAAACAGGATTCCAGGGAGGAAAAACATTGTCTGTGCTATCCACCTGCAGCTATCATATACCGTGATGAAGAATCTCGCTGCTGTGGACTTATTTGTTGCCTGAAAATGGTCCGTACAGCGGGGGGACTTGCAGCAGCCTCATCACAGCCTTTGCTGACTGTTACACAGTAACAATCGCACAGCCCTTGCTTCCATTGATTCTTTATTTTATTAATTTAATTTTATTAATAGACAAGATCAAGAATAAAACAAATATAAACAGCTATAGTTGGATCATAATAATTACATTATAAATTATACAAATAAAGTAAAGTCTGCGCTACACTTTGATAGCCACAATATGACCCTTCCATTACCCTAAAAGCAAAGCAAGAATTAAGTTTTCATTGACCAAACAAGACGTGGTCTTGGAATTTTGAAAACAATTCTAAATTTGTGCAGCTTGAATGCAGTAAAAGCCTAATAACACATCACACCAGTGCTATGATCACTACACTGGCTTTGCCAGAGAATATTGATACAAATATTACTAATAATTGATAACGCCCTAACCGGTTTAGAAGTGAACTGTGTTCTGCTTGCATGCTGTGAGCCCGCTGGAGTACTGGGGTCATCAGAGGGCAACCTGCTCCCTGTTCAGAGAGCAGTCGCTTACTGTTCAGAGAGCAGTCGCTCACTGTTCAGAGGGCAGTCGCTCCCTGTTCAGAGAGCGGCCTGCTCCCTGTTCAGAGAGCAGTCGCTCACTGTTCAGAGAGCAGTCGCTCACTGTTCAGAGAGCGGCCTGCTCCCTGTTCAGAGAGCGGCCTGCTCCCTGTTCAGAGAGCAGTCGCTCACTGTTCAGAGAGCAGTCGCTCACTGTTCAGAGAGCGGCCTGCTCCCTGTTCAGAGAGCGGCCTGCTCCCTGTTCAGAGAGCGGCCTTCTCCCTGTTCAGAGAGCAGTCGCTCACTGTTCAGAGAGCAGTCGCTCACTGTTCAGAGAGCGGCCTGCTCCCTGTTCAGAGAGCGGCCTGCTCCCTGTTCAGAGAGCGGCCTGCTCCCTGTTCAGAGAGCAGTCGCTCACTGTTCAGAGAGCAGTCGCTCACTGTTCAGAGAGCAGTCGCTCACTGTTCAGAGAGCGGCCTGCTCCCTGTTCAGAGAGCGGCCTGCTCCCTGTTCAGAGAGCGGCCTGCTCCCTGTTCAGAGAGCGGCCTGCTCCCTGTTCAGAGAGCGGCCTGCTCACTGTTCCAAGGGCTCTAGCCAGGCCTGGGGAAGCAGCTTCTAGCTTGTATCTTCCAACACATGCTGGAGATACACTCAAGAACACGAGGTCTGCCTCAACACTTGACTCTTGGAAATCAGGGAGTACACATTTGTCTTTGATCTATAGTCGAGGTTAAAGATGTGATTTTATGGTCTTTTAATAATTTTCCTTGCATTATTTATTAATGGCATTGCTTACTTTGTAAAGTCCAATGAATCTGATATTCAATATTATTGTTGTATTTTTGTAATCTTATATAAAACTCATTATGAAGATTGGGCATTTTACATTAATACCATGTTTACTCAGATGGATTCTGAGTTCAAGGAGAATAACTTTTATAGATTAAAAATTCTTTATTCACTATTTTTACCAATGAGATGACTCTATTTAGCAATGTTGAATTAATGATTCCAAATTTCTTGCAGCAACAACATGTGAACCAGCCATGATTTGCTTGCATTGGAAATCATATTATCTAACCTTGAAATGATTCAAAATACATCTCCATTATCTTATCCAGTTTATTAGCCCAGTAACCGTGGTTCATCATAATATTTGCTCTGAAGTCACAGGAGAATGTAATAAACGTTGTAGCACAATATTGAAAAAGACTTGAAATAGCACACAGTGTTTTATAAATCTGTTGCTAAATGATCTGTTAGTAATACATGATGACGACTATATTGTTGTTTTATATATATTGGCTGGTACAATTTGAAGATACACACAATGTGTGTGTGTGTGTGTGTGTGTGTGTGTGTGTGTGTGTGTGTGTGTGTGTGTGTGTGTGTGTGTGTGTGTGTGTGTGTGTGTGTGTGTGCGTGTGTGTGTGTGTGTGGGTGTGCGTGCGTGCGAGTGTGGGTTTAACCCACATCTACATGTGTCTTTTTAAGGTCAGTCAATGTCTACTCCCTCAGTTAGTCAATAAGTTGTGCAAAGTTAGAAATCATCTTTTATTTTAGATGAGGAGCGACTCATAGAGAGTGAGAGGAATGTTGTTTCTGAACATTTTCACCCTGATACATCCAACTTATTTAATAATGAATGCTTTGCTCCTGCACTCTCACTATACACCTTCAGGTTGGTAGACATTCAATGAATCAATAACCAGAAAACTCATTTGGATTATCATTTTAGGCCAAATTAACCCGCCAGATGACTTTGTTGTGCTCCAAACCCCACAGTTGGGGTGGTGTTGCTGGCTCCTCATTTTAATTAATGCACTGGGGTCTTTAATATGTATGTTGGTTGAGCCATATTGTGCTGGCAGCGGTTAAAAGTGAATTAATTCTCTGCTCCGACATTGTCTGTTTTAATATAATAAATAAAGCTGCCTCTTGGTCTAATATGTATTTTCCCATGTGGCTGAACCTGGATAGCAGAAGGTGAGGCTGTGAAATGGATCATTTTTGTATTCACAGGCACCATTGTGTGAGACACCCTCCTGTTTCTGATGGTTGCATTATGCAGTCTGAAAGAGTTATCACGATTGATCCCTTTATTTGCTCTATACTTTTTTTTTTAATCGTATGTGAATAAGGGATGAAGCAGAGTAGTCCTCCCCATGTTTGAGCACGCTTTTGGTGTTTAATACCGTTTGGCTCGGTAAGCTTTTGTTAACCGGTGAAGAGTGACTCTGTGTTTATGTCGTCACCAAAAGCCATTCAGCCATTCAGCTTCGCCAGGCGTTCAACTCACACTTCTTTCTTCCTGTGCTCCCTTCTCTCTCTGTCTCTCTCTCTCTCTCTCTCTCTCTCTCTCTCTCTCACTCCCTCTCTCTCTCTCTCTCTCTCTCTCTCTCTCTCTCTCTCTCTCTCTCTCTCTCTCTCTCTCTCTCTCTCTCTCTCTCTCACTCCCTCTCTCTCTCTCTCTCTATCTCTCTCTCTCTATCTCTCTCCGCCATCGTTCTTCCTATGACCCTAAAAATAAAGACCAGCGGTCGACACGTAACAGTTCAAGTCAGCCTCACTCCCATTATCCGCCCCTACTTCTATGCTCCATCACCCCCCCCCCCCCCCATCACTCCCCCACCAACCCGCCCCTGACACCGCTCTCTGTGTGTGCTGGAAGCAGGTGGCAGAGAGGTGAGGGGGAGAAAGAGTGAGAGAGAGAGAGCGAGAGAGAGAATGAGAGCAACAGAGTGCATGAAATCAGTTGTGAAAGAGGTCTGCAATAACAGAGAGAGAGAGAGAGATCATCATGTGAGTAGAAAATACAACGCCCAGATAGAGAAAAGAGAGGGTTACATACATACAGAAAGACAGGTGGTCAAAGAGACTTATATAATAGTATATCTTTTATTATTACATTGCATTTTCGACCATTTCATTTACTGTTTATGTATTTATTTTTGTCATTTTCTTATCACATTTTTTGTCCTTTTGTTCTATCCTATTGCGTTTGAGAGACAGACAGACAGAGAACAGAAGACTCTGGGTGGTGGATGAGTTGTGATGGACGACTGCACAGATCAAGTGTCCTAGCAGGAGAGCGTGTCAGGATATATAGGCCTGGTGTCTAGAGGGAGTCAGGCAGCTGGGCCCTCACAGTCGCTCACTCAAGGAAAATGTATTCACGTGCCCCGTGATCCCGAATGACTCCAAGAGTTATGGTCCACACTTGGTTTTGGCAACCTCCACATAACCTTTAACTCTTCCACTTTTACTTAAGTTAGTTTTGTTTTCACTTATACTTTCGATTGATATTTGACACTTTTGGTAGGACACTGGTTTTGGTAATAGACAGGTTAATAGCTTGTGAACTTGCTTTAGCTAGGATCCCAATCCAGTTTCAGCCACAGGACAGTTGTCCTGTACACTGTAACCAAAACAAACACAGAAAGATAACATAAGTTCTTACAATGTAAACATCAGATAAATAAATACCCCATCATTCATCGTCAGCAGGAGGGGGAATCCCACACAACCCACCCCCTCCTGCACACACTCACACACATACACACGCACACACACACACACAGACACAACACACCCCCTCCATACACACACTCACACAGATACGCCCCCCCCCCCCCCCCCAACTCACTTAATCCACCAATCCCACCCCGTTGTTTATCTCCAGCATCATCTTTACAACCTGTGAGCAGAGACACATTCTTTCTTTTTTTGTTGAACCTCCTCGTCTGTGGCGTGGTCTGTAGAGCGTCCAGAAGACGAAGGGCTGGTGGGTCCCGTGCCACACTGTCACCGTTAGATACTAACCGACCAAGCCCACACCAAGTGTGTTTATATA